>NC_057810.1:209941430-210276050 GCF_018294505.1 Triticum aestivum | reverse complement strand
GTGACCGCCGCCCCTGTGTGCGCCCCCGCCCACGCTTCCGCCTCCACCCTGCCGCGCCGCCCTACGGCCGCGCCACCACCCCTCCGCCGCGCCGCTCTCCCGCGTGACGCCGCCACCCCCATCCCCTCATGGCCTCCCCTGGCTCCTCCGGCATCACCCGCAGCCGCAACACCAACCCGTTCGAAGGTCCCGACCCCGTCGTCATACGCGATCTGAACATCCTCGATCGGGTTCCCGTCGTCCTCGACCACCTCACCTCCACATACTATGCATGGAAGACGTACTTCTTCCTTGTGTTTCGGGAGTACAACAGCCGGGATCACATCGATGGCTCCATGGATTCCCGCTTCATGGAGGACGATGAGGAGTGGATGTCCATCGACGCCACTCTCATTCGTTGGTTCTACACCACCATCTCGAAGGACCTCTTCCACATGATGGTCTCTGCCGACGATGATGCTCACGCCGTTTGGACCAAACTCAATGGCCTCTTCACCGACAACACGCTCCAACACAAGGTTTTCTTGCACGGTGAGTTTTTTGGGTGCCAGCAGCTCGACTCGTCTGTTGACGATTACTGCATGCGCTTCAAGAAGCTTGTTGACGAGCTCTGTGACCTTGGTGAGATGGTCTCCGGCGAGCTCCTCCTCAGCACCCTCATCGTCGGCCTGAACGATGATTTCGGGAACGCCGCCTCCAACATCCCCCTCATCACCAACCCGACGTTTCCCAAGATTATTGCATACCTGAAGTTGAAGGAGAGGAGGATGCGGATGTCACGCATCCGGCCCACCCACACCACCCTCACCGCCAGTACCCGCGGCGGTGCGCCGCCCACCGCCCTGCCGAGGCCCTCCCCGGGCCCCTTCTAGGCGCCGCCGCCGCCCGGGTTCCCATACTCGCAGCCGCAGCCGGCCCCTCCGCAGCCCCCTGCCGAGCAGCAGCAGCAGCGCCACGGGGGCCGTCATGGCCGAGGCGGCCGCAAACAGCAGCAGCAGCAGCCGGCTGCGCCCGACGGGGTGCCGCGTCACCAACAGCAGGAGCTCCCACCGACGCCCTGGCAGGCCGGCCAGAACCCCTGGACTGGGGTTGTGCATGCGTACTCCATGCCTGTACCATGTGCCCCCGTTCTAGGCCTCGTCGCCGCCCGCCCGGCCTCTCATCAGGCGCTTCACGTGGCCCCTCAAACGTACCCGCCCATGCCGCTCTACGGCCCCTCTGTGGCCTATAGGCTGCCTTCGGCCGGTGGGTTCGTGGCGCCACCGCCTCAGCCGGCGCCGTCAGCCCCGGCTCTCCCGCCGGTGCCTTGGGACCCCGCACTCCTAGCGGCCCTTCACGCCGCCCCCACGCCGCAGTAGTACACTAGCGGTGGCGACTGGTATATGGGCACTGGAGCCACGGCTCACATGGCCGCCAACCCCGGTAACCTTCTGGCCGCTCACCCCATTCACACCGCTGCTCGCATTATCGTGGGTGACGGTTCTTCCATGCCTATTACTCATGTTGGCCATGCTGCTTTTCCTTCTAACTCCATGCCATTATATCTTTCTAACGTACTTGTCTCTCCTGCCATCATTAAAAATCTTCTTTCCGTTTGTTCTCTTACACGTGAAAATCCTGTTACCGTTGAATTTGACATGTTTGGCTTTTCTGTTAAGGATGCCCGTACCCGGATGGTGCTCCACCGATGTGACAGCCCCGACGAGCTCTACCCGGTCCACTCATCCACCTCCTCCG
Organism: Triticum aestivum; assembly: GCF_018294505.1. Lineage (NCBI taxonomy): Eukaryota > Viridiplantae > Streptophyta > Magnoliopsida > Poales > Poaceae > Triticum > Triticum aestivum. The sequence goes on along the minus strand of NC_057810.1, from coordinate 210,274,313 downwards.
TCGCTGCACCCATGGCGCTTTCCGCTGGTGTGGACCTTTGGCATGCTCGTCTCGGTCATCCCAACACCGCCACCCTTTGTCATATTCTTCGGAGTTTTTCATTCACGTGTAATAAGATCAACGATCACACTTGTCATGCTTGTCGTCTCGGCAAACATGTATGTCTTCCTTTTAGCACTTCCTTGCATGTCGCATCATACCCATTTAAGTTAATTCATAGTGATGTTTGGACCTCTCATGTTGCAAGTAACACAGGCTATCTTTATTATCTTGTCATACTTGATGATTTTCGCACTATGTGTGGACCTTCCCGTTGCTACTCTCACCGCTTTCTACTCCTATGTCTCCACATAGTTTGGACGTCCCATTCATGCGTTGCAAACAGACAACGGGAAGGAGTTTGATAACCTTGCGATCCACAACCTTCTCGCCACACACGACACGATCTTTCGTCTCACTTGCCCGTACACTTCGCAACAAAAGAGTCGCGCTGAGCGTGTGCTTCGCACTCTTAATGACTGCGTCCGTATCCTCCTCTTTCATGCCAACGTGCCACCATGTTTTTGGCCCGACGCGCTCGCCACCGCATCACTACTCATCAACATTCGTCCTTGTCGCACTCGCGGGAATTTTGCATCTCATCACCTCTTGTTTGGCACGCCACCCTCCTATGCTGAGCTCCGCATTTTCGGTTGCCTGTGCTACCCTAGCATTGCTTCCACTGCTCCTCATAAGCTCACACCTCGGTCCGTGGCCTGCATCTTTCTCGGCTATCCCCCCAACACCAAAGACTACCGCTGCTATGATCCTATCTCACATCGGGTGATCACTTCACGACACGTTTACTTTGATGAGATGCTTTTCCCGTTTCAGCAGGTACCTTCGGATGTTGCGGCTTTGCTCGCTCCCAGTGACGGCCGCTCGCGTGCTTCTCTTGGTCCGCCTTCCGGCTTTGAGGGTGCCCCCCGTGCCACGAGTTGAGTATCTCCCTGGTTGGCTGCCCTAGGGGCCGCACCTTCCTCGGCGCCTGCGACGCCCTTGGCGTCCCCGGCCCCGACCACGCCGTCGGCCTCCCCGGCGGCCTTGCCCGCCGCCTCGCCCGCGGCGGCCTCGTCCGCGGCCTCGGAGGAGGCGGGCTCTTCTTCATCGTCGCCCGTCTCCACTCCGGACCCTCTGCCCTGCCCGATGACTTGCTCTCGGGCTGGCACCCTCAGCCCGAGCATGCGGTACCCCAGCGATGAGTACCTTCTCACTGCTTCCGTCTCTGAGTCGTCCCCTCTCCCATTGTCAGCTCGAGCCGCCCTTCGGAATTCTCATTGGCTCGGTGTGATGCAGGAAGAGTTCGATGCGCTCCAGCGGAATCGTACCTGGCAGCTCGTCCCTCGGCCGCCCCGTGCCAACATCATCACGGGCAAGTGGGTCTTTCGGCACAAGACTCGTCCAAATGGCACTGTCGAGCGCTATATAGCTCGCTGGGTGGTTTGGGGCTTTCGGCAACGCGCGGGCGTGGACTTCACCGACACATTTGCCCCGGTTGTTAAATTGGGCACGATCCGCGCCGTGCTCTAGCTAGCTGTGTCCCGAGCTTGGCCTGTGCATCAGTTGGACGTGTCCAACGCCTTCTTGCACGACCACCTAGCTGAGCAGGTGTTTTGTGAGCAGCCCATCGGCTTCGTCGACGCCACGCATCCAGATCATGTGTGCTTGCTCTCCCGTTCTCTTTACGGGTTGAAGCAGACACCTCGGGCCTGGTACCAGCGCATCGCCGCCTTCCTGCAGACGCTCGGATTATACATCGACTCGCTCCGATGTGTCCCTCTTCGTGTATCATCACGGAGTTCACACGACCTACTTGCTGCTGTACGTCGATGACATCATTCTGACGGCATCCACTGTCGCGCTCCTCCAGCGGCTAACTGCTCGTCTTCGCGATGAGTTTGCCTTGAAGGACTTGGGTCCCCTGCATTACTTCCTTGGCATTGAGGTGGTTCGACGGCCAGATGGGTTCTTCCTGCACCAGCAGTGCTACGCACATGAGCTTCTCGATCGAGCTGGCATGCTTAACTGCAAGCCCGCTCCCACGCCCGTCAACACCAAGGCCAAGGTTTCTGCTTTGGAGGGTTCGCCCGCATCTGATGCAACCTTCTACTGCTCCATTGTGGGCGCCTTGCAGTACCTGACTCTGACGCGCCCCGACTTGCAGTATGCTGTTCAGCAGGTCTATCTTCACATGCATGTTTCGCACGACTCTCACTGGACTCTGGTGAAGCGTATCCTCCGATACATACACGGAACCCAATCCTTGGGACTTACGCTGACGGTCTCTTCCTCCACCGACCTCGTCGCCTACTCTGATGCGGACTGGGCCGGCTGCCCGGACACATGGCGCTCCACCTCGGGGTACTGTGTCTACCTTGGGCCGTCCCTGATCTCTTGGTCCTCCGAGCGACAACCCACCGTCTCCCGCTCGAGTGCCGAGGCTAAGTATCGAGGAGTGGCTAACGCCGTTGCTGAATGCTCTTGGCTCCGTCAGCTGCTCTAGGAGTTGCTTTGTGATGTTCACAAGGCCACGCTCGTCTACTGCGACAACGTCTCCGCCGTCTACCTCTCCGCCAACCCGGTCCACCATCGTCGAACGAAGCATATTGAGCTCGATATAAACTTCGTTCGTGAGCAGGTGACTCTTGGGCGCATCCAGGTCCTCCACGTCCCGACGGCGCAGCAGTTCGCCGACGTCATGACGAAAGGACTGCCTACTTCTGTCTTCGAGAAGTTTAGGTCCAGTCTTTGCGTCTTCGGCGACGCTTCGACTGTGGGGGGTGTTGAATATATGGTTTGTGCATGTATATTCTATAGCCCGGCCCACCTCCTAGTCATTGTATAGTTGAGGTTGTGGCCCACCTTGTACTCCATATATACGTGCGCTATGCACCGATCAATACATCGTGAAGCATTGCCAAACTCTCGTTTCCAACACTTTGACCTACAATTTTTATGTTTGAATATTGTATCTTACAGATTTAGTTCATGTTACTCTTCTCATTCCATTTTCCTTTGGAATTTAGAAGCCTATTCTCCTTCGGCGATATATGTGTTTGAGCTAGTCTTAGCTCGCGGGTCGAACCAAGTTTATTTCCCTAAAAAAAAGTTTGCATTTAATAAATGAACAATGTCCAACCAAGGTTGAACTAGCCTACCACTAGAAAACAAGTTGCCACTTGTGCCGAAGTGTCCAGACGTGCAAATTGTACTTAACTGAGTATTTTACACTGATCAGAAACTCACTGTAAGAAACGGACAATTAAAGTAATTATTTTAGTCCCCTTATCAACATGTTTGTTTAACGAGCAAACAAGACGTTCAATATTCTTGAACGAAATAATAATCCAGTCCATCCATGCCTTTGTTTAACAAGAATTAGTCCCTGTTGTTCTCAGCTCACCTGCCAAGCTAATTCATCCCTTTGTTTAACAAGAATCAATCTGCTGTACGTACTCTCACGGCACGCAGCAAATCATTATCAGCCTTACCTAGAACCCCCGCAGTTCAGTACAGCCGAGCCATGAATCATCTCATCCCTATAAATATGATCCACATTACACCCCAATTATCATCAAACAAGATAGATCACCACAACCTCCTCTATCTCCAACTTCTACTCCGGCCAGCCATGGCTAGCTACTCACAAGCTTTGCTCTTCGCCATCCTCGCATGCGCCTGCGTGCTTAGCGCTCTTGCAGCCAGGGACCTCACCGACGATAGGTCCATTGTCGCAAGGCACGAGCAGTGGATGGCCAAGTATGGCCGTGTGTACAGTGACACTATTGAGAAAGCACAGCGGCTAGAGGTGTTCAAGGCCAATGTCGCGTTCATCGAGTCGGTAAATGCAGGGAACGACAAGTTCTGGCTCGAGGCTAACCAGTTTGCGGATATCACCGACGATGAATTCAGGGCTACACACACGGGGTATAAGGCGCCGGTGGGTGGTAGCAAGGGCAGGAAGACAGGGTTCAGGTATGCGAACGTTAGCCTCGATGCTCTTCCCACATCTGTGGACTGGAGAACCAAAGGCGCGGTCACTCCCATCAAAGACCAAGGCCAATGTGGTAAGCTCATATTCGCACAATTATTTGTGACTATTGTCAACTGTTCTAAATTTGATTCTATTCTAGGCACCACTGATATTACTGAAATTTCTTAGGTTTTAGCTATAGTTCACATAGAATATTTCAATTGATAAAAGTTCATATACTATTTGAATTGGCTCAAAATCGTGTTTGACTGTTTTTTGTTAACAAAATGAAAATATTTCCATACTTGCTGACAATTTTTTTGAAATTTCAAGTTTTGTTGGAAATGAGAAGACTGCAAAGGACCGTACTAGTTTACATTATGTTATTCAATTATTCTTGTCTTTTTACGGACATTGACTAACATATCAACACTTGTGTAACATGGAATATTTCAGGGTGTTGTTGGGCCTTCTCCACAGTGGCCTCTATGGAAGGCATCGTGAAGCTGAGCATCGGGAAACTGATCTCACTATCGGAGCAAGAGCTGGTGGACTGTGATGTGGACGGCATGGACCAGGGCTGCGAGGGAGGGCTCATGGACAACGCCTTCGAGTTCATCATCGACAACGGCGGCCTGACCACCGAGGGTAATTACCCCTACACCGGCACCGACGGCAGCTGCAACCCCAACAAGGAGTCCAACGCTGCCGCGTCCATCAAGGGGTACGAGGATGTGCCGGCCAACGATGAAGCGTCGTTGCAGAAGGCGGTGGCCGCGCAGCCCGTGTCTGTGGCCGTTGATGGAGGGGACAACCTCTTCCGGTTCTACAAGGGCGGTGTGCTCTCCGGCGATTGTGGCACGGAGCTCGACCACGGCATCGCGGCAGTCGGGTACGGCGTTGCCGGCGACGGGACCAAGTACTGGGTGATGAAGAACTCGTGGGGCGCATCATGGGGTGAGAATGGTTTCATCAGGATGGAGAGGGACGTCGCCGATGAGCAAGGCCTCTGCGGACTCGCCATGCAGCCTTCCTACCCAACGGCATAGCTTATATACTCCTACCTTTGACGCCCGTGTATATACAAACATATATACCTGCATGATTATGTAAACAAGTATGTGATTACTTATTTGCATATATGTATGGAAAGAATAATACTAGCTATTTCAATATACTCCCTATGTTTCATGTATTAGTTTTTCTAAAGTCATGCATTTGTATGTTTGACTAAGTGTAAAACAAAATATATCAACATCTACAATACGAAATAAGTAAAATCTACTTCACAACAAATATAATGATAACCCAGAAGAATCTTTTTCACACGTCATTAATGGGCTATTTGTTCGCATGAGGCGTCATTTTCCCCTTGTTTCTGGTCGGTCGGTCCTTCTTCGGTTGGCCTATGTGGAAATTTTCTATCGCCATTTGAAGTGTTAAATCTCATAAACTTTGGAATAATTAAGTGAAGGCCATGTCCATGCAAAGGCCAATGTGTTAAGGCATCTCCAACGCGAACCCTCAAACCACCTATAACCGTCCGGACCGAGCAATCTAGACACACTTTTCCATCCAACATATGGTACTCCATCGGTCCACGGACTGGACTGGTTGTTCGTTTTCCCCTAAACCGGAAGCAAACATGGGGGCGGGGGCGCTTTGCGGGAGTCCGAACCTTCGCCACGTAGCACTCTGACACCCCCCATGCAAAACCGAGGCGGAGCCCACACATTTGTAGTAACTCGCACTATTTCCGCGCCGACAACCCCTCCCCCTCCCCCACTTTATCCACCCACTCAACTCCAATCGTCATTGCTCTTTGCCCGAATTCATGCCCTTTTCGCTTCCGCCCTCACATGGACCCGATCGATGAGCGACCAGAGCCGGCGGAGGTGGAGGATCCACAGAAGGCGGAGGTCCGGAGTATCAACTAGGCGACACAGCAAGCTCGCCGCCTCAAACAGAAAGCAAAGGAAGGCGCCAACAGAAAAGGCAATGGGAAGGACGGGTGCAGGGGCCTTGCAGGTCCAGGGACGCGGGGCGCCACAACCGCAGCGGCCCTCCGTGCACACACCATCTTGGCCGGAGCAATATCAACCACCCTACTTATACGCGACAAAGCATCTTGGCCGGCTACAGCAGTCCCCGGCCTTCGTCGCTGGGTACGTACCATGCTGTATCGACATCAACGCGGCGCCGCTCCATTTCCCCGACTCATCGCTTCTGCTTGTCTGGATGTGAACGTCAGGCGGTGCCCGCTTTTAGTTCATCGGTATGTCTCAATCACAAAATAATCCTGTACGACCGGGTCGTACGTGCGACCCGGCCGCATGGGGAGGCTGGCAGGTGGGCCACCCCACGAGGAGCTCTCACACAAGCGGGTCGTACAGGATTCGCCTCCGTCTCAATCGCCTGTGTCGTCGTGTAATGACACGGGCAGGCAGATGTTGGAGATGGTCCACAATGGAGGCGGAAGCTACTACAAGTGCAGACAAGTGGATGACTTGAAACCGGATGGGCATGCCTAGCCGGGTACGGGCACCGGAATGTACGCCCAACTTGGCATGGGCACGTACACCGATCTAAGCACGCGGTCCAATATGTACACCCAAGAGCTGGACTCATACACCGGGCAACCAGAGCAGGATGGTGACGATGAACTTGATCTGTAGGATGGGTCGGTCGGTCCAAATAAGAGTGGCAGGGGAGAAAGTTTCAACATGAGGGAGGACGAATGTTTGTGCGACGTGTGGTTGGCGGCTAGCATTGATCCAATCCATGGCTGGAGCAAATGGACACAAAATTTGGGCCAACATCCATACTTGGTTCCATGAGCACAAGCACTTCGACCTCTACCACGACGAACTCATCCATAATCGTGAGATAAAGCCACTCTACCATTAATCATACACCATCCAAGAGGCCATAATCAAGTATTGCAGTCATTTGAAATAATTCATCGCTTGGTGGCCAAGCTACATTTGGACGGCCGCAGCTATGCTATGTGCCATTTGGCCGTATACACAACTTGTTGGCCAAATATGCTCTATGTCATTTGGTCGGATAGTCTCTATATAATTTTCCCGGCTATGCTCTATGCACATTGTTGACAATGTCTTTTGTTTTGTAGCTATCCCGTGCGTGCAACCTCTTCTTTAAAATTGAGAAGAGGAACTTTTTTCTCATGCATTTTTGGTAGAAGTTGAATGAGCAACCCAAGTGGCAACTATCCATTGTCGATTCCATCAAGACCGCTGGCATAAAAAATGAGTAAGAGGTGGGTGATTCAACCGACACAACAAAGCAGTTGCCCAAGAAGGTTAGAAGGGTGTTCCGAGGAAAGAAATGAGAGAAGGAGGAGAAGCGAGAAGGGGCGACGACCAAGATGACAAAGAGGTTTGAGGACATCTTGGCGAAGAAGGAGGAGGCATGTGCCAAGCGCTCCAAAATAAAGGAGAAAAAGAAAACGGAGAGGTTTAATATCTTGGTGCCGGCAGCCTATAAGAAGGCCAAGCTCGAAGAGAGGAGAGTTGAGCCCGCGGACGCTTCGGAGAAGACAAAAAATATGGACCATGAAGTTCGATGAGTTGGATCCGAAGCGGCGATGATCGTACGCGCTATCCGTGTCAAGATGTTGAAGTGCTTGGCGGTCAAGATGAAGGAGACTGAAAAGATGGCGGCCAAGAAGGAGACGGCTATAAGGAGTCAGCGGCAGAGTGTGCGAGGAGGCTCGGATAGCCAGTCTAATGCCGGTATTTTGCGCGTACTTCCGGACTGGAACTTTTGTGATCAGACGCATGTAAAAATATATGAACATCCTTCTTTTTTGTTCTGATTGGCCACTATGAACACCACACTTTATTTTAATCCATATTGGTATGCATTTTAAATGAAATTGGCTCAAGAACTAGGTGAATGTATAGGGATGTGGTTGGATGGCCCGCTCCTGTATTAGTGTTTGCGAACTGGTCTAGATAAATGATATGTGTGTTTTAAAGAAAGTATAATAAGATGACATAAGAAGGTTATAAGGATTTAAATATAATATTTGTGCCTAGTTAAACGAGAGTGGAGAGGAGAGAGAAGAGAAGCGGGTTATAAACTTGTAACTGAAGGCGAGCAGGCTTAGGACCTGGATGGTTTTTTTGCGGGATTAGTAACATGGGTAGTGCGTGAGTAATACAGTCTCGATAGTGTGTGGATGTGGACGGATCCTTCCGTGTAAATAACTTTGTAAACTTGTGGAGTTTTGGGATGTCTATCCCCTCTTCCCTTTAACAAGTGATACGGACACTCGTGTGTATTCGCGAAAAGGTGGGTCATATAATAATAATATAGTATACTAGTATGACTAACTATTATACTAACAGGTTATTAGGTTGGCTCTAAATAATGTGTCAACTTCATATAGCCAGATATTGGCTATACTATTAACCTGCTCTTAGGGGTCCATGTTGAAAATGCCCTTATCTCTTTTCTTTTGAAAAACAAATATCACTTGAAAGTGCATTTAGTGCTGACTAACGCTCATGCAGCCGTTGTGCTGCACAGATTTTATTGGTTGGTCGAATACGCCAGCTCGTATATTTCCCACGTGGCTTATCGAATAGTACTTCGTGGTATGGAATATTATGCATATCCATCACGCTACAACACTTAGTGGTTGGTTGTGTATGCCAGCTCACATAGTACTTCTCACGTTTTTCTTGCGTACTAAAGTATAGGTTGTTAAACTTTTTTTTCTTCGAGGGAAGTACTCCATCTATTTCTTTTTACTCTGTGGAGTTTGAGTCATTGATATTTGAAACTTGGACCGACCGCCTCCCTCCTGCGGTGGAACCCTTAGTTGTCGCCTCCCCTCACCTCCTTCCCCAGCCCTCCTCCCTCGCTGCAGCCCAGCAACGCTGCTAGGCGAAGCCTAGCCGGCAAGGGCGGCGGTGGGGGTCTCCTTCTCCCTTCCGCTCGAGATCCACTACTGGCGCGGGGCCACCGCTCGTCTAGCGGTGCTGGCCCTCGGTGGGGGCTAGCGGCACGGTGGCGTTGCTTTGAGGCGGCGTTGAGGGTGCCTGGTGGCGTCACGGCAGTGGCTGGGCGACTGCATGCAATGTGGCGGTTGTTGGGCGTCTTGGATTGGGTTGCTCTAGCTAGATCTGGTGGTTCACGCTCTGGGGACGAAGGCGGTGGCTACTCTTGGCATGTCCCACTCTAGGGGTGCGGTTCGGGGTGACCTGGGTTGTGGGGCGGTCGCCCTTACCTCAGTGTGTGGCTAGTAGGGGGCGGCGGCAAAGCAGCGGTGGTCTTGGAGGACATGTTGGCCGGGCTCCATACGGTTCCGGCGGTTGGAGGTCGGCAGGCGGCGTGGGTGGACATCTCTGGTGAGCACTCTTGGTGGTAAGCGGCCGTCTTTGGGCCCCCCTTGCCGATGGACGGGCGTTCGTTGGTGGCCTTGCATGGAGCTACATCAGCCGCCGCTGTGGGACGGCACAAGGGGGTGTCCGGTGGGAGCGATGGCTGGAAGGATGGGTTGCGCATCAGCTAGGGCTGCCGTCGCCGGCACATGAGTGTGTCGGTCGTGAACGCGTGTGTCCCCCTCCTCCCGCTTTTCCCTGGCCGCTTGCACGATGCTGCAACTTCGGCGGTGTTCAAGGCGTGACGTGGGCTGCGGTTTTGTTGGCCGGGGGCATCCTTTTGGACCAAAGACAGTAACTTTGGATGGTCTTGGTGTTGGAAATATGCCCTAGAGGCAATAATAAATTGATTATTATTATATTTCCTTGTTCATGATAATCGTTTATTATCCATGCTAGAATTGTATTAATAGGAAACTCAGATACATGTGTGGATATATAGACAACACCATGTCCCTAGTAAGCCTCTAGTTGACTAGCTCGTTAATCAATAGATGGTTACGGTTTCCTGACCATGGACATTGGATGTCGTTGATAACGGGATCACATCATTAGGAGAATGATGTGATGGACAAGACCCAATCCTAAGCCTAGCACAAGATCATGTAGTTCGTATGCTAAAGATTTTCTAATGTCAAGTATCATTTCCTTAGACCATGAGATTGTGCAACTCCCGGATACCGTAGGAGTGCTTTGGGTGTGCCAAACGTCACAACGTAACTAGGTGGCTATAAAGGTACACTACGGGTATCTCTGAAAGTGTCTGTTGGGTTGGCACGAATCGAGATTGGGATTTTGTCACTCCGTGTAAACGGAGAGGTATCTCTGGGCCCACTCGGTAGGACATCATCATAATGTGCACAATGTGATCAAGGAGTTGATCACGGGATGATGTGTTACGGAACGAGTAAAGAGACTTGCCGGTAACGAGATTGAACAAGGTATCGGTATACCGACGATTGAATCTCGGGCAAGTACAATACCGTTAGACAAAGGGAATTGTATACGGGATTGATTGAGTCCTTGACATCGTGGTTCATCCGATGAGATCATCGTGGAACATGTGGGAGCCAACATGGGTATCCAGATCCCGCTGTTGGTTATTGACCGGAGAACGTCTCGGTCATGTCTGCATGTCTCCCGAACCCGTAGGGTCTACACACTTAAGGTTCGATGACGCTAGGGTTATAAAGGAAGTTTGTATGTGGTTACCGAATGTTGTTCGGAGTCCCGGATGAGATCCCGGACGTCACGAGGAGTTCCGGAATGGTCCGGAGGTAAAGATTTATATATAGGAAGTCCTGTTTCGGCCATCGGGACAAGTTTCGGGGTCATCGGTATTGTACCGGGACCACCGGAAGGGTCCCGGGGGCCCACCGGGTGGGGCCACCTGCCCCGGGGGGCCACATGGGCTGTAGGGGGTGCGCCTTGGCCTACATGGGCCAAGGGCACCAGCCCCTAGAGGCCCATGCGCCAAGATATAGGAAAAAGGGGAGAGTCCTAAAGGGGGAAGGCACCTCCGAGGTGCCTTGGGGAGGATGGACTCCTCCCCCCCTCTTAGCCGCACCCCTTCCTTGGAGGAAGGGGCAAGGCTGCGCCTCCCCCCTCTCCCCTGCCCCTATATATAGTGGAGGGGAGGGAGGGCATCCATACCTGAGCCCTTGGCGCCTCCCTCCCTCCCGTGACACCTCCTCCTCTCCCGTAGGTGCTTGGCGAAGCCCTGCAGGATTGCCACGCTCCTCCATCACCACCACGCCGTTGTGCTGCTGCTGGATGGAGTCTTCCTCAACCTCTCCCTCTCTCCTTGCTGGATCAAGGCGTGGGAGACATCGTCGAGCTGTACGTGTGTTGAACGCGGAGGTGCCGTCCGTTCGGCACTAGGATCATCGGTGATCTGAATCACGACGAGTACGACTCCATCAACCCCGTTCACTTGAACGCTTCCGCTTAGCGATCTACAAGGGTATGTAGATGCACTCTCCTTTCTACTCGTTGCTAGTCTCTCCATAGATAGATCTTGGTGTTACGTAGGAAATTTTTGAATTTCTGCTACGTTCCCCAACAGTGGCATCATGAGCTAGGTCTATTGCGTAGATTCTTTGCACGAGTAGAACACAAAGTAGTTGTGGGCGTCGATATTGTTCAATATGCTTGCCGTTACTAGTCTTATCTTGATTCGGCGGCATCGTGGGATGAAGCGGCCCGGACCAACCTTACACGTACGCTTACGTGAGACCGGTTCCACCGACAAACATGCACTAGTTGCATAAGGTGGCTGGCGGGTGTCTGTCTCTCCCACTTTAGTCGGATCGGATTCGATGAAAAGGGTCCTTATGAAGGGTAAATAGCAATTGGCATATCACGTTGTGGTTCATGCGTAGGTAAGAAACGTTCTTGCTAGAAACCCATAGCAGCCACGTAAAACATGCAAACAACAATTAGAGGACGTCTAACTTGTTTTTGCAGGGTATGCTATGTGATGTGATATGGCCAAAAAGGATGTGATGAATGATATATGTGATGTATGAGATTGATCATGTTCTTGTAATAGGAATCACGACTTGCATGTCGATGAGTATGACAACCGGCAGGAGCCATAGGAGTTGTCTTTATTTATTTGTGACCTGCGTGTCAACTTAAACGTCATGTAATTACTTTACTTTATTGCTAACCGTTAGCCATAGTAGTAGAAGTAATAGTTGGCGAGGCAACTTCATGAAGACACGATGATGGAGATCATGATGATGGAGATCATGGTGTCATGCCGGTGACGATGATGATCATGGAGCCCCGAAGATGGAGATCAAAAGGAGCAAAGTGATGATGGCCATATCATGTCACTATTTGATTGCATGTGATGTTTATCATGTTTATACATCTTATTTGCTTAGAACGACGGTAGTAAATAAGATGATCCCTTACAACAATTTCAAGAAGTGTTCTCCCCTAACTGTGCACCGTTGCGACAGTTCGTGTTTCGAAGCACCACGTGATGATCGGGTGTTAGATTCTAACGTTCACATACAACGGGTGTAAGACAGATTTACACACGCGAAACACTTAGGGTTAACTTGACGAGCCTAGCATGTACAGACATGGCCTCGGAACACGGAGACCGAAAGGTCGAACATGAGTCGTATAGAAGATACGATCAACATGAAGATGTTCACCGATGATGACTAGTCCGTCTCACGTGATGATCGGACACGGCCTAGTTTGACTCGGATCATGTAATCACTTAGATGACTAGAGGGATGTCTATCTGAGTGGGAGTTCATAAGATGAACTTAATTATCCTGAACATAGTCAAAAGGTTTTTGCAAATTATGTCGTAGCTCACGCTATAGTTCTACTGTTTAGATATGTTCCTAGAGAAAAATTAGTTGAAAGTTGATAGTAGCAATTATGCGGACTAGGTCCGTAAACTGAGGATTGTCCTCATTGCTTCATAGAAGGCTTATGTCCTTAATGCACCGCTCAGTGTGCTGAACCTCGAACGTTGTCTGTGGTTGTTGCGAACATCTGACATACACGTTTTGATAACTACGTGATAGTTCAGTTAAACGGTTTAGAGTTGAGGCACCAAAGACGTTTTTGAAACATCGCGAAACATATGAGATGTTTTGAGGGCTGAAATTGGGATTTCAGGCTCGTGCCCATGTCAAGAGGTATAAGACCTCCGATGACTTTCTTAACCTGCAAACTAAGGAGAAAAGCTCAATTGTTGAGCTTGTGCTCAGATTGTCTGAGTACAACAATCATTTGAATCGAGTGGGAGTTGATCTTCCAGATAAGACAGTGATGGTTCTCCAAAGTCATTGCCACCAAGCTGTTAGAGCTTCGTGATGAACTATAACATATCAGGGATAGATATGATGATCCTTGAGGTATTCGCGATGTTTGACACCGCGAAAGTAGAAATCAAGAAGGAGCATCAATTGTTGATGGTTGGTGAAACCACTAGTTTCAAGAAGGGCAAGGGCAAGAAGGGATACTTCATGAAACGGCAAATCAGCTGCTGCTCTAGTGAAGAAACCCAAGGTAAAACCCAAACCCGAGACTAAGTGCTTCTGTAATAAGGGGAACAACCACTAGAGCAGAATTACCCTAGATACTTGGTAGATAAGAAGGCTGGCAAGGTCGATAGAAGTATATTGGATATACATTGTGTTAATGTGTACTTTGCTAGTACTCCTAGTAGCACCAGGGTATTAGATACCGGTTCGGTTGCTAAGTGTTAGTAACTCGAAACAAAAGGCTACGGAATAAACGGAGACTAGCTAAAGGTGAGCTGACGATATGTGTTGGAAGTTTTTCCAAGCTTGATATGATCAAGCATCGCACGCTCCCTCTACCAAAGAGATTGGTGTTAAACCTAAATAATTGTTATTTGGTGTTTGCGTTGAGCATAGACATGATTGGATTACGTCTATCGCAATACGGTTATTCATTTAAGGAGAATAATGGTTACTCTGTTTATTTGAATAATACCTTCAATGGTCTTACACCTAAAATGAATGGTTTATTAAATCTCGATCGTAGTGATACACATGTTCATGCCAAAAGATAGTAATGATAGTACCACCTACTTGTGGCACTGCCACGTAAGTCATATCGGTATAAAACGCATGAAGAAGCTCCATATTGATGGATCTTTGGGCTCACTCGTTTTTGAAAAGTTTGAGACATGCGAACCATGTCTATTGGTGTATATGCATGAAGAAACTCCATGCAAATGGACCGTTTTGACTCACTTGATTTTGAATCACTTGGGACATGCAAATCATACCACATGGGCAAGATGACTGAAAAGCCTCGTTTTCAGTAAGATGGAACAAGATAGCAACTTGTTGGAAGTAACACATTTTGATGTGTGCAGTCCAATGAGTGCTGAGGCATGCAGTGAATATCGTTATGTTCTTACTTCACAGATGATTCGAGTAGATGTTGAGTATATTTACTTGATGAATCACGAGTCTGAATTATTGAAAGGTTCAAGTAATTTCAGTGTGAAGTTGAAAGATCGTCGTGACAAGAGGATAAAAGATCTATGATATGATCATAGAGATGAATATCTGAATCACGAGTTTGGCACAGAATTAAGACATTGTGGAAATTGTTTCACAACTGATACAGCCTGGAACACCATAGTGTGATGGTGTGTCCAAACGTCATAGTTGCACCCTATTGGATATGGTGCATACCATGATGTCTCTTATCGAGTTACCACTATCGTTCATGGGTTAGGCATTAGAGACAACCACATTCACTTTAAATAGGGCACCACATAATTTCATTGAGACGACACCGTATGAACTATGGTTTGGAGAAACCTAAGTTGCCGTTTCTTGAAAGTTTGGGGCTGCGACGCTTATGTGAAAAGGTTTCAGGTTGATAAGCTCGAACCCAAAGCAGATAAAATGCATCTTCATAGGACACCCAAAAACAGTTGGGTATACCTCCTAATTCAGATCCGAAAGCAATAGGGATTGTTTCTTGAATCGGGTCCTTTTTCGAGGAAAGGTTTCTCTCGAAAGAATTGAGTGGGAGGATGGTGGAGACTTGATGAGGTTATTGAACCATCACTTCAACAAGTGTGTAGCAGGGCACAGGAAGTTGTTCCTGTGGCACCTACACCAATTGAAATGGAAGCTTATGATAGTGATCATGAAGTTTCGGATCAAGTCACTACCGAACCTCGTAGGATGACAAGGATGCGTACTACTTCAGAGTGGTACGTAATCCTGTCTTGGAAGTCATGTTGCTAGACAACAATGAACCTACGAGCTATGGAGAAGCGATGGTGGGCCCGGATTCTGATAAATGGCTCAAGGCCATAAAATCCGAGAGAGGATCCATGTAAAGGACTTTGGCAGAACGGCTCGATGGTCGTAAGGCTAATGAGTACAGATGGATTTCAAAGGAAGACAGACAATGATGGTAAGTGTCACCATTGAGAAAGCTCGACTTGTCGTTAAGATGTTTTTCGACAAGTTCAAGGAGTTGACTACGATGAGACTTTCTCACTCGTAGCGATGCTAAGAGTCTGTTGGAATTATATTAGCAATTACTGCATTATTTATGAAATCTTGCAGATAGGATGTCAAAAACATTGTTTCCTCGACGATTCTTGAGGAAAGGTTGTATGTGATACAACCGGAAGGTTTTGTCTATCCTGAAATATGCTAATAAGTATGCAAAGCTCCAGCAATCCTTCTGAGGACTGGAGTGAGCATCTCGGAGTTGGAATGTATGCTTTGATGATGATCAAAGATTTTGGGTGTATACAAAGTTTATGAGAAACTTGTATTTCCAAAGAAGTGAGTGGGAGCACTATAGAATTTCTGATGAGTATATGTTGTTGACATATTAATGATCAGAAATGACGTAGAATTTCTGGAAAGCATATAGGGTTATTTGAAAGTGTTTTCAATGGAAAACCTGGATTAAGCTACTTGAACATTGAGCATCAAGATCTATAAGGATAGATCAAAACGCTTAATAGTACTTTCAAATGAGCACATGCCTTGACGTGATCTTGAAGGTGTTCAAGATGGATCAGTCAAAGAAGGAGTTCTTGCCTGAGTTGTAAGGTATGAAGTTAAGACTTAAAGCTCGACCATGGCAGAATAGAGAGAAAGGAACGAAGGTCGTCCCCTATGCTTAAGACATAGGCTCTACAGTATGCTATGCTGTGTACCGCACCTGAAGTGTGCTTTACCATGAGTCAGTCAAGGGGTACAAGAGTGATCCAAGAATGGATCACAGGACAGCGGTCAAAGTTATCCTTAGTAACTAGTGGACTAAGGAATTTTCTCAATTATGGAGGTGGTAAAAGAGTTCGTCGTAAAGGGTTACGTCGATGCAAGCTTAACACCTATCCGGATAGCTCTGAGTAGAGATACCGGATACGTATAATGGAGCAACAATTTAGAATAGCTCCAAGTAGAACAGTTATTTGGAATAGCTCCAAATAGAACGTGGTAGCTGCATCTAGGAGATGACATAGAGATTTGTAAAGCACACACGGATCTGAAAGGTTCAGACCCGTTGACTATAACCTCTCTCACAAGCATAACATGATCAAACCCAGAACTCATCGAGTGTTAATCACATGGTAAATGTGAACTAGATTATTGACTCTAGTAAACTCTTTGGGTGTTAGTCACATGGGGATGTGACCTTGAGTGTTAATCACATATCGATGTGAACTAGATTATTGACTCTAGTGCAAGTGGGAGACTGTTGGAAATATGCCCTAGAGGCAATAATAAATTGATTATTATTATATTTCCTTGTTCATGATAATCGTTTATTATCCATGCTAGAATTGTATTGATAGGAAACTCAGATACATGTGTGGATACATAGACAACACCATGTCCCTAGTAAGCCTCTAGTTGACTAGCTCGTTAATCAATAGATGGTTACGGTTTCCTGACCATGGACATTGGATGTCGTTGATAACGGGATCACATCATTAGGAGAATGATGTGATGGACAAGACCCAATCCTAAGCCTAGCACAAGATCATGTAGTTCGTATGCTAAAGCTTTTCTAATGTCAAGTATCATTTCCTTAGACCATGAGATTGTGCAACTCCCGGATACCGTAGGAGTGCTTTGGGTGTGCCAAACGTCACAACGTAACTGGGTGGCTATAAAGGTACACTACGGGTATCTCTGAAAGTGTCTGTTGGGTTGGCACGAATCGAGATTGGGATTTTGTCACTCCGTGTAAACGGAGAGGTATCTCTGGGCCCACTCGGTAGGACATCATCATAATGTGCACAATGTGATCAAGGAGTTGATCACGGGATGATGTGTTACGGAACGAGTAAAGAGACTTGCCGGTAACGAGATTGAACAAGGTATCGGTATACCGACGATCGAATCTCGGGCAAGTACAATACTGTTAGACAAAGGGAATTGTATACGGGATTGATTGAGTCCTTGACATCGTGGTTCATCCGATGAGATCATCGTGGAACATGTGGGAGCCAACATGGGTATCCAGATCCCGCTGTTGGTTATTGACCGGAGAACATCTCGGTCATGTCTGCATGTCTCCCGAACCCGTAGGGTCTACACACTTAAGGTTCGATGACGCTAGGGTTATAAAGGAAGTTTGTATGTGGTTACCGAATGTTGTTCGGAGTCCCGGATGAGATCCCGGACGTCACGAGGAGTTCCGGAATGGTCCGGAGGTAAAGATTTATATATAGGAAGTCCTGTTTCGGCCATCGGGACAAGTTTCGGGGTCATCGGTATTGTACCGGGACCACCGGAAGGGTCCCGGGGGCCCACCGGGTGGGGCCACCTGCCCCGGGGGGCCACATGGGCTGTAGGGGGTGCGCCTTGGCCTACATGGGCCAAGGGCACCAGCCCCTAGAGGCCCATGCGCCAAGATATAGGAAAAAGGGGAGAGTCCTAAAGGGGGAAGGCACCTCCGAGGTGCCTTGGGGAGGATGGACTCCTCCCCCCTCTTAGCCGCACCCCTTCCTTGGAGGAAGGGGCAAGGCTGCGCCTCCCCCCTCTCCCCTGCCCCTATATATAGTGGAGGGGAGGGAGGGCATCCATACCTGAGCCCTTGGCGCCTCCCTCCCTCCCGTGACACCTCCTCCTCTCCCGTAGGTGCTTGGCGAAGCCCTGCAGGATTGCCACGCTCCTCCATCACCACCACGCCGTTGTGCTGCTGCTGGATGGAGTCTTCCTCAACCTCTCCCTCTCTCCTTGCTGGATCAAGGCGTGGGAGACATCGTCGAGCTGTACGTGTGTTGAACGTGGAGGTGCCGTCCGTTCGGCACTAGGATCATCGGTGATCTGAATCACGACGAGTACGACTCCATCAACCCCGTTCACTTGAACGCTTCCGCTTAGCGATCTACAAGGGTATGTAGATGCACTCTCCTTTCTACTCGTTGCTAGTCTCTCCATAGATAGATCTTGGTGTTACGTAGGAAAATTTTTGAATTTCTACTACGTTCCCCAACACTTGGGGGTGTCCTAATGCAGTGCGAAGGCTCTGGCGGTGGGAGGCGCGACATTTGTGGGTGGAGCGTACGTCTCAGGTGTGGGCGGGCGGCCATGGATGCTACCTCTTGAGCACTGCGTTGGTTTTCCCTTGAAGAGGAAAGGGTGATGCAGCAAAGTCGCGTAAGTATTTCCATCAGTTTTTGAGAATCAAGGTATTAATCCAGTAGGAGGCTCCTCAAAAGTCCCTCGTACCTACACAAACAAACAAGAACCTCGCAACCAACGTGATAAAGGGGTTGTCAATCCCTTCACGGTAACTTGCGAAAGTGAGATCTGATAGAGATAATAAGATAAGATAAATATTTTTGGTATTTTTATGATATAGATTGGAAAGTAAACATTCCAAAATAAAGATAGATGGAAAACTTATATGATAAAATATAGACCCGGGGCCATAGGTTTCACTAGTGGCTTCTCTCAAGATAGCATAAGTATTACGGTGGGTGAACAAATTACTGTCGAGCAATTGATAGAAAAGTGCATAGGTATGATATTATATAGGTATGATCATGTATATAGGCATCACGTCTGCAACAAGTAGATCGAAACAATTTTGCATCTACTACTATTACTCCACACATCGACCGACCCCTGCCTGCATCTAGAGTATTAAGTTCATAAGAACAGAGTAATGCATTTAGCAAGATGACATGATGTAGAGGGATAAACTCAAGCAATATGATATAAACCCCATCTTTTTATCCTCGATGGCAACAATACAATACGTGCATTGCTGCCCCTGCTGTCACTGGGAAAGCACACCGCAAGATTGAACCCAATACTAAGCACTTCTCCCATTGCAAGAAAGATCAATCTAGTAGGCCAAACCAAACTGATAATTCGAAGAGACTTGTAAAGATAACTAATCACACATAAAAGAATTCGGAGAAGATT
The DNA here is from genome assembly GCF_018294505.1 of Triticum aestivum. Taxonomy (NCBI): domain Eukaryota; kingdom Viridiplantae; phylum Streptophyta; class Magnoliopsida; order Poales; family Poaceae; genus Triticum; species Triticum aestivum. The sequence continues at coordinate 210,254,961 of NC_057810.1, read as the reverse complement.
CAATTATTTCTCATAGATAAACTTGATCATAAACCCACAATTCATTGGATCTCGACAGACACACCGCAAAAAGAGTTACATCGAATAGATCTCCAAGAAGATCGAGGAGAACTTTGTATTGAGATTTAAAGAGAGAGAAGAAGCCATCTAGCTAATAACTATGGACCCGAAGGTCTATGGTAAACTACTCACAACTCATCGGAGAGGCCTTGGAGATGATGTAGAGGCCCTCTGTGGTCGATTCCCCCTCCAGCGGAGCACCGATGAAGGCTCCAAGATGGGATCTCGCGGATACAGAAGGTTGCGGCGGTGGAAATAGTTTTTTGTCGTGCTCCCCGATGTTTTCAGGGTACGGGAGTATATATAGGCGAAGGAGGTAGGTCAGGGGAGCCACGAGGGGCCCACGAGGATGGGGGGCGTGCCCTCCTACCTCGTGGCCGCCTCGGCTGCTTCTTGACATCCACTCCAAGTCTCCTGGATTGCGTTTGTTCCAAAAAGATCGCTCCAGAAGGTTTTATTCCGTTTGGACTCCGTTTGATATTCCTTTTCTTCAAAACACTGAAATAGGCACAAAAAAATAGCAATTCGGGCTCGGCCTCCGGTAAGTAGGTTAGTCCCAAAAATGATATAAAAGTGTAAAGCAAAGCCCATAAACATCCAAAACGGGTAATCTAATAGCATGGAATAATAATAAAAAATTATAGATACGTTGGAGACGTATCAAGCATCCCCAAGTTTAATCCCTGCTCGTCCTCGAGTAGGTAAATGATAAAAACAGAATTTTTGATGTGGAATGCTATCTAGCATAATTCTCAATGTAATATTGTTTATTGTGGCTTGATTGTTCAGATCCAAATGATTCAAGATAAAAGTTCATAAAATATAAAAATAGTAATACTTTAAGCATACTAACAAGTAATCATGTCTTATCAAAATAGCATAGCCAAAGAAAGCTTATCCCTACAAAATCATATAGTTAGACCATGCTTCATTTTCATCACACAAAATACTCCCTTCATGGACAACCCCGGTTTCAGCCAAGCAATTGGTTCATACTTTTAACGCGCTTCAGCTTTTTCAACTCTCACGCAATACATGAGCGCAAGCCATGGACATAGCACTATATGTGGAATAGGGTGGTGGTTGTGAAGACAAAAAGGGAGAAGATAGTCTCACATCAACTAGGCGTATCAACGGGCTATGGAGGTGGCATTAATAGATATCAATGTGAGTGAGTAGGGATTGCCATGCAACAGATGCACTAGAGCTATAAACATATGAAAGCTCAACAAAAGAAACTAAGTGGGTGTGCATCCAACTTGCTTGCTCACGAAGACCTAGGGCATTTTGAGGAAGCCCATCATTGGAATATACAAGCCAAGTTCTATAATGAAAAATTCTCACTAGTATATGAAAGTGACAACATAGGAGACTCTCTATCATGAAGATCATGGTTCTATTTTGAAGCATAAGTGTGGAAAAAAGATAGTAACATTGTCCCTTCTCTCTTTTCTCTCATTTTTTTATTTTTTTATTTTTATTTGATGGGCTTCTTTGGCCTCTTTTTTTTCTTTTTTTATTTGGGCTTCTTTGGCCTCTTTTATTTTTTATAAAGTCCGAAGTCTCATCCCGACTTGTGGGGGAATCATAGTCTTCATCATCCTTTCCTCACTTGGGACAATGCTCTAATAATGAAGATCATCACACTTTTATTGATTTACAACTCAAGAATTACAATTCATTACTTAGAACAAAATATGACTCTACGTGAATGCCTCCGGCGGTGTACCGGGATATGTAATGAACCAAGAGTGACATGTATGAAAACTTATGAAGGTGGCCTTGCCACGAATACAATGTCAACTACATGATCATGCAAAGAGTAATATGACAATGATGGGGCGTGTCATAATAAAAGGAACGGTGGAAAGTTGCATGGCAATGTATCACAGAATGTCTATGGAAATGCCAAAATAGGTAGGTGTGGTGGCTGTTTTGAGGAAGGTAAATGGTGGATGCATGATACCGGCGAAAGTTGTGCGGCATAATAGAGGCTAGCAATGGTGGAAGGGTGAGAGTGTGTATAATCCATGGACTCACATTAGTCGTAAAGAACTCATATACTTATTGAAATAGTCTACTTGCCCTCGAAGCAAAGTACTACTACGCATACTCCTAGGGGAAGGGTTGGTAGGAGTTAACCATCACGCGATCTCGACCTCCACACATAAGGAAGACAATTAAAAGAGCACCCCATGCAACAAATTTGTCACACAAGTTTTACCATACGTGCATGCTACGGGACTTGCCAACCTTAACACAAGTATTTCTCAATTTCATAATTACCCAACTAGCATGACTCTAACATTACCACCTTTATATCTCAAAACAATTATCAAGCATCAAATTGATCATAGTGCTTAATGCACTTTCTATGATAGTTTTAATTATACCCAACTTGGATGCTCATCATATTAGGGCCAATTTTATAACCATAGAAAATACCATGCTGTTCTAAAAGACTATCAAAATGATATAAGTGAAGCATGAGATATCAATAATTTCAACAAAATTAAGCCACCACCGTGCTCTAAAAAGATATAAGTAAAGCACTAGAGCAAAACTTGTCTAGCTCAAAAGATATAAGTGAAGCACAAGAGTATTCTAATAAATTCCGAATCAAGTGTGTCTCTCCCAAAAGATGTGTACAGAAAGGATGATTGTGGTAAACTAAAAAGCAAAGACTTATATCATACAAGACGATCCAAGCAAAACACATATCATGTGGCGAATAAAAATATAGCTCCAAGTAAAGTTACCGATAGACGAAGACGAAAGAGGGGATGCCTTTCGGGGCATCCCCAAGGTTAGGCTTTTGATTGTTCTTGAATATCTTGGGGTGCCATGGGCATCCCCAAGCTTAGGTTCTTTCCACTCCTTATTCCATAGTCCATCAAATCTTTACCCAAAACTTGAAAACTTCACAACACAAAACTCAACAGGAAATCTCATAACCTCCGTTAGTGTAAGAAAAAAAAAACCACCACATAAGGTACTGTAATGAACTCATTCTTTATTTATATTGGTGTTAAACCTACTGTACTCCAACTTCTCTATGGTTCATACCCCCCGATACAAGCCATAGATGCATCAAAATAAGCAAACAACACATGAAAAACAAAATCTGTCAAAAACAGAACAGTCTGTAGCAATCTGTAACTTTCGAATACTTCTGGAACTCTAAACATCCTACCAAAATAGGAAGTCCTGGGAAATTTGTCTATTGATCTACTGCAAAAATAATAAACGCAAAATCATGTTTCTGTGATTTATTAAAATTATTCTCGTGCGCGCAAAAGTTTCTGTTTTTCAGCAGAATCAAATTAACTATCACCGTAGGTTATCCTATAGGTTCTACTTGGCACAAACACTAATTAAGACATAAAACCACATCTAAACAGAAGATAAATGAATTATTTAATGAATAACAGCAAGGAAAAATATTGGGTTGTCTCCCAACAAGCACTTTTCTTTAAAGCCTTTTAGATAGGCATTGATAAATTCAATGATGCTCACATAAAAGACAAGAATTGAAGCACAAAAAGAGCATCATAACGAGCAATCAAAAACTAGCATATGCAAGGAAGTGGAAAGAAACAATAGCAATCTCAACATAACGAGAGGTAATTTTGTAACATGAAAATTTCTACAACCATATTTCCCTCTCTCATAATAATTACATGTGGGATAATAAGCAAATTCAACAAAATAGCTATCACATAAAATATTTTCAACACGATCCACATGCATGCAAAGTTGACACTCTTCCAAAATAGTGGGATTAACATTAACTACAGTCATGACCTCTCCAAACCCACTTTCAATATTATTGCAAACACTATTATCAATCTCATATTCATCATGAGGCTTAAATAAATTTTCAAGATCATAAGAACAACCACCCCAGTCATGATCATTGCAACAAGTAGTAGACATAGCAAAACTAGCATCCCCAAGCTTAGGGTTTTGGATAATATTTGCACAATTGATATCAAGAGAATTTAAAATAAAATCATTGCAATCATGCTTTTTATTCAAGGAGCTATCATGAATCTCTTCATAAATTTCTTCATCACAGTTTTCAGATTCACGAATCTCAAGCAAAACCTCATAAAGATAATCTAGTGCACTCAAATCACTAGGATTTGGTTCATCATAAACGGATCTCTTAAAAAGATTGGCAAGCGGATGAGGATCCATAGATCTTAGGTTCTCTGGTTAGCAATAAATAAACAACTATTCCAACCAAACGATCAAACGAGCCAAGTAAGACATCAAAGCAAACCAAAACACGAGCAGAAGAAGGGCGAATAAAACGGAAAGGGTAAAGTAGGGGAGAGGAAAACGCGAGGCAAATGGCAAATAATGTAATGCGGGGGATAAGAGTTTGTGATGGGTACTTGGTATGTCTTGACTTGAGCGAAGACCTCCCTAGCAACGGCGCCAGAAATCCTTCTTGCTACCACTTGAGCACTGTGTTGGTTTTCCCTTGAAGAGGAAAGGGTGATGCAGCAAAGTAGCGTAAGTATTTCCCTCAGTTTTTGAGAACCAAGGTATCAATCCAGTAGGAGGTCCTCAAAAGTCCCTCATACCTACACAAACAAACAAGAACCTCGCAACCAACGCGATAAAGGGGTTGTCAATCCCTTCACGGTAACTTGCGAAAGTGAGATCTGATAGAGATAATAAGATAAGATAAATATTTTTGGTATTTTTATGATATAGATTGGAAAGTAAAGATTGCAAAATAAAGATAGATGGAAAACTTATATGATAAAAGATAGACCCGAGGGCCATAGGTTTCACTAGTGGCTTCTCTCAAGATAGCATAAGTATTACGGTGGGTGAACAAATTACTGTCGAGCAATTTATAGAAAAGTGCATAGTTATGAGATTACCTAGGCATGATCATGTACATAGGCATCACGTCCGCAATAAGTAGATCGAAACGATTCTGCATCTACTACTATTACTTAACTCATCGACCGTCTCCTGCCTGCATCTAGAGTATTAAGTTCATAAGAACAGAGTAACGCATTAAGCAAGATGACATGATGTAGAGGGATAAACTCAAGCAATATGATATAAACCCCATCTTTTTATCCTCGGTGGCAATAATACAATACGTGACTTGCTGCCCCTGCTGTCACTGGGAAAGGACACCGCAAGATTTGTCGTGGAATTGCCACATCAGATGTCCTAGTGAAAGGACTTAGTCATGGAGCCATCGCAACTAGGAAGCTTAAAGGGGTTAATTGGGACAAAGGACACGGGGTATATACTGGTTCGGCCCCTTACGATGAAGATAAAAGCCTACGATCAATTTTTGAGTGGGATTGCTTATGTCTCGATTACCAGGGAGCGAAATCGCTTGACCTAGCTCTCGATCTGATGTTACTTGCCCTGAACCACCGTTGGGTCGTCCCTTTATATATAGAGGTCGACGCCTAGCGGCTCACAGAGTCCCGGCCGGCTCATAAACAGTGTCTGGCTCGGTCTCTAAACTATTCTTGCCTCACAATACAAGTTATATACATATGGCGGTTTATCTCTATCGGCCTTAAGCCGCCTTTGGGCTTTTGGCCCTGGACTGAACCGCCATCTTTAAATGCCGTCTTGAGCTTCATGTCACAAGTCACCATAGGTATAACCCGGCCCCTCCTGGGCGGGTCATACCTAATAGTCATATCCCCAACATTAGGCCCCAGATTGATTTGAGCTGGTTCATGTCAATCTTTAACACTTATGAAAATCTTCTGCTCTTCATTACGCAAGAATTTGTGACCCACCATGACGTCATCCTCTGGATCTGCGGTAACCCGCCATGACGTTGATACGTCTCCAACGTATCTATAATTTATGAAGCATTCATGCTATTATATTATCTGTTTTGGATGTTTATGGGCTTTATTATACACTTTTATATTACTTTTGGGACTAACCTACTAACCGGAGGCCCAACCCATATTGTTGTTTTCTTGCCTATTTCAGTGTTTCGAAGAAAAGGGATATCAAACGGAGTCCAAACGGAATGAAACCTTCGGGGGAGTTATTTTTGGAAAGGAAGCAATCCAGGAGACTTGGAGTGCACATAAGGGAAGCAACGAGGAAGCCACGAGACAGGGAGGCGCACCCTATCCCCTGGGCGCGCCCCCACCCTCGTGGGCCCCTCGTGGCTCCCCTAACCGACTTCTTTCGCCTATATATGTGCATATACCCGAAAAACATCGGAGAGCACAATAGATCGGGAGTTCCGCCGCCGCAAGCCTGTGTAGCCACCAAAAACCAATCGGGACCCTATTCTGGTACCCTACCGGAGGGGGATCCCTCACCGGTGGCCATCTTCATCATCCCAGCGCTTTCCATGATGAGGAGGGAGTAGTTCACCCTCGGGGCTGAGGGTATGTACCAGTAGCTATGTGTTTGATCTCTCTCTCTCTCTCATGTTCTTGAGGTGATACGATCTTGATGTATCGCGAGCTTTGCTATTATAGTTGGATCTTATGATGTTTCTCCCCCTCTACTCTCTTGTGATGAATTAAGTTTTCCCTTGAAGTTATCTTGTCGGATTGAGTCTTTAAGGATTTGAGAACACTTGATGTATGTCTTGCCATGCTTATCTGTGGTGACAATGGGATATTCACGTGATCTACTTGATGTATGTTTTGGTGATCAACTTGCGGGTTCGGTGACCTTGTGAACTTATGCATAGGGGTTGGCACACGTTTTCGTCTTGACTCTCCGGTAGAAACTTTGGGGCACTCTTTGAAGTACTTTGTGTTGGTTGAATAGATGAATCTGAGATTGTGTGATGCATATCGTATAATCATACCCACACATACTTGAGGTGATATTGGAGTATCTAGGTGACATTAGGGTTTTGGTTGATTTGTGTCTTAAGGTGTTATTCTAGTACGAACTCTATGATAGATCGAATGGAAAGAATAGCTTCGTGTTATTTTACTACGGACTCTTGAATAGATCGATCAGAAAGGATAACTTTGAGGTGGTTTCGTACCCTGCAATAATCTCTTGTTCTCCTCTATTAGTGACTTTAGAGTGGCTCTTTGTTGCATGTTGAGGGATTGTTATATGATCCAATTATGTTATTATTGTTGAGAGAACTTGCACTGGTGAAAGTATGAACCCTAGGCCTTGTTTCCTAGCATTGCAATCCCGTTTGTGCTCACTTTTATCATTAGTTACCTTGTTGTTCTTATAATTTCATATTACAAAAACCTATATATACCATCCATATTGCACTTGTATCACCATCACTTCGCCGAACTAGTGCACCTATACAATTTACCATTGTATTGGGTGTGTTGGGGACACAAGGGACTCTTTGTTATTTGGTTGCAGGGTTGTTTGAGAGAGACCATCTTCATCCTACGCCTCCCACGGATTGATAAACCTTAGGTCATCCACTTGAGGGAAATTTGCTACTATCCTACAAACCTCTGCACTTGGTGGCCCAACAACGTCTACAAGAAGAAGGTTGTTTAGTAGACATCAAGCTCTTTTCTGGCGCCGTTGCCGGGGAGGTGAGTGCTTGAAGGTATATCTTTAGATCTTGCAATCGAATCTTTTTGTTTCTTGTTTTATCACTCGTTTAGTTTATAAAAGAAAACTACAAAAAAATGGAGTTAAGTTTGCCTCATACGCTTCATCTTTTTAATATCTTTTGGAAGTATGATGCAAAGGAAAATTGTGCTCAAGTGCTAGAAGAAGAAGTCTATAAAATGTTTGGTACTAAATCTTTGAATAGCATGATTGCAATGTTGTTAGTATGAACTCTTTGAATATCCATAGTACTAATGATGATTGCACTAGTTATGATGAAAATGTCTCCTATAAGCATGTCAATTTTTGTGGAGTGCATTGGGTTTGCAAGTACACACCAAATAGGGAAGATAGATATTGCAAGAGGCATAAGCATTTAGAAACTAAATGGTTGCAAGAAAGGCTAGATGTGAGTGCTGAAAATTTAAAATTCCTTTGCCGTACTTGTGAACTTTGCAATAAACGTGGTCATTTACATCTCCGATGCAAATTGTTTCATGATCGAATCGTGTCCAAGAATTGTGATGATTTGATTTCCCTTGCACATCATAATGAACTTAGTTTGATTTTGGGTTATGAAGAAATGAAACATTTAATTAAGGACCCTCCAGAATTTGCCCATAAGAGATTTCTTGATATTGATCTAGAGGAGATTTATGTGTATTGTGCTGTGAATTGCATTGAAAATCCTTATGTTGCCAATTACATAAAGAAAAGAAAGAAAATAGAAGATGAAGAGAACACTAATAAAAGGGAAGAGACTTCCAACACCCTCCTATTATTTCTTATGATGAATCAGGTAATGAGGAGGAGTTTCTATTCAACCAATATCATTAATAAAGAGCTCAAAAAGGAGGATTGAACCTACACATGATGTGAAGAAGAAAAAGAAAAGACGGAGAAGCAAAGGTAGAAAGGTATCCCCCTGATAACCCACAAGTGTAGGGGATCGCAACAGCTTTCGAGGGTAGAGTATTCAACCCAAATTTATTGATTCGACACAAGGGGAGCCAAAGAATATTATTGAGTATTAGCAGTTGAGTTGTCAATTCAACCACACCTGGATAACTTAGTATCTGCAGCAAAGTATTTAGTAGCAAAGTAGTATGATAATAAAGGTAACAGTGGCAAAAGTAATAGTTTTGGGTTTTGTAGTAATTGTAACTATAGCAAGGGAAAAGTAAATAAGTGAAGCACAAGATGTGAAAAGCTCGTAGGCATTGGATCAGTGATGGATAATTATGTCGGATGCGATTCCTCATGTAATAGCTATAACATAGGGTGACACATAACTAGCTCCAATTCATCAATGTAATGTAGGCATATATTTCGAATATAGTCATACGTGCTTAAGGAAAATAACTTGCATGACATCTTTTGTCCTACCCTTCCGTGGCAGCGGGGTCCTTATAGAAATTAAGGGATATTAAGGCCTCCTTTTAATAGAGAACCGGAACAAAGCATTAGCACATAGTGAATACATGAACTCCTCAAACTACGGTCATCACCGAGAAGTATCCTGATTATTGTCACTTCGGGGTTGTCAGATCATAACACGTAATAGGTGACTATAGACTTGCAAGATAGGATCAAGAACACATATATATTCATGAAAACATAATAGGTTCAGATCTGAAATCATGGCAATCGGGCCCTAGTGACAAGCATTAAGCATAGCAAAGTCATAGCAACATCAATCTCAGAACATAGTGGATACTAGGGATCAAACCCTAACAAAACTAACTTGATTACATGGTAAATCTCATCCAACCCATCACCGTCCAGCAAGCCTATGATGGAATTACTCATGCACGATGGTGAGCATCATGAAATTGGTGATGGAGGATGGTTGATGATGACGATGGCGATGAATCCCCCTCTTCGGAGCCCCGAACGGACTCCAGATCAGCCCTCCCGAGAGAGATTAGGGCTTGGCGGCGGCTCTGTATCGTAAAACACAATGAAACTTCCTCTCTGATTTTTTTTCTCCGCGAGACAGAATATATGGAGTTGGAGTTGAGGTCGGCGGAGCCTCAGGTTGCCCACGAGACAGGGGGGCGCGCCTAGGGGGGGTGGGCGCGCCCCCCACCCTCATGGACAGGGTGTGGGCCCCCTGGTCTTTATTCTTTTGCCAGTATTTTTTATATTTTCCGAAACTTGCCTCCGAGGATTTTCGGGACATTTCGAGAACTTTTGTTTTCTACACATAAAACAACATCATGGCAGTTCTGCTAAAAACAGCGTCAGTCCAGGTTAGTTTCATTCAAATCATGCAAGTTAGAGTCCAAAACAAGGGCAAAAGTGTTTGGAAAAGTAGATACGTTGGAGACGTATCAACTCCCCCAAGCTTAAACCTTTGCTTGTCCTCAAGCAATTCAGTTGATAAACTGAAAGTGATAAAGAAAAACTTTTACAAACTCTGTTTGCTCTTGTTGTTGTAAACATGCAAAGCCGGCATTCAGGTTTCAACAAATATTATAAACTAACCATACTCACAATAACACTTAGGTCTCACAATCACTCATATCAATGGCATAATCAGCTAGCGAGCCATAATAATAAAACTCGGATGACAACACTTTCTCAAAACAATCATAACATGATATCACAAAATGGTATCTCGCTAGCCCTTTCTGAGACCACAAAACATAAATGCAGAGCACCTTTAAAGATCAAGGATTGGCTAAACATTGTAATTCATGGTGAAAGAGATCCAATCAAGTCATACCCAATATAAATCAATAGTAATGAATGCAAATGACAGTGTGCTCTCCTGCGGGTGCTTTTTAATAAGAAGGTGATGACTCAACACAAAAGTAAATAGATAGGCCCTTCGCAGAGGGAAGCAGAGATTTGTAGAGGTGCTAGAGCTCAGTTTTAAAATAGAGATTGAACAACATTTTGAGCGGCATACTTTTACTATCAACGCAACTACTATGAGATGGTTGTATCTTCCATACTACATGCATTATAGGCAGTTCCCAAACAGAATGGTAAAATTTTATACTTCCCCCACCACCAACAAGCATCAATCCATGGCTTGCTCGAAACAACGAGTGCCTCCAACTAACAACATTCCTAGGGGAGTTTTGTTTAATTATATTGATTTGCTTTGATCTTTTTGGATCATGGGACTGGGCATCCTGGTTACCGGCCCTTTCTCGTGAATGAGGAGCGGAGTCCACTCCTCTTGAGAATAATCCACCTAGCATGGAAGATATAGGTAGCCCTAGTTGAAACATGAGCTGCTAGAGCATACAAAACATAATTTCATTTGAAGGTTTGGAGTTTGGCACATACAAATTTACTTGGAACGACAAGTAGATACCGCATATAGGAAGGTATGATGGACTCGTATGGAACAACTTTGGGGTTTAAGGAGTTTGGATGCACAAGCAGTATTCCCGCTTAGTACAGGTGAAGGCTAGCAAAAGACTGGGAAGCGATCAACTGAGAGAGCGACAACAGTCATGAACATGCATTAAAATTAATTCACACCAAATACAAACATGAGTAGGATATAATCCACCATGAACATAAATATCGTGAAGGCTATGTTGATTTGTTTCAACTACATGCGTGAACATGTGTCAAGTCGAGTCACTCAATTTATTTAAAGGAGGATACCATCTCATCATACCACCTCATAATTATTCTAATAGCATGTTGGCACGCAAGGTAAACCATTATAACTCATAGCTAATCAAGCATGGCACAAGCAACTATAATCTCTAAATGTCATTGCAAATATGTTTACTTCATAATAAGCTGAATCAAGAACGATGAACTCATCATATTTACAAAAACAAGAGAGGTCGAGTTCATACCAGCTTCTCTCATCTCAATCAGTCCATCATATATCATCATTATTGCCTTTCACTTGCACGACCGAACGATGTGTATAATAATAAAAGTGCCCGTGCATTGGACGAAGCTGGAATCTGCAAGCATTCAACTCAAGAGAGAAGACAGGTTAATATGGGCTCTAAGTTAAATAAACAATCATGCATATGAGAGCCACTAAACATTTTCAATATGGTCTTCTACTCTCAACCTCCAAAGGAAAGAAAAGAAAATAAAACTATTTACACGGGAAAGCTCCCAACAAGTAAAAAGAAGAACGAGAAATCTTTTGGGTTTTCATTTTAATTTCTACTACAAGCATGGAAATTAAACTAACTAAATTTTTTTTGGTTTTTCTTAAGGTTTATCAAACACATAAGAAGAAAACTAGAAAAAGAAAATTAAACTAGCATGGATAATACAATGAAAGAGTATGAGCACCGACGACAAGAATAGTGTGTGAACATGAATGTAAAGTCGGTGAGAAATATGTACTCCCCCAAGCTTAGGCTTTTGGCCTAAGTTGGTCTAATGCCACGGACCGTGGCTACTGTCGAGGATATACCCTGTGGCGTAACCCGGCCGGAAGTATAACCCGGCCGGACTGGACGACTCACTGGTAACCCGCCCGGAGCTTGGCGATTCGCGGGTAACCCGCCCGATCTTGGCGGTTCATTAGTAACCCGGCGGGCGGGTTAAATGGATGACGAGGTCCAAGGCCCAGAAGGCCGGTTCACGTTTAATGGTGGGACGGTCTATGAGGAAAGCACAAGGAATATTCCCTTACAAAGGAAGCAAGACTAGGATTCCACTTGTTATAGAATAGTCCTAGTCCTACTAGGACTCCACATGTAACCCGCCCCTCCAACTAATATAAGAAGGGGCAGGGCTCCCCAAAGAGGGACAAGTAAAAGACAGACAAACAAGAAACAATCTCTAGGGCTAGACACAAAGAGCCGGTTTACCGGCGACTCCCTCGTGATCATAATGAGACCTAGCTTCAAACAGCATCTAGGGCTATTACCGGAGGATGTTTCCCGGGGCCCGAAGCTGTCTAAATCCTTGTCTTCTGTTGCGTCTCTCGATTCCACTCAACCCCTCTCAAGCTACCACATAGAAGCGTTGGCCTCGCGACTAAGTCCTGACACTAAGGACATCTGCCGTGACAAAACCACGATAGTTGGCACCCACCGTGGGGCCTACGCACGGTCGTGTTGAGTTCTTAGAGGGATCTCTTCCAAGGATCGAGAAGTTTGCAATTCTCCGGATAAGAAAGACTTAGCTCGGAAGGATCGACATCAACTTCGAGTTCATCGGTTCAGATTTTACAATCCGTGAGATTTAAATGAATGAAGAGAAAGTAGGGATAGGTATGTTTTGCCACCGCCGCAAAGAAGTCGCCGAGACTATCGGTAGGATTTCCATCATCTATGCAACGCCAAGTCCGAGACTAGGACAGCTGCACGGGTGTTTCATCTGTTGTATTACTACGTGACCGACACAAGGGATGTTTTTACATGCACACGCAAATCGCCCAGGCTGCAGTCAAACCGCCGAGTTCCCGTTGTCAATTGAGAGTCGCCTCCATGTTAAACCGAAGACAGAGATGTACATACATCCATCAAACTGCAGCTGTTTACTTCAAGTCCTAAGGCGAATCCGTAAAAGAATCTGCTAAAAGAAAGAAGAAGAAAAACAAGAAAAGAGGAAGAAGGGGGTGGCCACGACCCGGAAACAAGGACAATCACGACTGGGAGTCAACGGCCACGTACGACCCGGATTCGCCGCGACGAGCCGCCGTGGGTTTCCCCCTGAGCCTCCACCGGAGCACCTCCGCCACCGTCTCTGCGGCCGGCCTTCAGTTGCTGCCGTCGATCCACTACGCCACCTTGAATCCGCCGGGGCACTGCTGAGCCGCCGACCACATTGCCAGCAACCCATCACCGCCTATACTGCCATGGTCTTCATCTGCCTCACCGGACTTGCTTCGACCGGCCAACGCTTGCGGCCCCTGCGTCGAGCCGCCAGAGCCTATAGCGGCCGTAGGCTTGCACACCACGGCCTCTGCCGTGACCGACATCCTCGGCCGCATTTTTCCGTCGTGGACGGTGCGCCGCCGCTGTGGTCCTCTGCGAGCTGCGTCTCCAAACCCCTACTTCTAAGCCGCCCCGGCCAAGGAGCCTCGTCACCGTGGCCTCCGAGTCTCTGTGCAAACCGCCGGCTGCCTCTGCCGTTGAAGCTACGACCCGTTAGCCTCAAGCCGCCTTGCATCCTCCGCTGCTCTGTCGCTCGCCGTTGCCTTAGCCGCTGCCTTGGGTCGGCCCTCCCGTCTGAGAGATGGGGAAGAAGAAGAGCTGCAGGTTGTTTCAGAGAAAAGAGAAGTGGCATGCAGGGATTTTTCTCCATCCACGTCATCTGCTAGATTGCCCTTTGGAGCTGGATATCATGCAAATCAATGCACTACGTGCTACTGTTATGTTTGGGATTCTCCTGCTCCTCGCCTCGCTGTGAAGCCCGTGGCTGTCAGCCCGCTGCGCATGAGCCACCTCTGCCTTAAGCCCTCTGCTGAGTCACCGCGTCCAAGCCGGATTGCTGGATCTCCGCGCTCGCCTGCTCTGCTTCCGCTCCTTTGTCGCCATGGTCAACAGTTGCGACCATGCCAAGCAGCGGCGGCAGATTGCTTCCACCGTCCGCAGTGTTGCTCTGCTCTGCTGCGCCTATGTCCGTCCTTGCCATCTCCTAAGCCGCCCTGGCTGTGCGTTGGCCCGCTGTTGAGTCGCTGCTCCGCCCGATGCCCCCTCTGGCTACGGTTCGTCTCATGCTTCCGCTTCTCTACAACGGCTTGTCAAGTAGGACAGCGGCGGCCTCGTTTTCTGGTCTGCATTCATGTGGTGTGGAAGATTTTGAACAACATGCATACTGTTACACAAAGTACATCTGAAGGCATATTGCAAAGCATTGTTGTTAACCACAAGGAGGAGAGATCACGTGGAGCTGCGTCCCGTATTATTCAGAATCAACATCCATGTTCATCTGACAAAATATATCAGGTCAATTGACTCATGGCCAAGGTATGATCCGGTCCTCGTGTGCCGGCATCAGAGGCGACGTATACATCTGCACTGCCCGTTCCAGGTGCTTAAAAACCTGAAGAATAGCCCGCCGGGACCATATTGAGTCGCCGACCAGCCTAAACCGCCTCTGTCACGATGAACGGATCATCCGTTGTTCGAACAAAAAAAACATCAGGTGATATCCGTCCAGTTTGTTTTCATAGCACATATTAATTTTTTGTGTGAACAATTACTTTGGCATGTTATATTTTTTGATGCAGGACAATTGTTCATTACAAATGAGGCGTTATATTACGGGCACGGAGCACGCGCTAGCGACGTTCTGCACTGCCGTTTCGTCTATGTCATACCACCCGGTGAATGAACGTGAGCAAGTCGTCGTCCCTGTGGCCCGGTTTACATCAGCTTGTCGGGACCGCACCCGCGATTAACTCGCCCGTCCATGACGGTTTATGATGCCAGTGTCGATTTTCCCCGTCCGCACCGGCTTACAATGCCGCGGCTGACTCATCTGTCTGAGCTGCCTCTGATGTTGCGCTCGTCCTTGTCGTCCGTCTCTCGCGGCCTGGTCTACATCAACATACCGGGCCGCACCTGTCTGCATGAGTTGTTTGTTGAGTATGGACACGTCACAACTTGGGTAGCCCGGTTTTCTTTCAACAAAATGGAGGCAAATTATCATATATTATCAACCACTATCTACACTCGATGGCTCAATGGGCAGGCGCCCAGGTCGCCGCCACTACAGTTTTGTTAACTTCAAATCGCCAGTTGGAAGGAACCATTGGCCGAGTTGCCAACACGGCTCATATGGGATCATTTATAACCCGCCGCAGTCACCTCAACCTTTCTGTGGATTCACTGCGTGCTAGCAACACCTATGATATACAAGTTATGCCGGTTTATATCACGTTCAAATATGGAGAGTCTCAAGCCAACTCCTCGAGTCACCTTTGACACTCGGGGGCTACGATGACATGACTCAGCAAATCTTGCCAGTTTTAGCAAATTTTAAAACCCCAGGACGATGGAGGGAAAGATAAATCGGTCCCGGAGGCTACTGTTATATCGATGAAAATTTAAAGACCGTCAGAAAATTTCTGGCTTAGAAAGTATATGACAGTTACAAAATCCCGGCTCAATGAAGAAGTTCTGGGTCATCAAAAAGGATTCCGGTTCAAAATCCAGATCAAGAGACATCTCTCTCATAAAGCATTGAAGCTCTCAAATATCCGGTTTAAAATCCGGCTCAGAGGAAGTCAGTCTCACTGAAGCTTTCCAATATCCGGTTTACAACCCGGTTCAAAGGAAATTTATCTATCATGAAGCTTTGAAGCTCTCAAATCTGGTTCAAAACCCGGTTAAAGGGGAAATCCATCTCCCACAAATCGTTGAAGCTGTCAATATCCGGTTCAAAATCCCAGTTCAAGAAGAAATTTATCTCTTGCAAAAAGTTAAAGGTTGCCGAAGAGGACCTGCTGCCATGACACACGGTTAAAACATGGGTATCATGCCTTATGGGCTCATCTTCATATGATCACTTGGGGGCTTCCTGTTCAAACATAGGTGTATTCACCAAAGAGAACATAGCGTTACTACCCTCTTGATGCGGCTATCAAGCCAATATTATCATAAGAGCACAACTCTATTTACTTCGGTAATCCGGATATCATGCCACAATAAAGCTTGGGAGCTTCACACCCAAGGGGCCAAAGAGAGAATTGTTGCTAAAAGCACAACTCAAACATAGGCACCCATTGAGCACAGCTCACAAAGTTACTTGGGGGATCTTTGTGCAAAGCAACAAAGAGTCTGAAAGGACCCTTGTAATTGGCTATCAAGCCACGGCTTGGAGGCCTGGTGTATTCACCTAAACCCCGGGTTAACCTGCCTTCATCAAGTAAGCCACTCCTATCCAGGTAATCCTGGCATGACCCGCCGAACGTTTGACAAGTCAATCTTATACAGACCCTGAACTTGTCAAAGTTAAAACAAAGATTGGTTAGTTGGAGGCCCATCTTAAAAGGCTTTGTAAAATGGTTTAACTCAGTGGCCTGGCAGCCCATGAAAAACCTTGAATTTGGGCCTGGCAGCCCTTGAAAAGCCTCGACTACAAGTTTTTTCATTTGCTTTTTGTCAAAGTTTTTTCTGCTTTGATAAGGTTTTAAGGTATACCGGCGTCCATTGACCCGGCCTGACTATAAGTCATTTCATCAGTCCGGTGTTTCTTAACCCGGCACAAGCTTTCAACTATTAGTTGTTAGTACAAACTCAATTGTAAACCGGAGTTTTGTTAGCCCGGTCTAGCA
Source organism: Triticum aestivum (assembly GCF_018294505.1). Lineage (NCBI taxonomy): Eukaryota > Viridiplantae > Streptophyta > Magnoliopsida > Poales > Poaceae > Triticum > Triticum aestivum. The sequence goes on along the minus strand of NC_057810.1, from coordinate 210,238,112 downwards.
TTGACTATAAGTCGCCAGGATGATTATCCGGTGTTTATTACAACCCGACACAGTTTTATTACAAACCGGAAAAATATGAGGGGAGTTATCATACTCAAGATTTGGGTTATCACCCTTACTACAAAAAGTTGGTAAAACCAACAATGTCATTCAATGTCACAGGTATGATATATTTCATATTTGATTATTCTTAAGTGCAGCCTTGGTTATACACTCGGCTTATATGTTGGGCATTATGACCCGTCCGGCGGTAAACCGCCATGACACTTTAAATTTGTTGTATGCAGAAACAGGTTGAATAAAGCATGATCATAAATCACCGGCGTTTATTAACCCGACCTGGCTTTGGACTATAAGTCGCCAGTATGAGATAAGATAATATCCGGTGTTTATTAACCCGGCCTGGCTTTGGACTATAAGTCGCCAGTATATATTGGGATTGCGCTATTGGAATCATGCGCTTATAAATCATTGGATTATATTATTCAAATCTTCAAATAGCCAACATGGCTGGATTTTATTATGGTTATCAATAACCAGTATTATGATTAAAGGTTTCAAAGTCGCTTTAGCACAATGGCTATTATATTATCGATGGATATGATTTATTTTACAATGGAAGAAATAGTCCCGAGTCGCTGCAGGCTTACGACCCAGCACTTGGGGGCTACATTATTAAAGTTGAGATTACATCCAATATGTAAGTCTCATGTCGCTGCAAGCATGCACCATGACACTTGGGGGCTAATGCCAAGTCATTTCTTGCTCATCTTATTGAAGACCCAACTCATCACATCATAATGAGCCAGCCCTTGGGGGCTACCAATTGCTCCTATCAACAATTCAAGCCCTACGATGGAAGCTACATTATAAGATGTTATTTTCATTAAAGCATATATCAAGTCCCAACTCATTATTGCATAATGACCCGACCCTTGGGGGCTACACATCACAGCTCAAATCTACATGATTATATTTACAAAGTCCCTGCTCATTATTGCATAATGACCCGGCCCTTGGGGGCTACATTGGTTGAAGTTTTTATGAGCATAAGGCAATTTCAAGTCCTAGGTTGCTGCAAGCATGACAACCCAGCACTTGGGGGCTACATATATGGAGTATTCAGTTTTTACTAGTGACTGAGATGAACAACATGGATTTCTTCAAAGTGGCAGTAATTATATGGAAACAAGTCTCAAATCATCACTTTGTTCTATTCAAGACTTGGGGGCTACATGTAATATGGATATAAGGGAGAAATATCTTCCAATTTTCAGTTTTGAGCAAATCAGGAAGATCAATTACATGACCCGGTGTCAACAAGCAATTATGATCTGGCATCGTCTGTTTTATAACCCGACAATGGTGGTAATCATAAACCGGCAAGTTCTACATCTTCAAGCCGGCTGGATATTAATTGAATATTTGAAGACCAATATTTTTGTCAAGTCAGAGCATTGAAGGCCGAATCAAATGGATTCTTAATTTACAATATTTCTTCTACAAAAAAAATTGATTATATTGACCAGGATTTCTAGGATGAAATGACAAGGACTTAAGGATGATCAAGTGTCGGTTTATAAGAATATTTAAATCGGAGTACAACCCGCCAAATTTGTTCTTGTGTTTATGTTGCAGATCAGTTTAACATGGATAAATCCAAATTAAACTGGGGGCTAATGTCGGGGATATACCCCGCGGCGTAACCCGACCGGAAGTATAACCCGGCCGGACTGGACAACTCACTGGTAACCCGCCCGGAGCTTGGCGATTCACGGGTAACCCGCCCGATCTTGGCGGTTCATTAGTAACCCGGTGGGCGGGTTAAATGGATGACGAGGACCAAGGCCCAGAAGGCCGGTTCACGTTTAATGGTGGGCCGGTTTATGAGGAAAGCACAAGGAATATTCCCTTACAAAGGAAGCAAGACTAGGATTCCACTTGTTATAGAATAGCCCTAGTCCTACTAGGACTCCACATGTAACCCGCCCCTCCAACTAATATAAGAAGGGGCAGGGCTCCCCAAAGAGGGACAAGTAAAAGACAGACAAACAAGAAACAATCTCTAGGGTTAGACACAAAGAGACGGTTTACCGGCGACTCCCTCGTGATCATAATGAGACCTAGCCTCAAACAGCATGTAGGGCTATTACCGGAGGATGTTTCCCGGGGCCCGAAGCTGTCTAAATCCTTGTCTTCTATTGCGTCTCTCGATTCCGCTCAACCCCTGTCAAGCTACCACATAGATGCGTTGGCCTCGCGACTAAGTCCTGACACTAAGGATATCTGCCATGACAAAACCACGACAGCTACTCTCCCCGGTGTACTGAGGGGTGTAATCAGGATACCACTGGCTGGCCGTCTCCTCCGGATCCCACTGGTAAGATGATGCCTGATAAGGGTCCAGTGCAGGTTCCGGCTCAGGCTCAGGTTCTGGAGTGGATGCTTGGCCTCGATGAGCGTACACCGCTTCCGGTGTGACAAGAAAATTATCTACAATCAAATCAAACAACAGAGGTGCAGGCAAAATAATAGCCTCATTGTGTTTCTTATTAAATCTCAGGTTATACAAGAGCATCTTTTCTTTGTTGTCAACAATGAACTCATGTGCTACCATGCTCTTGTAATCTAAAATGTAAGGAGGCAATTTTGTCTCCTCTTTCTCATGGTGCCTAATAGGTATCTCAAAATGTCTAGCAAGACGTGAAACATAGATACCTCCAAAGATGGGGCCTTTTGTACGATTCAGGCTTAGCTGTTTAGCAATGACGGCACCCATACTAAAACTATTATCTCCAAACAAGGCATGGTGAAAAATAATAATATCAGGAACAATGAAGTTTCCACTATTGCATAACCAATCAAGCATCTACTAGCAAATATGGCAAAGTAGCATAAAACAGGAAAGTGTATGCTAGATATTCTCGCATCGGAACCCTTCTTTGGATCCCCTACAGTGATAGTGTTAGCAAAGCCATCCACATCCTTATGATGGGGTTCCTCTAATTTTCCCTCAAAGGGTATCCTACATACTGTGCAAAAATTACGTAAAGACATTTCCCTGAATTCATCATATAAATGAAATGATACTGAAGGCGGTGACTTCTTAGGATAATAATAAAAGTTTTGCACGAAAGTATTGGTGAGCAAGAGATACTGATCGATCCGGTCATGGAGGAAGTCGGTGAGACCTACATTTTCAACCAAGGAATAAAAGTCTTCATGAATACCGGCTTCTCTTAAGAAATTATTGCATGGACATTCACACGGCCGTACTTCCGTGATGCGTGGAAGATTATACTTGGCCTTTTCCTTCTCTTTAGCTTGTTTTTCCTGGGAGCCTTGGCTAGAAGAGCCCCTCAAAAATCTCCTTAACATTTTCTGAAAATTTCTGAAATTTTAGTAACTTCAAAATAAAAGTGAATAAAACTAAACAAGATTGGTAGCAACTACTCCTACAAGTGCCTAGAGCCTATATCATGCATTAGAACTACTTGGGACCTCATAAATTTCACATGCAAGCTCAAGAACATGGTCACCTATGCAGCAAAAAATTGCAATGAATAAAGCACTAGAACAAAAACTAATTGGACCAATGGAGGAGTCACATACCAAGCAACAATCTCCCAAAGCAGTTTTGTGAATGGAGCTTTGAGCAAGGAGATCGAAATTGCAGCAAAATGAGCTAGAACTCGTGCTTGAGATGGATGGGGATATTTTTGGGAAGAATATGGAGTGTGTGGGTGCTGGCATAAGTGGAGGGGGCCACAGGGGGCGCGCCCAGGGGGGTGGGCTCGCCCTCCACTCTCGTGGCCTGGTGCTTGCCCCTCCTGCAGTGATTTTAGTGCCTAAAATCCTCAAATATTCCATAAAAAATCATACTAAATTTGCAGAGCATTTGGAGCACTTTTATTTTCAGGATATTTTTTTATTGCACGGATAATTCAGAAAACAGACGGATAATACTATTTTTTCTTTATTTATTCTAAATAACAGAAAGTAAAAAGAGGGTACAGAAGGTTGTGCCTTCTAGTTTCATCCATCTCAAATGAATCCACTAACAAGGTTGATCAAGTCTTGTTAACAAACTCATTCCGAATAACACGGAACCAGAGAAATTTTGAATAACGCTAAGTTACCTGAATGGGGATATGAACATCCCCAACAATAAGAATATCATATATTTTCTAGAGAGTAGGGAGAGGAAATTCAAAACCTCCAATAATAATGGTTGGAACTTTTCCAATAGAATTGATGCTATGAACTTGAGATTCTTTCCTCAGAAAGTGTACCGTATGCTCATTACCATTAACATGAAAAGTGACATTGCCTTTGTTGCAATCAATAACAGCCCCTGCAGTATTCAAAAAAAGTCTACCAAGGATAATCGACATACCATCGTCCTCGGGAATATCAAGAATAACGAAGTCCGTTAAGATAGTGACATTTGCAACCACAACAGGCACATCCTCACAAATACCGATAGGTATAGCAGTTGATTTATCAGCCATTTGCAAAGATATTTCAGTAGGTGTCAACTTATTCAATTCAAGTCTATGATATAAAGAGAGAGGCATAACACTAACACTGTCTCCAAGATCACATAAAGTAGTTTTGACATAATTTCTTTTAATGGAGCATGGTATAGTTGGTACCCCGGGATCTCCAAGTTTCTTTGGTATTCCACCCTTAAAAGTGTAATTAGCAAGCATGGTGGAAATTTCAGCTTCCGGTATCTTTCTTTTTTTGTAATTATATCCTTCATATACTTAGCATAAGGATTTACTTTAAGCATATCAGTTAAGCGCATACGTAAGACAATAGCTCTAATCATTTCAGCAAAGCGCTCAAAATCCTCATCATCCTTTGTCTTGGATGGTTTAGGAGGAAAGGGCATGGGTTTCTGAACCCATGGTTCTCTTTCTTTACCGTGCTTCCTAGCAACAAAATCTCTCTTATCATAACATTGATTCTTTGATTGTGGGATATCAAGATCAACAGCAGGTTCAGCTTCTACTTCATTATTTTTGCTAGCTTGAGCATCAACATGAACATTATCATTAACATTATCACTAGGTTCATGTTCATCACCTGATTGTGTTTCAGCATCAAAAATAGAAATATCATTGGGATTCTCAGGTGTGTCTACAACAGGTTCACTAGAAGCATGCAAAGTCCTATCATTTTTCTTTTTCTTCTTTTTGGAAGAACTAGGTGCCTCTAAATTGTTTCTCTGAGAATCTTGCTCGATTCTCTTAGGGTGGCCTTCAGGATACAAAGGTTCCTGAGTCATTCTACCAGTTCTAGTAGCCACTATAACAGCAAAATCAGGTTTATTATTTAATTCATCAAGCAAATCATTTTGAGCTTTAAGTACTTGCTCACCTTGAGTAGCAACCATAGACGCATATTTGCTAATGAGTTTAAGTTCACCTTTAACTCTAGCCATATAATCACTCACGCGTCCTATCTCGAAAGCATTATTCTTTAATTCTCTACCAACATAAGCATTAAAACTTTCTTGTCTAGTCATAAAGTCATCAAATTCATCTAAGCATGGGCGATGAAATTTAGTAGAGGGAATTTCAACCTTATCATATCTATAGAGAGAATTTACCTTTACTACCTATGTCGGGTTATCAAGACAATGTGGTTCTTCAACAGGCGGTATATTAAGACCATGTATTTCTTCAATATGTGGTAAATTCTTAACATCTTCAGCTTTTATACCTTTTTCTTTCATTGATTTATTTGCCTCTTGCATATATTCAGGACTGAGAAATAAAACACCTCTCTTCTTCAGAGTGGGTTTAGGAATAGGCTCAGGAAGAGTCCAATTATTTTCATTAGTCAACATATTATTCAATAGTAATTCAGCTTCGTCGACTGTTCTTTCCCTGAAAACACAACCATCACAACTATCCAAGTAGTCCTTGGAAGCATCGGTTAGTCCATTATAAAAGATATCAAGTATTTCATTTTTCTTAAGAGGATGATCAGGCAAAGCATTAAGTAATCGGAGAAGCCTCCACCAAGCTTGTGGGAGACTCTCTTCTTCGATTTGCACAAAATTATATATTTCCCGCAAGGCAGCTTGTTTCTTATGAGCAGGGAAATATTTAGCAGAGAAGTAGTAAATCATATCCTGGGGACTACGCACACAACCAGGAGCAAGAGAATTAAACCAAGTCTTAGCATAACCCTTTAATGAGAACGGAAATATCTTGAGGATATAGTAATAGCGATATTTATCATCATTAGTAAACAGGGTGGCTATATCATTCAACTTGGTAAGATGTGCCACAACAGTTTTAGATTCAAGGCCATAAAAAGGATCAGATTCAACCAAAGTAATAATCTTAGGATCAACAGAGAATTCATAATCCTTATCAGTAACACAGATAGGTGAAGTAGCAAAAGCAGGGTCAGGTTTCATTCTAGCATTAAGAGATTGCTGCTTCCATTTAGCTAATAACTTTTTAAGATCATATCTATCTTTACAAGCAAAGATAGCTCTAGCATCTTCCTCATTCATAACATAACCCTCAGGAACAACAGGTAATTCATAATTAGGGGGAGAACTTTCATCATCACTATCATCAATAATAGCATCTTCAATAATTTCATTCTCTAACCCTAGCAAGTTGTTCATCAAGAAATTCACCTAATGGCAAAGCGGTATCACGCACAGAAGTAGTTTCATCATAAGTATCATGCATAGCAGAAGTGGAATCATCAATAACATGCGACATATCAGAATTCATAGCAGTAGCAGGTTTAGGTGTCGCAAACTTACTCATAACAAAAGGAGAATCTAGTGCAGAGCTAGATGGCAGTTTCTTACCTCCCCTCGTAGTTGAGGGAAAAATCTTGGTTTTTTCGTATTTCAAGTTCTTCATAGTGATCAACAGATATAAATCCCAAGTGACTCAAAGAATAGAGCTATGCTCCCCGGCAACGGCGCCAGAAATTAGTCTTGATAACCCACAAGTGTAGGGGATCGCAACAGCTTTCGAGGGTAGAGTATTCAACCCAAATTTATTGATTCGACACAAGGGGAGCCAAAGAATATTATCGAGTATTAGCAGTTGAGTTGTCAATTCAACCACACCTGGATAACTTAGTATCTGCAACAAAGTATTTAGTAGCAAAGTAGTATGATAATAAAGATAACAGTGGCAAAAGTAATAGTTTTGGGTTTTGTAGTAATTGTAACTATAGCAACGGAAAAGTAAATAAGCGAAGCACAAGATGTGAAAAGCTCGTAGGCATTGGATCAGTGATGGATAATTATGTCGGATGCGATTCCTCATGTAATAGCTATAACATAGGGTGACACAGAACTAGCTCCAATTCATCAATGTAATGTAGGCATGTATTCTGAATATAGTCATACGTGCTTAAGGAAAAGAACTTGCATGAGTCCTACCCTCCCGTGGCAGCGGGGTCCTTATAGAAACTAAGGGATATTAAGGCCTCCTTTTATAGAGAACCGGAACAAAGCATTAGCACATAGTGAATACATGAACTCCTCAAACTACGATCATCACCGAGAAGTATCCCAATTATTGTCACTTCGGGGTTGTCGGATCATAACACATAATAGGTGACTATAGACTTGCAAGATAGGATCAAGAACACACATATATTCATGAAAACACAATAGGTTCAGATCTGAAATCATGGCACTTAGGCCCTAGTGACAAGCATTAAGCATAGCAAAGTCATAGCAACATCAATCTCAGAACATAGTGGATATTAGGGATCAAACCCTAACAAAACTAACTTGATTACATGGTAAATCTCATCCAACCCATCACCGTCCAGCAAGCCTACGATGGAATTACTCACGCACGGCGGTGAGCATCATGAAATTGGTGATGGAGGATGGTTGATGATGACGATGGCGACAAATCCCCCTCTCCGGAGCCCCGAACGGACTCCAGATCAACCCTCCCGAGAGAGATTAGGCTTGGCGGTAGCTCCGTATCGTAAAACGTGATGAAACTTCCTCTCTGTTTTTTCTCCGCGAGACAGAATATATGGAGCTGGAGTTGGGGTCGGCGGAGCCTCAGGGGGGCCATGAGATAGGGGGGCGCCTAGGGTGATGGGCGCGCCCCCCACCCTCGTGGACAGGGTGTGGGCCCCCTGGTCTTGATTCTTTTGCCAGTATTTTTTATGTTTTCTGAAACTTGCCTCCGAGGATTTTCAGGACATTCCAGAACTTATGTTTTCTACACATAAAACAACATCATGGCAGTTCTGCTAAAAACAGCGTCAGTCTGGGTTAGTTTCATTCAAATCATGCAAGTTAGAGTCCAAAACAAGGGCAAAAGTGTTTGGAAAAGTAGATACGTTGGAGACGTATCACCCCCTCAAATGATGTTGCTCCTACTACTCATTGTGAGGATGATAATTGCTATACTATTGGTGCTATCCGTACTATTAATTATGAGAGTGATCATGCTTATGATATGAAAGGGCCCAAGCTTGGGGAAGCTATGTATGATGAGAATGACATATTTGAAAATATATTTGCTGCAATTAATGTTTGTCCCAAGCTTGGGGATGCTATGTTTAATGAAGATTATATTTTTAGCCTCCCAAGTTATGATATGCAAGGTTGTTATGATGATAGCATGTCTCCTACCTATGATGATTATATTGATGAAAGTGGATTTGGAAGAGTGTCAACTTTAGGAAGTAATGATCCCACTGTTTTGGAGGATGTTGAATCTTATAATGAATATGAAAGTGGATTTGGAGAGGTCATGACTTTATTTAGTGATGATTCCACTATTTTGGAAGAGGTTTCAATCGATTATGATGAGAACAAAGTTGCTACTTATGATGATTATTGTGATGAAACTTATGCTATAAAAAGTAGTGATGATTATATTTATAAAACTTGTCATGATTATTATTACCCTTTTTCTGAACATTACTCTTTTAATGTGGAAACAATTTATACTATTCGAGTCTCTTATGACACTCCCACTATTCCGAATGAGAAGAATTTTGCTTATGTGGAGAGTAATAAATTTTCTATGCAAGTAGATCATGAAAAGAATGATTTAGGTGCTGATTATATTGTTGAATTCATTCATGATGCTACTGAAAATTATTATGAGGGAGGAACATATGCTTGTAGGAATTGCAATAATATCAAGTATCCTCTCTATGTGCTTAAAATCTTGAAGTTTTCCTTGTTTTGCCTTCCTATGCTAGTTGATTATTGTTCCCGTAAGTTTTCTCACAAAATCCCTATGCATAGGAAGTGGGTTGGACTTAAATGTGCTAGTCATATGCTTCATGATGCTCCTGTTATGTTTCAATTCTTATCTTTTATGTGACCATCGTTGTCATCATCATGCCTAGCTAGAAAGGCATTAAAGAAAAGCGCTTGTTGGGAGACAACCCAATATTTAACTTTACTGTTTTTGTGTGTACACATGATTATGCTACTGTAGTAATCATGTTTTATAGCTTTTGTTTCAATAAAGTGCCAAGTAAGACCTTTAGGATAGCTTACGGTGATAGTTGTGTTGATCCTGCTGAAAATCAGAAACTTTTGCCCCCAGTAAATTAGTTTTGATAATTCACAGAAACTTGTTTTTTGATCTGATTATTTTTTCTCTGGATTGGTACATAAATTTCTCAGGTTTTCCTAATTTGGTAGGATTTTTGGAGCTCCATAAGTATACGTTTGATATAGATTACTACAGACGGTTCTGGTTTTGACAGATTCTGTTTTCTATGTGTTGTTTGCTTATTTTGATCAATCTATGAGTAGTACCGGAGGGTATGAACCATAGAGAAGTTGGGATATAGTAGATATTACACCAATATGAATTTAGAATGAATTCACAACAGTACCTAAGTGGTGATTTATTTTCTTATACTAACAGAGCTTACGAGTTTTCTGTTGAGTTTTGTGTTGTGAAGTTTTCAAGTTTTGGGTAAAGATTCGATGGACTATGGAATAAGGAGTGGCAAGAGCCTAAGCTTGGGGATGCCCAAGGCACCCCAAGGTAATATTCAAGGACAACCAAGAGTCTAAGCTTGGGGATGCCCCGGAAGGCATCCCCTCTTTCGTCTTCTTTCATCGGTAACTTACTTGGAGCTATATTTTTATTCACTACATGATATGTGTTTTGCTTGGAGTGTCATTTTATTTCCTTTTGTTTTGCTTGCTGTTTGAATAAAATACCAAGATATGAAATTCTTAAATGTTAGAGAGTCTTCACATAGCTACATAATTATTTAACTACTCATTGGTCTTCACTTATATCTTTTTGGAGTAGTTTGTCATTTACTCGTGTGCTTCACTTATATCTTATGAGAAAATGGTTGAATGAGTTGAATATCATAACTCTGAAATTATATATGTTTCATATGATTTTCCCATAGGGAATAATGACTTCACATATAAGAAGTAGAAGTGGTAAATTTATTGAAGGTTAGCAAACATTGTATTGGTCATTTGAACAATTCATGAAAGAATATTGAAGGAAGAGAGATTTCACATATAAATATACTATCTTAGACATCTTCTATGATTGTGAGCCCCATTAATTATTTTCAAACCTGAGCAAATTAGTTGAAGTTGGACAAGGAAGACAACGTAATGAGCTATGCTTGGGTATATTTGTATAGAAGTTATATTGTTATAGATCCTCCAACATGTGGTGCTTGATTTTTAGAATCCTTTGCTAGCCAAAATATCTGTACTAAGCGAGAATATTGCTTGTGCATCCAAATCCCTTGAACCAAATTTCTTCCATGAGTGTCCACCATACCTACCTATATGCGGTATTTACCTGTCGTTCCAAGTAAATTTGCATGTGCCAAACTCTAAACCTTCAAATAATAATCTGTTTTGTATGCCCGAATTGCTCATGTAGCGACTAGGGGCTGTCAGTGTCTTCCATGCTAGGTGGATTATTCTCACGATGAGTGGACTCCACTCATCATTCACGAGAAAGATGGCTGGTAACTGGGATGCCCATTCCCATGATCAAAAGATCAAAATCAAATCAAAATAATTGTAAGCAAAACTCCCCCAGGATTGATGTTAGTTGGAGGCACCCGTTGTTTCGGGCAAGCCATGGATTGATGATTGTTGGTGGAGGGGGAGTAAAACATTTACCATTCTGTTTGGGAACCGCCTATAATGTATCTAGTATGGAAGATATTGGGAACTCTTGGTTTTTACGTTGACAATGAAAGCATACCTCTCAAAATTATTTATCTCTATTTCAAAATCAAGCTCTGGCACCTCTGCAAATCCCTGCTTCCCTCTGTGAAGGGCCTATCTTTTACTTTTATGCAAGAGCCAGTAGTATTCCTTCTCATTCCAACCTACTCTTTAGTTGGCAAGCATCATGTGATGGGGAAAGATCTAAGCATATATGGCCATTCAAATATATTTGATCATGAATTATTATTGTTGACAATTATCTATATGATAAGTAGTTGGGAGGCAAAACATTAAGCCCCTATCTTTCTCTATGTTCGATCAATGCTATTTGTTGTAAAAATATGCTTTGAGTGGTAGCAATCATGGAAGACTATATGATAGTTGAGTATGTGGGATTTGCTAAATCAAAGCTCTGACATAGACCCTTCCTGAAAATAAGATGAATTGCAATTGTTTGATGACTGAGAACATAGTTTGCTAGTTTTCAAGAAAGTTTATGGTCTATGCTTTAACATTTGAATAGCTTGTCACTTGATCATGAAAAGTTTTATGAGATGAGTTGCTGTTATGACATATAATGATGCTAGAAAAGGTGGTTGAAATTATCATTGATCAAACTTAAGCACCTACTAGCATTCGCACTTCATAAATTATTTCTTTTATCATTTACCTACTCGAGGACGAGCAGGAATTAAGCTTGGGGATGTTGATACGTCTCCAACGTATCTATAATTTATGAAGCATTCATGCTATTATATCATTTGTTTTGGATGTTTATGGGATTTATTATACACTTTTATATTACTTTTGGGACTAATCTACTAACCAGAGGCCTAGCCCATATTGTTGTTTTCTTGCCTATTTCAGTGTTCGAAGAAAAGGAATATCAAACGGAGTCCAAATGGAATGAAACCTTCGGGAGAGTTATTTTTGGAACGGAAGCAATCCAGGAGACTTGGAGTGCACGTAAGGGAAGCAACGAGGAAGCCACGAGGCAGGAGGTGTGCCCTACCCCCCTGGGCGCGCCCCCACCCTTAAGGGCCCCTCGTGGCTCCCCTGACCGACTTCTTTCGCCTATATATGTGCATATACCCTAAAAACATCGGAGAGCACAATAGATCGGGAGTTTCGCCGCCGCAAGCCTCTGTAGCCACCAAAAACCAATTGGGAACCTGCTCCGGCACCCTTCCGGAGGGGGGATCCCTCACCAGTGGCCATCTTCATCATCCCGACGCTCTCCATGACGAGGAGGGAGTAGTTCACGCTCGGGGCTGAGGGTATGTACTAGTAGCTATGTGTTTGATCTCTCTCTCTCTCTCTCTCTCTCTCTCGTGTTCTTGAGGTGATACGATCTTGATGTATCGCGAGCTTTGCTATTATAGTCCGATCTTATGATGTTTCTCTCCCCTCTACTCTCTTGTGATGAATTGAGTTTTCCCTTGAAGTTATCTTGTCGGATTGAGTCTTTAAGGATTTGAGAACACTTGATGTATGTCTTGCCGTGCTTATCTGTGGTGACAATGGGATATTCACGTGATCTACTTGATGTATGTTTTGGTGATCAACTTGCGGGTTCAGTGACCTTGTGAACTTATGCATAGGGGTTGGCACACGTTTTCTTCTTGACTCTCTGGTAGAAACTTTGGGGCACTCTTTGAAGTACTTTGTGTTGGTTGAATAGATGAATCTGAGATTGTGTGATGCATATCGTATAATCATACCCACGGATACTTGAGGTGACATTGGAGTATCTAGGTGACATTAGGGTTTTGGTTGATTTGTGTCTTAAGGTGTTATTCTAGTACGAACTCTATGATAGATCGAACGGAAAGAATAGCTTCGTGTTATTTTACTACGGACTCTTGAATAGATCGATCAGAAAGGATAACTTTGAGGTGGTTTCGTACCCTACAATAATCTCTTTGTTTGTTCTCCGTTATTAGTGACTTTGGAGTGACTCTTTGTTGCAAGTTCAGGGATTGTTATATGATCCAATTATGTTATTATTGTTGAGAGAACTTGCACTAGTGAAAGTATGAACCCTAGGCCTTGTTTCCTAGCATTGCAATCCCATATGTGCTCACTTTTATCATTTGTTACCTTGCTGTTTTTATAATTTCAGATTACAAAAACCTATATATACCATCCATATTGCACTTGTATCACTATCTATTCGCTGAACTAGTGCACCTATACAATTTACCATTGTATTGGGTGTGTTGGGGACACAAGAGACTCTTTCTTATTTGGTTGTAGGGTTTTTGAGAGAGACCATATTCATCCTACGCCTCCCACGGATTGATAAACCTTAGGTCATCCACTTGAGGAAAATTTGCTACTGTCCTACAAACCTCTGCACTTGGAGGCCCAACAACGTCTACAAGAAGAAGGTTGTGTAGTAGACATCAGACGTCATCTGTCTTTAATTCACACTTTTTCCAACATATCTCAACGGATCCTTATCTTAATAATCATCCCGAGAATCGAGGCATCCTAGTAGCTGGATAACCATATTTGGCCTCCTTGTTTTTTGCACCCACTTATTAGTCTTTCCTTTTAAAAAGGCACGTCCGGTCTTTCCTCATTCTTCTCCTTTCCAACGTCTTCTTCCTCTCGCAACCCTTCTGTCGCTCGAGGTGCGCTGCGGCGGCGGTGACCTTCCGCAGTAGATCTGCAGCTGTAAGTTCCTGCTTTCCCGCACCTTAGATCTGCATTAGAGTTTCTGCCTGTTCTTCGTGTTCTTCACTGTTTCTTTGTAGTTCCTCCACTACAGCCTCTTTTGATCCAAAAGTAATACAAAACTCATGCGGTAGTTGTTTTGCGTCCATTTTTTATACTAGCGGATCCCTTTTTCTATAAAGAGGCCTCATTAGGACCCACGAACTCATCTGTACTAGTTTTTTAGGTCTAGAATATTTTCTTTTCTGAACAGCCATTGATCCAAAATAATAGCTGCAGCCTGTGAAAATTGTTTGTGCAACACTTTGGCAAAAATTGTATTTTGTTAGATCCACCTAGTCATGGCGAGTCTTTCCACCGGTTAAAAATTGCAATGCTCAATTGATAATCTTAACCACTCACGGCGATTTAGATAACTTGACTGCTCATGGCACTCATGGCGGTTTAAATAATTTGACATAATTAGCCACATATCATTAGGCCCCTTTATAAGCCGCCATCTTGAATATGCAGTGTAAAGCTTCTCTCCGGCTTAAATTTGAACCGGAAATTTCTACTCTTTGTTAGGTCTCCTTCACAATGCCGCCCAAACAACCCACTTCATGCAATTGGGTTAAGTCCATCGTCGCAGAAAATACGCTTGAAGACTTTGTGAAGACTGGCTATCTGCCAAAGAAGGAAGTCATGTCATATCGTGCTCCTGACCCCACCGAAGAAAAGCCTCAACCCAAAGAGGGAGAGGTCATCGTCTTTACTGACCATATGAACTGGGGGTTTTCACCACCCGGCTCAAAATTCTTCAGAGATGTCCTGCACTTTTTTGACCTCCATCCTCAAGACATCGGACCCAACTCCGTGTCTAATATTTGCAACTTTCAAGTGTTCAGCGAGGTCTATCTTGGAGAAGAGCCCAACCTACTAATCTCCAAAGAATTATTTTATCTGAACCACCAGAATGAATATGCCAACGAACCTAGCTTGGAGCTTGGCGGGTTCTCAATTCAACGACAAAGAGACGTCATTTTTCCGTATGCGAATCCACCAAGTCACCCCAAATATTGGAACCAGACATGGTTCTATTGTCAAGACACTTCTCCGGCTGATGAGAACCCTCTACCCGGTTTTCGTGCTCTGCGTCTTGACTCCAATCATCTACTTCCTGATAAGGTGACAGCCGCCGAACGCCAGATGCTCGCCCCCTCCATGGCTAAAATCAAGGCTCTTTTGGGGAATGGGCTAAATGGTATCGACTTGGTCCGGGTTTGGCTTGCCTGGCGGGTCATTCCATTGAGCCGCCGCTCCGGTCTGATGTGCACCTATACGAGCAAGAAGAATTACCCTCTGCGGCACAGCTCTGACGATTTACCTGACCACATCATTGATGACATGACAAAGTAACTTTTGAATGAAAGCCTGGCAGATTGCAGTAAGGTGGGCTTAAGCCCCTTATGCGAAGCTAACCGGGCTCTAGTGGTAAGCCGCCAACCTAAATAAATTACCTTCATCCTTTGATATTTTGTCTATACTCAAACCTTTGCTGACTTTTGCAGGCTGATGAAAAATTCGGGAAGGCTAAATATGATCATGAGTCTGCGAAGAGAGCCAGGAAGGTGAAGAGAGCCGCCAGGAAAGAGGCCGCGAAGAAGAGAGGAAAAAAGTCTAGCACTTCTAAGCTGTTTCAACTGGAGGACTCTTCTGAGTTAGAGGTAGCCCTTGACTCTCTTGGCTCATTTTTTAATCACCTTATTGATACCGATTATAATTAGGATGACACGGGAACGAGTCATGGGGTAGATGAAGAGGTAACTATTATTTCCTCCGACTCAGAGCCTTTGCCAAGGCAAAAAGTCCGAAGAGTAACCCGGAAAGTAAGATTTTCACATCCCTTAGCTTATCAAGATCCTCAATTTCTTTTGAAACGACAGATCCATGAGAGCCGGAGGCAGACCCGGACCAGCAAAAACACGGAACTCTCCTCCAGCTTACCAAATACACCAAAGAAGCGCCGGAACAAGGTCACCTCCGATTTAAATCCCTTTTATCCTTTGGTGGGTCTCACTCGTCAACCACTCAATTCTTCTGACTCAAATTATCAGGAAACTTCACCTTCTTCCGGCGACTCAATCCAGTCCAACTTGCCGGCTTCCAAGACCGCTCCAGGGTAATGATGACTGACTTATCTTGTATTCATTTCAATTCTTTATATTGGTACTGATCTTTTGATCTTTACACAGCGGAAAAGCCAAGCCTAGCAAGAAGGTGAAGAAGAACAAGCCGGCCAAAGAACCGATCTTCAAAGAGCCGGAACTTGGGAGGGCCGCGCCTGAGGCCTCTGTTCATGAGCCGCCGCCTCAGCCAGCTCATGACCCGCCTGCCGAGCAAGCCGCCGATGGCTCTGAAAACCCTGAAGTTTCTAGCCCGACCAAGACAGACGATCCCCAAGACACTAATGTCGGAATTACCAAGACCGGCTACACTGAGCCGGCGAGACCCACTGTGTTGGCCAAGTGTTCTACCAAGGAGGAGCACCTGGAACACCGCAAAGTCCGGTTTAATGTTGCTGATTATACTCACATGAGTATTGGGGAAGTTTTTTCTAGCTACCTTAGCCAAGTACACAGCAGTCGTGATGTTGAAATTGATATGGTGAAGCAAATGCACCAGAAGTTTGAGGTATAATCTCTTCCCTTCATTGAATTATCCTTACTATGCTAGCCCCCAAGTCTATTGCTTATGATGAATATGTTGTAGACTTAGAACATACATATAAGCATTAGCAATATCATTTAGTAAAACCTGTAAAAAAATCTGGCTTAATCCGTAGTCCCCAAGGGCCGGTTTAACCAACATGAATAAGCCGGTCCTTCACCTGCTGGTATAGAATATAGTACTTCTGTAGATTGAACAGCAATATGCATTAGCCCCCAAGTGCCAAGTAGTATTGCTTGCAAAGTGCTTGGGACTTACTCTCATGAACCGCCATTTAGGTAAAAAATCTTCGGTAGACATTAGCCCCCAAGTGCCAAGTAGTATTGCTTGCAAAGTGCTTAGGACTTTAATATTGTATGCTAACAGTCATGATTTTGACCCGGTATTTGTACAGGCCACCACCACTCAACTTCAATCAGAAGTGTCTGACTTGAAGAACCGCCTGGAAGCACAGGAGACTGAAACCCAAAGAGCCAACTCAAAATTTGAATTCAGTGTATTTGAACAGGAGCAACTGAAAAAAGACTTTGAAGCGGAGAAAAAGGTCTGGGCTGAAAAGAAAATCGCTTTGACCAGCCGGGCTGAGAAGGCACTGCCAGCTCTTGAAGAGGTGACTGCCGAATTATTCGGCTTAAAACATCATGTATCTCAGATGGTCTCAGCAATCTTTGGTAAGTCGCCCTGCAAGTGTCAAATACTTGAATCGTTCTAGAGATCATATGAATTGTCATTAACTCACCTGACATTGTTATGCAGGCCCCAGGAGTTCAAATCTTAACCAAGACATGCTGATAAAGTTGAAGGCAGTTTACACGCTAGTGGAACAACTCTACACCGGGTCTCAACGTGCCTTAGCCATAGTGGCCCTGTCAAATGAAGTCCCCACCCTCCTGGTGGATGTGCTAAAGAAGCTTTCTGTGCTGCCCCAGCGATTTACTGAACTAAGGCGATCGTCTGAAAGAGCCAGAGCCATGGCTGCCTTAAGCTGGGCCAAAGCTTGGTTACCGGAATTAGACCCGGCCGACATCGCCATTGGGTACCCAAGCCTTAAGGAGGATGACTCGCCATTTGAACAGGAGGACTTCGCCGCTTGTGTGAAGGAAATATGCCCTGTGGCCACACTGATTGCTGATGAGGCGGATCTTACCAGGTACCAACCGGGTTATGACACGGAGAACCGGAGGATTCCAACGCCACATTATGAAGTGACCAGCCTGGTCCCACAAATCCGTAAGCATAAATTCACCCCTGAAGTTGACCCGGCCGGACTAATTGATGATGAAGCTGAATTTGAAGCTTTGAATGGCATTGACTGGTCATCATCAACCTTCCAGGACAAGGAACAGGGCGAAGAAGCGGAGAGGGCTGACCCGGAAGCTTCAAGTCAACAAGTGAATTGATCCGCCAGGAGGCTCTTATTTGTAACCTGCTAAAAAACAACTTAATCATTTGGACTCGGGGAGTCATGTAATAGGGTAGAAATAACTTTGCTTTGTTGTGCCGTCGTGCACGTTTTGGTGCTCAACACTGTTAAGCCACCATCTTACATTCACCCCTTTTTATATATATATCATCTGTTTTCCTTATGCTTAAGAAAGTCTTTGACCTGCCCTGCACATAGAAATAGATGACAGAAAAACCCTTGGCAGCTTACCGTAGGGCGGATCATAATATCTTTACATATAACCTCTAATAAGGAACAAAGAGTCAAAGATAAGCCTGTTATGAAATATGGCTTTGAAACACAACTATAATATCATACATGTGATCTTTGAACTTGTACTGACGGTTTATCTGACCTGAACAGTAAGGGTCATAACCCAATCTTTGGAAACCAACACTTCCAAATATCTGATGATTGTCATATGTTGACGACTTACCATCCAAAACCAAGCCGGGTTAAATTTAAACCACACTTACACTTAGATCTTTGAACAAAAAAGTCTCAAGACAAAACAAAGGTTGCTTTCAAACAAAACCTTAAGTCAAATAGAAACAAAAAAATAGAGGCTTCTGATTCGAATACGATCAGTAAACCGTTCCAAAGGGGTTAAGCTAGGATTCGAATACGATCATGTAGCCTCCAGTGGCTTTTGCGTTGCACCGATCAAGAGGGTATCGACAGCTATGTTCTCTTTGGTTCGAATACGACCTATGTTTGAACAGGAAGCCCCCAAATGACCTTGAGAGTTTTTGAACGACTCTGATTCGAATATGATCAAAGTCGGACCCAAAAGGGGTTAAGCTATGATTCGAATACGATCAAGAAGCCCCTAGTGAGTTTGGCAGTGTGCCGATCAAGAGGGTATCGACAGCTATGTTCTCTTTGGTTCGAATACGACCTATGTTTGAACAGGAAGCCCCCTAGTGATCATGAGATTGAATGGCTAGATTCGAATACGATCATGAGCCGGACCAAGAGGGTTAAGCTAGATTCGAATACGACCTGCCCCCAATTGGTCATTTGAATTGATAATGATGAAGACATATGATCATTGAGGATGAAAAGGACAGAGGTCCTGCTTTATTATATATCATAATATATACATCGTCAAAATAAGTACATCATGAGAGCCGGTGGCTTAGGTATAATAAGGCCGAAGATGAGCGATATTCCACGGCCGGCGGGTCTCCTCCTCCGACTTACGCGAGTCTTTGTGCTCTCGAACGTCAATAAGGTAGTATGACCTGTTATTCAAGTTCTTGCTGACCACAAAGGGCCCTTCCCAAGGTGGGGATAACTTGTGTGCATCAGTTTGATCCTGGATGAGCCGGAGCACCAAATCTCCCTCTTGAAAGGTTCTGGACTTAACCCGGCAGCTGTGATAACGGCGCAGGTCCTGTTGATAAATCGCCGAGCGGGCTGCTGCCAAGTCACGCTTTTCATCTAGCAGGTCAAGTGCATCCTGACGGGCCTGTTCGTTATCAGCTTCAACGTAAGCCGCCACACGGGGCGAGTCATGACAAGTCTTAACCTTGTGGTCGTGGGTTCGAGCCCCACGGTGGGCGCCAACTGTCATGGATTGTCACGTCAGATGTCCTAGTGAAAGGACTTAGTCGTGGAGCCATCGCAACTAGGAAGCTTAAAGGGGTTAATCATGACAAAGGACACGGGGTTTATACTGGTTCGGCCCCTTACGGTGAAGGTAAAAGCCTATGATCCAGTTTTGAGTGGGATTACTTATGTCTCGATTACCACGGAGCGAAATCGCTTGACCTAGCTCTCGATCTGATGTTATTTGCCCTGAACCGCCGCCGGGTCGTCCCTTTATATACAGAGGTCAATGCCCAGCGGCTCACAGAGTCCCGGCCGGCTCATAAACAGTGTCCGGCTCGGTCTCTAAACTATTCTTGCCTTACAATACAAATTATACATATGGCGGTTTATCTCTATGGGCCTTAAGTTGCCTTTGGGATTTTGGCCCTGAACTGAACCGCCATCTTTAAACGTCGTCTTGGGCTTCATGTCACGAGTCGCCATAGGTATAACCCGGCCCCTCCTGGGCGGGTCATACCTAATAGTTATATCCCCAACAAGATTGAACCCAAAGCTAAGCACTTCTCCCATTGCAAGAAAGATCAATCTAGTAGGCCCAACCAAACTGATAATTCGAAGAGACTTGCAAAGATAACTAATCACACATAAAAGAATTCAGAGAAGATTCAATTATTTCTCATAGATAAACTTGATCATAAACCCACAATTCATCGGATCTCGACAAACACACCGCAAAAAGAGTTACATCGGATAGATCTCCAAGAAGATCGAGGAGAACTTTGTATTGAGATTCAAAGAGAGAGAAGAAGACATCTAGCTAATAACTATGGACCTGAAGGTCTGTGGTAAACTACTCACAACTCATCGGAGAGGCCTTGGAGATGATGTAGAGGCCCTCCGTGGTCGATTCCCCCTCCGACGGAGCGCCGACGAAGGCTCCAAGATGGGATCTCGCGGATACAGAAGGTTGCGGCGGTGGAAACAGTTTTTCGTGGTGCTCCCTGATGTTTTCAGGGTACGGGAGTATATATAGGCGAAGGAGGTAGGTCAGGGGAGCCACAAGGGGCCCATGAGGGTGGGGGGCGCGCCCACCCCCCTAGGGCGCACCCTCCTGCCTCGTGGCCGCCTCGGCTGATTCTTGACGTCCACTCCAAGTCTCTTGGATTGCGTTTGTTAAAAGATCGCTCCCGAAGGTTTCATTCTATTTGGACTCCGTTTGATATTCCTTTACTTCGAAACACTGAAATAGGCAAAAAAAACAGCAATTCGGGCTGGGCCTCCGGCTAGTAGGTTGGTCTCAAAAATGATATAAAAGTGTAAAGTAAAGACCATAAACATCCAAAACGGGTAATATAATAGCGTGGAACAATTAAAAATTATAAATACGTTGGAGACGTATCAATGGCCACGTTGGTGGCTTGGTTGCGGGTGGTCAGCGGAGCTAGGGTGCGACGGAGGGATGTGATCGATGGGGCACATCACTTGCCCAATCCTTGTACTAGCCGATGGTGGCGGCGTCTGTTGACGTTGTATGCTTCCCAAAGGCTCCGTTATGGTGTTCCCACTCCTTTCGTCTTGCTCCGAGTGAAAATTTGATCCGCGGGATTGGGCGGTGGCGGCTATCCGTGGTCGTACCCTTCTAGGAGGCATCGTTTTGGAGTCCTAGCCTCGTCGTTGTCTGTCTCACCTCTCCGTTGTGGATTGCTCATGATGGAGATCTCTCTTGGCTCCAAGCTGTCTTCTTCGCTCATCTTTAGTTAGCTTGATAGTCGGTGGAGTGGTGTGACGGTGCCCGGCACCTTTGTATCTTACCTTGGGTGTGTGTTATGTACGGTGGTGGCATGTGTTCATATCGGTCTGCTCGGATGTAATGCGGTGATGGTTGCTTTATACTATAAAGTGGGAACCTTTTTTTGTCCTTTTACTCCATATATAAAATTTGACTGGATTCAAATTTTGTAAAATTTGACCAACTTTATATTTAAAAAATATCAGCATCTAGAATACAGAAGATATACAAAATTAATTCCATGATACATCTAATGACATTGACTTTATATTGTGAATGTTTATATATATTTTTATATAAACTTGATCAAAGTTTATGAAGTTTGACTTCAGTTAAATTTTAAATATAGAGTAAAAAAGAAATAGAAGGAGCAGATTGTTAGCCTTTAACTTGTATTATTATTTTTATACTCCCTTGGTCCTATCCGAAACGGCTTTCGTGGTTCAACCGAACGATGAAAGACATGTAGCATCATTTCAGCGCCTTGCCGTTTTAGCATAAATAAAATAATAGAGAACTCAATAAATTTGTCAAAATGTGAAGTTAAACAACCATGATCTTTGGGAAAATATGAAATTCCTGAAACTCTTGATACTGACGCATTGTCTTTCACGATACAACCTCTATTCATAGGCAGATGCTCCCAATTGTGCGAGCGATTTATTGTGGCCTAAAAGGATAAGCAATCCCTTGACACAACCTCTTTCACGACACAACCTCTTTCCTTCCGGCGGGGATGGAGCTCAAGCATTAGGCTGGTGTTAGAGGACAACTACAAATTTTTAAAATGCTTCACTAAATTAGTAGTACTAATACTAAATATTGGTGGAATTTCTTTTCTCTCTTCGTCCCTGCTTCCTAATGTGCCATGAGGCTTATTCTCGGCCTGCTTAACACGCCCAGCTTATCGTCTTTCCCTCAATGGAACTGTATCATGATTGGCTTCTTATCCTTATGCTCCCCCCTCTCAATTTTTTTTGAAACGGAGACAAAAAATTTGTATCATCGATTATTAATTAAAGTGAAGAGAATTGCCAAGTTAATTAAACGAAAACCAGGCAAAAATCGATACAAAGCAACCACATACGGACTACCCATACCCAACACGCAATGACCAGTATTTCTACATCGCAAAGAAAACCCCAACCAAAGTACCTCAACCGAAGACCATAGACACCGCCAAACCCTCTAAGACAAGTCAGGCCCTAAGGACAACCCAATAGACAGACCATCCATCGGGCAGCCCTGGATGCCTTTTCTGTGGCTCCGCTCTTCTTGCTTTTGCTTCTGAGAGCCTTCTCCACAATGACAATATAGTGCGCATTAAATTTTTATGAAGTCAAACTTCATTTTTTTATCAAGATTACAGGAAAAAATCATCAACATCTAGAATGCTAAATCAATACCGTACCATTAGGTTCATCATGAAATATATTTTATATGGTATGTATTTTGTATTATGGATATGGATAATTTATGTATATTAAACTTGGTCGAAGTTTGTTAAAATTAACTTTTGCAAAAACCAATGCGCAAGTGACTGAGCGGCTATTATCTATTATTAGTTCTTTTATTTGTATAAGTATTCAATCCTAGTTGAAAATGCTGAAGACTTTACTCTTTTTTTTGCATGGCTGAAGACTTTACTTGGCGGATATCCCGAAGCTGTATATACGCATAAGCTAAAACCATCCTTCTATCACCCGCAAAAAAAAAAAAAATCCCTCTACCGACTGCTGTAGCACAACAGAGCTTGAGCTGGGCAGAGCTGTTCATGCAAGGGCGCCGCGCGGTGGCACCACTGTGCCACCTTTAATTTCAATGACAACGCTATCGATCATGCATCGATCGGTAAAGCCTATTTAAATGAAGGTAGCCAGTGCTTGCAATTGCATAGCACCACTACTGGCACGTGTGATAAGGGTGTAGTACGTACCTACATACGGCGAGCAAGTCCCTACACGCTAGTGGCGTTGAACCGGCCGTCGGTCGAGATGGCATCACCCATCGGCGTCTGTGACCGGCGGGAGGCAAGGTTGTGCGCAGTGACCGGCGGGCGGGGGTTCATGGCGAGGCACTTGGTGGCGGCGCTGCTCCGCTCCGGCGAGTGGCGGGTGCGCATCGCCGACCTCGCCCCTGCGGCCACTCTTGAACCTGCCGAGGAGGAGGGGATCCTCGGCGCTGCCCTCCGGGACGGCCTTGCTGTGTACACCTCCGCCGACGTCTGCGACCTACCCCAGCTTATCCAAGGTACGTAGTTCGTGCTTTGTCTACTGCCGCTTGTTTCAGTTAGAAGCCAACTTTTTTTCTTTCTTTTAATCCTATATACGCATACCGACGGTTTACAGATTTTTTACGGACTGAATAGAAATGAAGGCCTGGGGTTAAATCAAGAGGCGGGCCTACTAGTAAAGGCAATTAGAATAGCATGAGCACACAAGTCACCCCTCCCATACTTTCAGTTAGGGCCCCCAAGCTATGGAGAGCAACTAGTTGACGAGTGCTTTTTCGGGAGCCTCGCAACGATCATTTACGGTGGAAGTGACGCGCTCTCAGCCACCGCCACGTGTCACGTCCTGAACGCTTTTTTAAGATTTTTTTTTAGCTTTTTGCACGCGTTTTCTGCTTTTTAGATGATCTTTTTCGGTTTTTCACCGGTATTTCTTAGCTTTTCGAAATAAAAAAATTTGCACGAAAAAACTCTTTTTTTCCTTCCTTAATAGGCATGGTTTTGCTTCCAGGAGAGACATGATTCTGATTCCGCGAGAGACAGCAAGAGGCTGTGCCTCTCGGAAATGGGAAAAATGTGTTTTCACTTTTTTTTCTTCCGTGATGGGCACGGTTTTGCTTCCGCAAGAGGCACAGTCGTGCCTCTCGAAAATGGAAAAAGAAATGTGTTTTCACTTCTTTTTCTTCTTCCGTGATAGGCACGGTTTTGCTTCCATGAGAGGCACGACCGTGCCTTTCAGAAAAAAATCATGTGTTTTCTCTTTCTTTTTTTCTTTTGTGAGAGGCACGTTTTTGCTTCCGCGAGAGGCGTGCCTCTCGGAAACGGAAATAAATACGTGTTTTTTTTTGTGAGAGGCACGGTTTTGCTTCCGCGAGGGGCACGACCATGCCTCTTGGAAACGACTTTTAGAAAGGGAAAAAAACATGCTCCTGCTTCATTTCTTGCTTTTTCTTTCATGGAAAAAATCATTAAAATCTATCAACATGGGATCTAGTTTTGAAAACCTCGACGCGAGGAATCCAACAGTGAAAACGGTTCGAGATTTGGACGCACAGTCTAAGAGATAATACATTTTGAATAAAAAGATCTATGAAAAAAGAAAATACCCTGACAAGTAACGCACATGTAGCGCCACTTGTTACAACCTAGAGAGGTGAGAGTGATCTTTGAAAGGAGTACGTCTCAATTAGTAATTTCGGTAGCTCTGGCATTATCGGATTTTACTAGACTATATTATTGACGGGCTTTGCTACACCTACGTAAATTATTTTCGTAACTTACGTCCTGACTGACTTGGCCTAATTTGATTGGAGGAAAATTTGGGCCTACGCCCACGCCGTGAAACTCAGGGGCTGATTAGTTTAGAAAGGAAAGGACGTAAGTTTACCCAGAAAGATTACATAGGTCTAGCATTATTGATTATTGATCATGACAATCAAACTTTTTTCATGACAAATTATGTTTTTTGAGGATGGCTAATTTAGTTGACGAGCATGGCAAATCTGTCTCACTTCATTTTCTCATCAGAAAATTGTTGTGCTTGCACATTAAATTTATCATACCGCGTCAATATAAATTACTATAGAAAAATTAGATTTAATGCCTACAAATCTGATATCAATTTTTTAGTGTTTTAAATCTAACAACAATCTGGTAGAATAATACTAGTACTAAAAACATACTCCCTTCGTCCGGAAATACTTGTCGGAGAAATGGATGAATCTAGATGTATTTTAGTTATAGACACATTCAATTTTATTCATTTCTCCGACAAGTATTTTGGGACGGAGGGAGTATTTTTCTACGCACTTCTAGAAATCTTTAGTCAGCACGTGTTGGTGCAGGGATTGATGATGACTAGTCTACCACCACTTATAAAAGCATGATTTTGATAAATCCAAATGATCTTATATGGTCATTTAACCATCTATATCCAACGTCGTCACATCACCATCACATCATCAAGATCTTGCCGTGTCGAGAAGCTAATAATGAAGGACGTGACCCATCTTTTGAGTGGAGAAATGAAAGCGCCGCTGCAGCCTGCGGGACCGCAACTGGTGCAAAGTGACTAGAGCCAAACTAGCACACGGCATAGCTTGGATTTCCAAATCGGACAAATCTTATGGACATCCGTAGAACTATTAACGCAGCTTCAGTGACTTTGTGAAGTGAAGTCATGCAACGCCTTAGCCCTCAACATCCACCACTCATTTCACATCCAAGGCTCAGTATTCACGCAAGGCAAAAAAATAACAAGACTTAATAGTTTTCAGCTTGCAAGGATGCACTGGACACTCCAACCTAGAAAATATGTGATCCCTGAACATAGTATGAAACGAAAAACTGAAACGGTTGCAAAATGCAAAAACTAATCCCATTAGACAAGGGGAAAAAATGAACTGACATAACATTGAAAATTGCAATCATTTAACATTCAGTGTACAATCTGTAGCATATCATCAAAATTTTAAAAGAAGAAAACACCGAAAGTCTGAACCAACCAAGGAAGGAAAAAAATGAATAATGTAACATTGAAATTTTGAAAGCATCAAACATTCAGTGTACAATTTTTTTCTGTAGCATACTATTGCAATTTTCAAAGCATCAAACAAACTAAGGGATGCTCCCCAATAAATTCTGAGTGTTGGATGTGGAATGAGTGGTGGATGTTGGGGGCTAAGGCGCAGCATGACTTCACTTCACTGAAGCTGCTTCCTAGACGAATAAGGGAGAGTAGCGGGAGTGGGAGGCGATGAGGTAAGCTTTTCAAGACACTATCAATTTTGTGTGTTTGCACGTGCACAATTACTAGTTAAATCCTAACTAGAATGCAGAACGAGACGGATTAAGTTAGAACTGGCAGAAACAAGGCAGAATTGCACAAACAAAAGCAATGCGTTATCTTTTCTTAGCAGAAAAACAATGCTTTAATTATCTGGTCCAAACAAGATGTATGTTGCGTGAATTTCCATTCCCCGGAATGTCTATTTATTTGCAAACGAAAATTAACATGCCAAAACAGCATCCATTTTGGGCCAAAGTTTAACCAATTCTTCACTTGGTACTGCTTTTTGTTTTTTAGGGCAGGCCTTCATGACTATCTTTACTGAAATGAAATGTAACAAATTTGTACCCGGACATCCGACCGTATCAGCTGTAGTACACCCTCCGGTCCTTTTTACTCTGCATATTAGATTTGTGTCAAGTCAAATTTTGCAAAGTTTGACCAAATTTATGTTAAAAAGTATTAACATCTACAATACCAAACATATATGTTATGAAACTAAATTTCATAATGAATCTAACTATTGATTTGGCATTGAAAATGTTGGTATTTTTTTATAAGTTTGGTCAAAGTAAAGATAGATTAACTTTGGAAAACTTATATATGCGCACTAAAAAGGACCGCAGTGGGTACTATACAATAGGCTGAAAACCTCCTTGTCCGGATGATGCACGCGCATGCACTTAGTGTATGGGCGAAACAGATTGGCCATTGTGATCCAAAGTAGCATGCTTAATTAGAAGGTTTAATTTATATAATATTCTACTCTGCAGCTTTCGAAGGGGTAGAAACTGTTTTCCATACGGCTGCGGCTGATCCTAGGAAGAACGACTTCCAGCTTCACTACAAGGTCAGCGTCGAGGGTAAGTCAAATTAACCGCCTAAAAGGACGTGTAGTATCTTTTTTCTGGGCCAAAAAAAAGACACCACAGTCCTTTTACTCCGTAGTTTGGAATGCTAGCCTGCCAACTCAATAAACCAGGACAGATTATGCTGTCGTCTGTGGACATATAGATGATTTATGCATTCTTAATTTACTCAGACATTTCTCCTTCCTGGTGCACAGGGACGAAGAATGCCATCGAAGCTTGTACCACATGCAAGGTTAAAAGGCTCATATACACTAGTTCGAGCTGTGTTGTATTTGATGGAGTCCATG
Organism: Triticum aestivum; assembly: GCF_018294505.1. Taxonomy (NCBI): domain Eukaryota; kingdom Viridiplantae; phylum Streptophyta; class Magnoliopsida; order Poales; family Poaceae; genus Triticum; species Triticum aestivum. Next base: position 210,210,560 of record NC_057810.1, on the reverse strand, counting down.
GCCTCTTTGACGTGGATGAATCAACGCCATATCCAGATAAGGTTATCCGGAAAATCAAATGCATTAATCAGTTTTAGTACCTTGCTCGCTGCGCAGTTTTATTTTCCAGGGGATGCTCCCTACAAGCAGTGTAAAAAGAAATTCGCAATGATAGTACCAAACAGTAAACTTCACTATTCATTGTTTTTTTATAACCTTATAAATGAATTTGTGTTTGAACTTGGAATTTCACATGTTGATTGAACAGGACTCACCTGCCTTTGTAATGACTGACATGTGAGTCCCATAACAGGCTGGCCCACATGTCAATGAAACAAAGTCAAGTGATTTAAATTAGAGGATCTGCGTTCGATTGAACATCACCATCTTAATATTAAATCATACACATACCGCATCAAGTTTGTCATTTAAATTGCAGGCATACCATTAAATCACCAGTGGTGCTGAAAAGGTAAGAAACGCTCATGCCTATTAATCTTCTTGTGCATTAACCAGAACTTTTTTATAAATTCCAAGTGGGGTAAATATGTAAATTAGTCTTCGTGTGATGGTCATTTCTAATGGAAATCCTGCTATAGAGAGTGTACATGTGGAAATCCAATTTGGCTCCCAGGAGCACGTGCTCTTGGGCTCAAAAATGATTTTTGAAATGTCATAAAATATCCCAGAATTTTTTTTGCGTATTCATAGTCACATCCAAATGCTACCTGCAAAGTTTTAGAAAAAAAAGATTAACATTTTGGCCTGTGAAAAAAAATTGAACAGCAAATGCTACCCCAAATATCACCCCTAAATTTATTTTTTTACCAACGAAACACTACTACTCCGTTTCGCATGAAAATTGTTAGCATACTTGCGACACTAACAAAACATCCATAGAAAAATTCAGGATTTTTTGAAAATATTTTACTACTTTTATTTGCATTACTCCCTCAATTCCCTTATACAAGGCCACAAACTCAAATCACATGTACCAAGATAAAATCTAATGACTGCTTTGCAAGCCAATTTTTTTTGTTAACCGGGATCATTAATACGCCCATATGCATGCAAGGAAGGATTGGGAAGGAAGTAGCATAGTGTCATTATGACTACATGCATGCAAGTATTAAACAAGTTGATAGTACGAGGAAACATCATTAATTTTTGCCTCGATTACTGTTAGTGGCCTTGTATAGATGCAAAATGTATTCTTCATAGTGGCATTGTATAAGGGAATAGATGGAGTACTATTCATCCAAGTGCAAATGCTCCCGGGAGCCAAAACACCTCCCCCATGTACACGCATGTATGCAAGAATCTTTCACCTCATGCTTACATCGCCACATTAATTGCATTTCTGAATTGTTAAAATGACTTACCTCACAAACCGTTAATCCGATTAGCGAGCCAACTTCAGTTTCGCCGAGCTTCAAAATAAGATCCATGTTTTCACATGCCAACAAAAAACTTAGTGCCATTGTTGCCACATTATAGTATAGTGGTTGCCATGTTAGAAACGAACATTTACCACAATAATTTTGTATGGTTACAAGGTACAATTTGCATGTTTTTAGGCATTGTAATGTCATGTAGAGCTAGAGAATAACTATTTGGGTGATACCAACAAATAAAAGGCGGTAGCATATAACTAATAGTATCATGCCAGTCTTACATGGATGGAAAATAACATTCAGTAACTTGGTAACCAAGTTGCTATGATTCGATAAGTATATGGCTATAACCTGATTATAACCTAGTAAATAAGTGAAAATAATTTGGCAATTGCAGGTGATTTTTTAAAAAAAATTGTAAATTTATTTCACAAGTACATATACACCCTCTTGACGCACATGTAAAGTTTCATAAAGTAATATCTTTATTTGAGGGCAACACACTAAAACACAAATATGTGGATCTGTAATAGATTGTGGTATTACAATTATAGTTCCATATATTTGTCTTTTTGTGCAGCCCACAAACAAACCATTTATTAACAAAAAAAATTACAAGCACGTAGATCATACCTAGATGTACATTTGATTTATTTTCCAAAATTTCAACTTTAAAACATGATTATTAGTTGTCAAAATTCAGGGATCCAATGCACTTGGTGGCAAAATGCCTCTCTCATAAAGATACAAAAGTCTGTTCCATATTTTCTAAGAAGCAAGTTCTATTGTAAATTGTGAGTGATATGCCTTCTTAGAGAAGAGTTACTTTCTTAGGTAAGACTAGAGAAAAATAGAGTGCATCTCTAGCAAGGGACATAGAACAAAGAGGGTTAGCCTCGTGCTGAGAAAGAAATGCGTGTGTGTCGGAAGGGGGACAAAGAAGTTTGTTGCTTGATTGTTCCATTACAATTTTTTGTGGCAAGGATAACACTTTATTGTCGATGATATTGTTAATACAGAGGAAGAGGAGGGGAATTAGATTAGTTGGACCGCTTTTCATAACATTTCACCTTTCCTTTTCCCCTATTTTTCTATTTATTTCTTAATTTCCTTTTCCAATATTTTTTGGTCTACTTTATTATTTTTATTTCATTTATTAATTTTTTATTTGTTCCACCAACACAATTTGGTATCATTGCAAAAATTCCAGTGATGTTATTTACACAAAATTTCTAGGCAATTCTATTCATCAGTCTATATGGCTTATTTATTTATAATTTTGTTTCCACATATTCACCCGTTTGAGATATTCTATGTGCTTTTAAAGAATGTTCAGCTATGAACTTTTCATGTTCACATGTACTCCCTTCATTCCTAAATATTTTTCTTTTTAGAGATTTCAACAAGTGACTACATACAGAGCAAAATGAGTGAATCTACACTCTGAAATATGTCTATATACATCCGTATGTGGTAGGCCATTTGAAATCTCTAGAAAGACAAATATTTAGGAATGGAGGGAGTATGAATGATTGTTTTTTAATAGTATTTATTTTATGTAAGAGCACATTCATTTCGAATAAATGAACATTTTATGTTGATATTTTATTCATTCATAATGTTCTTATCTACCTTAAAAAATCATAAATTGTCTATATATCTATTAGATATACAAGAATTTGCTCCATAGATGTAGATCATATATGTAACGAGTATTGTGAGGTAAAGTAGTAATCAAAGAAAATGGTATCCATAATACATATAGCATAAAGTCATACCTTTCGCATTGTATCTCATTTTAAATTTTATTATTCCTCATTTTATGCGATCCATATGTATGTACCATTGAGAATGGTTATATGGCCCATCCCAAAATTTGTTATTTCATTAGCACTTTTTTCTTGCTTACACAAGTTGGCATAAGTACGTGGTATGAAGTCTGTGCTTTGTCTAACTATATTATTGTTTGTTTGCTATTAGTTTCCCGATGCATACTTACATACTAAGGCAGAAGCTGAGAAGCTAGTGATGAGGGCCAGCACAAACGGTGGCCTTCTCACTTGTTGTATACGTCCTAGTTCCATTTTTGGTCCTGGGGGTATATTGGTGCCATATTTAGCTGCTTATGCGGCAACGATGGTATGTTTATGCATATATAATCATATCATAAAAAGTGTATAGATTTATTTTATTACTAATAGGCTTTAACCCTCCCCCCCCCACCACCACCACCAACATGATGCCGCAGTGATCACATTTTGCGATGATTTTATATATTTACATTATGGATCATCGCACTCTTCGTGATGAATTAATTCAGTTAAATAATGATTGTATGATAACCAAATAGACCTCCATTGACCTTTGCTAAGATAATTAAGAGTATCAAGTTGACTTTATTAAGATGTGAAATGTGATATGATATAATAAGATAATGAGAACATTCACACATTTGAAATATTGGGCTAATGCTAGATCCAGGATTTATATAGCCGATTATGGTAATCACATATATTCATCATAAAATAGCAGTGTTTCGAATCAGTTATGTTTTTTTCTCATAAGTTTATTGTATTGAATTATTAGGTTGTTTCTTGCACCCTCCCATGTTATTAATGTGTTGGACACGGGTGCGGCTCCAAAAAGGCAACATTGGTTATTACTTTCCATGGAAATATGAAGTTAAACCAATAAAGGGACATTTACATTTGTGCCTCTAACTCAAACCCGCAGCTCAAATTTACCCCTAATTTTTTGATGTGCTCAAATTTTCCCCTAAAAAAGCATTTTAGGTCGCCCGAATGCCCTTCCACCTGGTCAAAGCCATTTGACAGTTACTTTGAAAATTCATAACAAATTCATACTAACTTAGAAAAATGCAAATATCATATCAAAATGTTCAGAGAAGCATCAACTATATGTGCATATAATTTGCATTCATGACAAAAGCATTGTTTAAAGCTTTTTGGGGTTTATAACACTAAAAAAATTAGGGTTAATGCAAATAAATGTTTTATAGGTGATGAACGTAAATGACATGAGAGTATAGGTGATATTTTTATAAACATTTTGGTATCTTATTTGCATTCTTTTGAGTTCATATGAATTTTCAAAGTAATGGTCAAACAACTTTGGCCAGACAAAAGGGCATTCTAGTGACCTAAAATGCTTTTTAGGGGCAAATTTGAGCACAACAAAATTTTAGGGGTAAATATGAGTAGTGGGTTCGAGTTTGAGGCATACATGTAAATGTCCCAATAAAGTATGACCGTGTGCACCAACTCCAACTCTAGAGCTAACCAACCAAACTTGTGAACTTGTGGCATGTGCTAAATATTGATGCATCTATATCATACTATGGTATATCCTTGAATAAGCAACTCAATTAAAAATGGAACTTGTTGCCATCAACTTTGAAGTGCCTAACCTATTGTACATTCTTGTAGTTCATTATTGGTGATGGCAAGAATGATGATGATTTTGTGTATGTTGAGAACGTGGTGCACGGTCACATTTGTGCTGAGAGAAATCTCTCTACAAAAGAGGGTGCAAGGAGAATTGGAGGCAAAGTGTGTATTTTATAACTTCCAAATTATTTAATGATTATCATTATGATGTTGGTAACATCATTTATCTTTCCTAGGCTTACTTTATAACGAATACAGAGCCAATGAATTTATGGGACTTTAATTATATGGTTTTGGAAGAACTTGGATACAAAAGGTGACCTTTCTTTAATCTTTAAAGAATCAAAATTTGGTACATTTCCTAACTTCAAATTTTATCTTCTTTCTGAACAAAAAGGCAAACCCACTTGTATTTGTTGGTACATTCATGTACTCTCTGAGCCGCAAAATTTGTGCCATGCAATTTTGCAAGGAATTCCATATTATTGGAAAACATGAATGTGGTTTAAATTTAAAAGTTCACATTGGTCTCAAGGTGCATTGTCCTTCACATGTGAATGTACATGTTCCTATATGTGCACTAGTCTACAGAAAACTTTGTGGATATTTAATCTAACTAGGATTATTAGCATGTAGTGTGTTTTATTTTACCCATAAAACACCTTGGTTCCTTGCTTTTTACACTTATTATCGATGCGATTCACCTTGTATAAAAGACTGAATACATCATAAATGAAAGGTTGTCCTCGGAAATTATTTATTATGAGTTGTTTCTACTATGCATATTGGTTTGCATTTTTCAGTAAATAACACAAGCCCTTAGTATATAAACCATAGTTTTATCTATATATCATACCTCATAGTTTAGGTTTAATAAGTTATATACAATTTAGGTAAGGTTGATTGATGTAGTTTCCTGCTAGAGAGGAAGATACCTATTTTTATCACACACATATTGTAATAATTATATATCTAACTTATCATATTATGATGCAGAGGGACCAAAATAAGAATACCTTCCTATCTTCTGGTGCCAATAGCATGTGTGCTAGAGTGGGGCTACAATAAACTATTCTCTCACTACAGAATGTGTCAACCTCGTATGCTAACACTCACAAATATTAAGTATCTTACGTTGAATCGAACATTCAGTTGCAACAAAGCTATTCAGGAACTTGGTTACAAACCAATCATCTCTCTCCAGGTTGTTACTTCGGTACAATTTGTTGGGTTTAATTTTCTTTCTTGGTATTTACTCTTTAATTATATGAATATGCTAATACTTTTCAATGTATTTGAATGTTAGGAGGGTGTCAAGGCAACTATTGAACACTATCATGACTTAAGAGCATGAGACATGCATGTTGATCTAAAAAAATATAAAGGTACACAACGCAATTAACATGTATCTCATTCCCTCTTAGCAATATTGTAACAACACTATATCAATCCCACCTAGTGATGCCACTACACATAGTATTTAGAGTGTCAACCAGAAATAGACAAATTTGCATCATGTTTGTAGGTGAAACCCGATGCTTGAGGTTGTTAGAAAACTTAGAAATTTTTAACGTGATCTACCATCCAATTGTTCTATTCATATTTTTGTTGTTATGCGCAATCAATACAAAAAGTTCCTTGTTCATACCTTAGACAACTAAGATATGGTAAATGTGAATATTCCTAGTATTTGTGTGCACGTGGTTGAAAATTCATTTCCGACGAACGAATTATACACTCTTTGGAAAGTAATTCACTCTACTAAGTTGACTCATATCAAATTTGGTAACAACCATGAATATGTTTATGTATAGTCTTGCAATGACTTTGCATAGCTAAAAGTTTCTTAAGAATTGTGCACACATGATTGTTTATCATTATTATCCTCGACAAGACATAACATAATCATGTTATGCATTTAAATCTGCTGGCTATATGTAATAATTGTGTTCCAACATATGCATCACAAGGACCTATATGAAACCATATATGAATTTAGTGTGTTCAGTTATATTGTTAGGCTACTACGGTGGTACTAATCGATACATTAGAACAAGACTTGTTGGTAATAAAATGGTATAAGAAAAGGTGAAAGGCGATGGTATATCTCCATGAAAAAAATAAAATTATGTTGATATTGTGTATAAATCTCATGGAGGGGTCTCATGTGTGAATTTTTGGCTATTCAAAGTCATTTTGAATATATTTTTATCTATTGTTTCATCTGCTAAAAAAATCATGTGTACCACTGGTCACTCATTTTCTTATTGGTAAATGGAGTATAACCATGTAGGAATACTAATACATGGCTTGAAATATTTTAAAACTAAGTCTTGTTTATATATCTTTAATGAGTTAAACCTACTTAACATCCATTCCTACTCCATCGTTTGGCTATTCATAGGTGACAAGCAATGGATTGAGCAATTACAGTGAATTGCTATGTGTTAGTGCACCTATTTTCTTGTTTTTGCTCATTCTAGTGTGGATCTCGCTGCTTGTAGGTACCCAAAATAAAATTTGTATGACATGAAGTGCAAGGTGATCAAACCAGAGTTCTATTTTTGGTGATGGATCCATGACACTTTGACAACATGCAATGATGACGCCTTATATGTTCCAGTGGGCACTTACAGTATCGATGGCAGTTAGGATGTGTGGCTTCCTTCAGTATTTTTCATTGCCTTGTGATTCCACTAAGACAAATATAGATGCTTCTTTCTATGAGTACTTATTTGCATGATATGTGTAATATGTTATTTAATACATTTGGTTGGTAAGATAGTTGCAAATAAAGTGTGTGTTTATTTATTTGTAAATAATAAGTTAAGCTTTTTCAAATTTCAAAGGCACCTCTCTGTTGGGTTGCAATCTTGAGAAGAGCTCAATCTTTCACACTCACTACATTGTCCAAGAATGTTGCAATTTACTTAACAACCAGTTTGATCTCTTACCAAGTATGTAAGCCTTCCATGTAGTTGCAAGAAGGCAAAGAAATATAACTTCCAACACTTGCTTGACCCAATTAGAGATACGCTCGCCTCTTTGAGGGTCGTCATACAGGCATAAAGTGGTCGTCTTATCCTAGTTCAGACTATCCTATGGCAGTTCCCATCTTCCATGTCATGTCTCCTAAACCTCTACCATGGGTCGTAAAAATAATCAATAAGATTTGTCATGCCTAGGTTCTAGCACAGTTGCTAGTGGTCACTACCCTATCAAAGTGGCAAATTGTTGCAACCCCTAAGGAAAGGGGTGGCCTCGGCTTATGCTGGTCGCAGGCGGGAGTATCATGATACTACCTCCATGGTGCATAGTGCAATAGGCTGGTATCATGATGATCTCATTTATTACCATGCATGATACATACTAGTATATCATTTTATATGATACAATATCATATCATGATACTCAATCCTCTCTTTCCTCATTTAATTGTGTGCCACTTCAGCAAAAATGCCTAGTTGGCATGCATGATACTACCTATGATACTCCCATTGTAACCAACCTAGTCATCATGTACACCATCATAAGAATTCGATCAGCACGGATGATACGTCTCCGTCGTATCTACTTTTCCAAACACTTTTGCCCTTGTTTTGGACTCTAACTTGCATGATTTGAATGAAACTAACCCGGACTGACGTTGTTTTCAGCAGAACTGCCATGGTGTTATCTTTGTGCAGAAATAAAAATTCTCGGAATGACCTGAAAATCCACGGAGCAACTTTTCAGAATTAATAAAAAATACTGGTGAAAGAATTAGCGTCAGGGGGCCCACACCATGTCCACGAGGGTTGGGGGCGCGCCCCCTCCTACCTCGTGGGCCCCTTGGACGTCCACTGACCTCAACTCCAACTCCATTTATTTGCTTTCACGGAGAAAAAAATCAGAGAAAAAGTTTTCTCGCCTTTTACGATACGGAGCCGCCGCCAAGCCCTAATCTCTCTCGGGAGGGCTGATCTGGAGTCCATTCGGGGCTCCGCAGAGCGGGATTCATCGCCGTCGTCATCATCAACCATCCTCCATCATCAATTTCATGATGCTTGCTACGTCTTGAGCTTGTGTTGGTTTTCCTTGAAGAGGAAAGGGTGATGCAGCAAAGTCGCGTAACTATTTCCCTCAGTTTTTGAGAACCAAAGTATCAATCCAGTAGGAGGCTCCTCAAAAGTTCCACGCACCTACACAAATAAACAAGAACCTCGCAACCAACGCAATAAAGGGGTTGTCAATCCCTTCACAGCCACTTGCGAAAGTGAGATCTGATAGAGATAATATGATAAGATAAATATTTTTGGTATTTTTATGATATAGATTGGAAAATAAAAGATGCAAATAAAAGTAGATGGTAAACTTATATGATAAAAGATAGACCCGGGGGCCATAGGTTTCACTAGTGGCTTCTCTCAAGATAGCATAAGTATTACGGTGGGTGAACAAATTATTGTCGAGCAATTGATAGAAAAGCGAATAGTTATGAGATTATCTAGGCATGATCATGTATATAGGCATCACGTCCATGACAAGTAGACCGACTCCTGCCTGCATCTACTACTATTACTCCACACATCGACCGACTCCTGCCTGCATCTAGAGTATTAAGTTCATAAAGAACAGAGTAACGCATTAAGAAAGATGACATGATGTAGAGGGATAAACTCATGCAATATGATATAAACCCCATATTTTTATCCTCGATGGCAACAATACAATACGTGCCTTGCTGCCCCTGCTGTCACTTGGAAAGGACACCGCAAGATTGAACCCAAAGCTAAGCACTTCTCCCATTGCAAGAAAGATCAATCTAGTAGGCCAAACCAAACTGATAATTCGAAGATACTTGCAAAGATAACTTAAACACACATAAAAGAATTCAGAGGAGATTCAAATATTTCTCAGATAAACTTGATCATAAACCCACAATTCATCAGATCTCGACAAACACACCGCAAAAAGAGTTACATCGAATAGATCTCGAAGAAGATCGAGGAGAACTTTGTATTGAGATTCAAAGACAGAGAAGAAGCCATCTAGCTAATAACTATGGAACCGAAGGTCTGTGGTAAACTAATCACAACTCATCGGAGAGGCCTTGGAGATGATGTAGAGGCCCTCCATGGTCGATTCCCCCTCTGGCGGAGCACCGGCGAAGGCTCCAAGATGGGATCTGGAAATAGTTTTTCATGATGCTCCTGGATGTTTTCGGGGTACGTGGATATATATAGGAGGAAGAAGTAGGTCGGTAGACGCTCGAGGGGCCCACGAGGGTGGGGGGCGCGCCCACCTCAAGGGGGCGCGCCCGGCACCCTCGTGGCCACCTCCTTTGTTGCTTGACGTCCACTCCAAGTCCCCTGGATCACGTTTGTTCCAAAAAGATCACTCCCGAAGGTTTCATTCCGTTTGGACTCCATTTGATATTCCTTTTTCTTCGAAACACTGGAATAGGCAAAAAAACAGCAATTCGGGCTGGGCCTCCGGTTAGTAGGTTAGTCCCAAAATGATATAAAAGTGTAAAGTAAAGCCCATAAACATCCAAAATGGGTAATATAATAGCATGGAACAATCAAAAATTATAGATACATTGGAGACGTATCAAGCATCCCCATGCTTTATTCCTGCTTGTCCTCGAGTAGGTAAATGGTAAAAACAGAATTTTTGATTTGGAATGCTACCTAGCATAATTCTCAATGTAATTTTATTTATTGTGGCATGAATGTTCAGATCCAAATGATTCAAAATAAAAGTTCATGTTGACATAAGAAATAGAAATACTTCAACCATACTAACTAAGCAATCATGTCTTCTCAAAATATCATGGTTAAAGAAAGTTCATCCCTACAAAATCATATAGTTTGGTCATGCTCCATTTTCGTCACACAAGAATGCCCTCATCTTGCACAGATGACAAGCCAAGAAATTGTTTCATACTTTAGTAATCTCTAACTTTTTTCAACTTTCACGCAATACATGAGCGTCAGCCACGGATATAGCACTATGGGTGGAATAGAATATGATGATGGAGGTTGTATGGAGAAGACAAAAAAGGAAGAAAGTCTCATGTTAACGAGGCTAATCAATGGGCTGTGGAGACGCCCATCAATTGATGTCAACATGAGGAGTAGGGATTGTCATGCAACGGATGCACTAGAGTTATAAATGTATGAAAGCTCAACAAAAGAAACTAGTGGGTGTGCATCCAAATTGTTTGCTCACGAAGACCTAGGGAATTTTGAGGAAGCCCATCGTAGGAATATACAAGCCAAGTTCTATAACGAAAAATTCCCACTAGTATATGAAAGTGACAACATAAGAGACTTTCTATATGAAGAACATGGTGCTACTTTGAAGCACAAGTGTGGAAAAATATAGTAATATTGCCCCCTTTTTATTTTCTTTTTCTCCTTTTTTGGGCCTTTCTCTTTTTTTTATTTGGCCTTTCCCTTTTTTTTCTTTGGCCTTTCTTTTTTTATTTGGGGATAATGCTCTAATAATGATGATCATCACACTTCTATTTATTTACAACTCATGAATTACAACTCAAAACTAGAACAAGATATGACTCTATATTAATGCCTCTGGCGGTGTACCGGGATGGGCAATGAATCAAGAGTGACATGTATGAAAAATTATGCATGGTGGCTTTGACACAAATACGATGTCAACTACATGATCATGCAAGGCAATATGAAATGATGATGCGTGTCATGATGAACGGAACGGTGGAAAGTTGCATGGCAATATATCTCGGAATGGCTATGGAAATGCCATAATATGTAGGTATGGTGGCTGTTTTGAGGAAGATATAAGGAGGTTTATGTGTGATAGAGTGTATCGTATCACGGGGTTTGGACGCACCGGCGAAGTTTGCACCAACTCTCAAGGTGATAAAGGGCAATGCACGGTACCGAAGAGGCTAGTAATGATGGAAGGGTAAGAGTGTGTATAATCCATGGACTCAACATTAGTCATAAAGAACTCATATACTTATTGCAAAAATCTACAAGTCATCAAAAACCAAGCACTACGCGCATGCTCCTAGGGGGATAGATTGGTAGGAAAAGACCATCACTCGTCCCCGACCGCTACCTCATAAGGATGGCAATTTAAGAACACCTCATATTTCAAATTTGTTACACAACGGTTACCATACGTGCATGCTACGGGACTTGCCAACTTCAACACAAGCATTCTTTAAATTCACAATTACCCAACTAGCATGACTCTAATATCACTACCTCCATATCTCAAAACAATTATCAAGTATCAAATTAATCATAGCATCCAATTCACTTCCTATGATAGTTTTTATTATACCCAACTTGGATGCCCATCATTCTAGGACCAATTTTATAACCATAGAAAATACCATGCTGTTCTAAAAGACACTCAAAATAATATAAGTGAAGCATGAGAGATTAACAATTTCTACAAAATTACGCCGTGCTATAAAAGATATAAGTGAAGCACTAGAGCAAAAACTATCTAGCTCAAAAGATATAAGTGAAGCACATAGAGTATTCTAATAAATTCTAATCAAGTGGGCTTCTCCCAAAAGGTGTGTACAGCAAGGATTATTGTGGTAAACTAAAAAGCAAAGACTAATATCATACAAGACGCTCCAAGCAAAACACAGATCATGTGGCCAATAAAAATATAGCTCCAAGTAAAGTTATCGATAGACGAAGACGAAAGAGGGGATGCCTTCCGGGGCATCCCCAAGCTTAGGCTTTTGGTTATCCTTGAATATCTTGGGGTTCCATGGGCATCCCCAAGCTTAGGCTCTTGCCGCTCCTTATTCCATAGTCCATCAAATCTTTACCCAAAACTTGAAAACTTCACAACACAAAACTCAACAGGAAATCTCATAAGCTCCGTTAGTGCAAGAAAAAAAACCACCACATAAGGTACTGTAATGAACTCATTCTTTATTTATATTGGTGTTGAACCTACTGTATTCCAACTTCTATATGGTTCATACCCCCCGATACTAGCCATAGATGCATCAAAATAAGCAAACAACACACGAAAAACAGAATCTGTCAAAAACAGAACAGTCTGTAGCAATCTGTAACTTTCGAAAACTTCTGAAACTTTAAATAACCTACAAATATTGGAAGTTCTGGGGAATTTGTATACTGATCTACAGCAAAAAGAATCAACGCAAAATCACGTTTCTGTGAATTACTAAAATTATTTTTGTGCGCGCAAAGTTTCTGTTTTTCAGCAGAATCGAATTAACTATCACCGTAGGTTATCCTATAGGTTCTACTTGGCACAAACACTAATTAAAATATGAAAACACATCTAAACAGAATATAGATGAAATATTTATTACTAAACAGAAGAAAAAAGCAAGAAACAAAAATAAAATTGGGTTGCTTCCCAACAAGCGCTATCGTTTAACGCCCCTAGCTAGGCATAGATAATTTTAATGATGCTCACATGAAAGACAAGAATGGAAGCGCAAAGAGAGCATCATGAAACACGTAACAAACACATCTAAGTCTAACATACTTCCTATGCATAGGCATATTATAAGCAAACAAATTTTCAAGGCAAGCAAAAACTAGCATATGCAAGGAAGAAGAAAGAGACGATAGCAATCTCAACATGACGAGAGGTAATTTAGTAAGATAAAAATTTCTACGACCATATTTTCCTCTCTCATAATAACTACATGTAGGATCAGAAGCAAATTCAACAAAATAGCTATCATATACATATTCTCAACACGATCCACATGCATGCAAGTTGACACTCTTCCAAGATAGTGGGATTAACATTAACTAAAGTCATGACCTCTCCAAACCCACTTTTATCAAAAATATCATAAGATTAAACATACTCCAAATATGTGGGATCTAAAGTTGACACTCTTCCAAACCCACTTTCAATATTATTGCAAACATTATTATCAATCTCATATTCACCATGGGGCTTAAATAAATTTTCAAGATCATACGAAGAATCACCCCAATCATGATCATTGCAACAAGTAGACGACATAGCAAAACTAGCATCCCCAAGCTTAGGGTTTTGCATATTATTATCACAATTTACATCAATAGATTTTATAACAAAATCATTGCAATCATGCTTTTATTCAAATATCTATCATGAATTGCTTCATAAAGTACTTCATCACAATTTTCAGATTCACGAATTTCAAGCAAAACCTCATAAAGATAATCTAGTGCACTCAACTCACTAGCAATAGGTTCATAATAATTGGATCTCTTAAACAGATTAGCAAGTGGGTGAGGATCCATAAACTTTTAGCAAGCGAAGATGCAAGCAAAAATAAGGCACATGGTAACACAAGATCGGACGGAAGAAGGGCGAATAAAATGGCAAGGGTGGGGGAGAGGAAAATGAGAGGCAAATGGCAAATAATGTAATGCAAGGGAGATGAGTTTGTGAAGGGTACTTGGTTTGTCTTGACTTGAGCGAAGACCTCCCCGGCAACGGCGCCAGAAATCCTTCTTGCTACGTCTTGAGCTTGTGTTGGTTTTCCTTGAAGAGGAAAGGGTGATGCAGCAAAGTAGCATAAGTATTTCCCTCAGTTTTTGAGAACCAAGGTATAAATCCAGTAGGAGGATCCTCAAAAGTCCCATGCACCTACACAAACAAACAAGAAACTTGCAACCAACACAATAAAGGGGTTGTCCATCCCTTCACGGCCAATTGCGAAAGTGAGATCTGATAGAGATAATATGATAAGATAAATATTTTTGGTATTTTTATGATATAGATTGGAAAATAAAAGATGCAACCAAAAGTAGATGGTAAACTTATATGATAAAAGATAGATCCGGGGGCCATAGGCTTCACTAGTGGCTTCTCTCAAGATAGCATAAGTATTACGGTGGATGAACAAATTATTGTCGAGCAATTGATAGAAAAGCGAATAGTTATGAGATTATCTAGGCATGATCATGTATATAGGCATCACGTCCGTGACAAGTAGACCGACTCCTGGCTGCATCTACTACTATTACTCCATACATCAACCGACTCCTGCTTGCATCTAGAGTATTAAGTTCATAAAGAACAAAGTAACGCATTAAGAAAGATGACATGATGTAGAGGGATAAACTCATGCAATATGATATAAACCCCATCTTTTTATCCTCGATGGCAACAATACAATATGTGCCTTGCTGCCCCTGCTGTCACTAGGAAAGGACACCGCAAGATTGAACCCAAAGCTAAGCACTTCTCCCATTGCAAGAAAAATCAATCTAGTAGGCCAAACCAAACTGATAATTCAAAGAGACTTGCAAAGATAACTTAATCACACATAAAAGAATTCAAAGGAGATTTAAATATTTCTCATAGATAAACTTGATCATAAACCCACAATTCATCGGATCTCAACAAACACACCGCAAAAAGAGTTACATCGAATAGATCTCCAAGAAGATTGAGGAGAACTTTGTATTGAGATTCAAAGAGAGAGAAGAAGCCATCTAGATAATAACTATGGACCCGAAGGTCTGTAGTAAAATACTCACAACTCATCGGAGAGGCCTTGGAGATGATGTAGAGGCCCTCCATGGTTGATTCCCCCTCCGACGGAGCGCCGGCGAAGGCTCCAAGATGGGATTTCGCGGATACAGAAGGTTGCAGCGGTGGAAATAGTTATTCGTGGTGCTCTTGGATGTTTTCGGGGTACGTGGATATATATAGGAGGAAGAAGTAGGTCGGTGGACGCTCGAGGGGTCCATGAGGGTGGGGGGCACGCCCACCTCCAGGGGGCGCGCCGAGCACCCTCGTGGCCGCCTCCTCTATTTCTTGACGTCCACTCCAAGTCCCCTGGATCATGTTTGTTCCAAAAAGATCGCTCCGGAAGGTTTCATTCCATTTGGACTCCGCTTGATATTCCTTTTCTTCGAAACACTGAAATAGGCAAAAAAACAGCAATTCGGGTTGGGCCTCCGGTTAGTAGGTTAGTCCCAAAAATGATATAAAAGTGTAAAGTAAAGCCCATAAACATCCACAACGGGTAATATAATAGCATGGAACAATCAAAAATTATAGATACATTGGAGACGTATCAATGCTCACCGCCATGCGTGAGTAACTCCATCGTAGGCTTGCTAGACGGTGATGGGTTGGATGAGATTTACCATGTAATCAAGTTAGTTTTGTTAGGGTTTGATCCCTAGTATCCACTATGTTTTGAGATTGATGTTGCTATGACTTTGCTATGCTTAATGCTTGTCACTAGGGCCCGAGTGCCATGATTTCAGATCTGAACCTATTATGTTTTCATGAATATATGTGAGTTCTTGATCCTATCTTGCAAGTTTATAGTCACCTATTATGTGTTATGATCCGACAATCCTGAAGTGACAATAATCGGGATACTTCTTGGTGATGACCGTAGTTTGAGGAGTTCATGTATTCACTATGTGTTAATGCTTTGGTCCGGTACTCTATTAAAAGGAGGCCTTAATATTCTTTAGTTTCCACTAGGACCCCGCTGCCACAGGAGGGTAGGACAAAAGATGTCATGCAAGTTCTTTTCCATAAGCACGTATGACTATATTCGGAATACATGCCTACATTACATTGATGAACTGGAGCTAGTTCTGTGTCACCCTATGTTATAACTATTACATGAGGAATCGCATCCGACATAATTATCCATCACTGATCCAATGCCTACGAGCTTTTCACATATTATGCTTTGCTTATTTACTTTACGGTCGCTACTGTTACAATTACTACAAAACTGCTACCGTTACTTTTGCCACTGTTACTGTTACTATCATACTACTTTGCTACTAAATACTTTGCTGCAGATACTAAGTTATCCAGGTGTGGTTGAATTGACAACTCAACTGCTAATATTTGAGAATATTCTTTGGCTCCCCTTTGTCGAATCAATAAATTTGGGTTGAATACTCTACCCTCGAAAACTGTTGTGATCCCCTATACTTGTGGGTTATCAAGGCTATTTTCTGGCGCCGTTGCCGGGGAGCATAGCTCTATTTTTGAGTCACTTGGGATTTATATCTGCTGATCACTATGAGGAACTTGAAAGATGAAAGAACTAAGATTTTTCCCTCAACTACGAGGGGGGGGTAAGGAACTACCATCTAGCTCTGCACTAGATTCTCCTTCTGTTATTAGTAAGCTTGCGACACCTAAACCTGCTACTGCTATGAATTCTGATATGTCGCATGTTATTGATGATGCCACTTCTGATATGCATGATACTTATGATGAAACTACTTCTGTGTTTGATACTACTATGCCATTAGGTGAATTTCTTGATGAACAACTTGCTCGGGCTAGGGAGAATGAAATTCTTGAAACTGATATTATTTAAGATAGTGATGATGAAGGTTGTCCCCCTAAATATGAATTGTCTGTTGTTCCAAAGGGTTATGTTATGGATTAAGAAACTGCTAGAGATTTTCTTGCTTGCAATGATAGATGTGATCTTAAGAAGTTATTAGCTAAACTAAAACAGAAATCTCTAAATGCTAGAATGAAATATGACCCTGCTTTTGCTACTTCACCTATCTTTGTTACTGATAAGGATTCTGAATTCTCTGTTGATCCTGAGATAATTACTTTGGTTGAATCTGATCCTTTTTATGGCTATGAATCTGAAACTGTTGTGGGACATCTTACTAAGTTAAATGATATAGCCACCCTGTTCACTAATGATGAGAAATCTCGCTACTATTATATCCTTAAGATATTTCCATTCTCATTAAAGGGTGATGCTAAAACTTGATTTAATTCTCTTGATCCTGGTTGTGTGCGTAGTCCCCAGGATATGATTTATTACTTCTCTGCTAAATATTTCCCTGCTCATAAGAAACAAGCTGCCTTAAGGGAAATATATAATTTTGTGCAAATTGAAGAAGAGAGTCTCCCACAAGCTTGGGGGAGGCTTCTCCGATTACTTAATGCTTTGCCTGATCATCCTCTTAAGAAAAATGAAATACTTGATATCTTTTATAATGGACTAACTGATGCTTCCAAGGACCACTTGGATAATTGTGTTGGTTGTGTTTTCAGGGAAAGAACAGTCGATCAAGCTGAATTGCTATTGAATAATATGTTGATTAATGAAAATAATTGGACACTTCCTAAGCCAACTCCTGTGCCAATTCCTAAACCAACTCCGAAGAAAAGGGGAGTTCTATTTCTCAGTCCAGAAGATATGCAAGAGGCAAAGAAATCAATGAAATAAAAAGGTATTAAAGCCGAAGATGTTAAGAATTTACCTCTTGTTGAAGAAATACATGGTCTTAATCTACCACCTATTGAAGAAACACATGGTCTTGATAACCCGACAGAGGTAGTAAAGGTAAATTCTCTCTATAGATATGATAAAGTTGAAATCCCGTCTACTAAGTTTCCTAGCCAATGTTTGGATGAATTTGATGACTTTATGGCTAGACAAGAAAACTTCAATGCTTATGTTGGTAGAGAATTAAAGAGTAATGCTTACATGATTGGACGCTTGAGTGATTATATGGCTAGAGTTAAAGGTGAACTTAAACTCATTAGTAAATATGCTTCTATGGTTACCACTCAAGCAGAACAAGTACTTAAAGCTCAAAGTGATTTGCTCGATGAATTAAATAATAAACATGACTTTGCTGTTAGAGTGGCTACTAGAACTGGTAAAATGACTCAGGAACCTTTGTATCCTGAAGGCCACCCTAAGAGAATTGAGCAAGATTCTCAGAGAAATAATGTACATGCACCTAGTCCTTCTAGAAAGAAGAAAAAGAAAAATGATAGGACTTTGCATGCTTCTAGTGAACCTATTGTAGAAACACCTGAGAATCCCAATGGCATTCCTATTTCTGATGCTGAAACACAATCAGGTGATGGACATGAAACTAGTGATCATGTTAATAATGATGTTCATGTTGATGCTCAACCTAGCAATAATAATGATGTAGAGATTGAACCTGTTGTTGATCTTGATAACCCACAATCAAAGAATCAACGTTATGACAAGAGAGACTTTGTTGCTAGGAAATACGGTAAAGAAAGAGAACCATGGGTTCAGAAACCCATGCCTTTTCCTCCTAAGCCATCCAAGAAAAAGGATGATGATGATTTTGAGCGCTTTGCTGAAATGATTAGACCTATCTTCTTATGTATGCGCTTAACTGATATGCTTAAAGTAAATCCTTATGCTAAATATATGATGGATATTATTACAAACAAAAGAAAGATACCGGAAGCTGAAATTTCCACCATGCTTGCTAATTATACTTTTAAGGGTGGAATACCTAAGAAACTTGGAGATCCAGGGGTACCAACTATACCATGCTCCATTAAAAGAAACTATGTTAAAACTGCTTTATGTGATCTTGGAGCCGGTGTTAGTGTTATGCCTCTCTCTTTATATCGTAGACTTGAATTGAATAAGTTGACACCTACTGAAATCTCTTTGCAAATGGCCGATAAATCAACTGATATATTTGTCGGTATTTGTGAGGATGTGCCTGTTGTGGTTGCAAATGTCACTATCTTAACGGACTTTGTTATTCTTGATATTCCCGAGGACGATAGTATGTCGATTATCCTTGGTAGACCCTTTTTGAATACTACAGGGGCTGTTATCGATTGCAACAAAGGCAATGTCACTTTTCATGTTAATGGTAATGAGCATACGGTACACTTTCCGAGGAAACAACCTCAAGTTTATAGCATCAATTCTATTGGAAAAATTCCAACGATTATTATTGGAGGCTTTGAATTTCCTCTTCCTACTGTTAAGAAGAAATATGATATTCTTATTATTGGGGATGTTCATATCCCCGTTGAGGTAACCTAGTGTTATTCGAAATTTTTCCGGTTCCATGTTATTCGGAATGAGTTTGTTAACAAGACTTGATCAACCTTGTTAATGGATTCCTTTTGATGATCATGAGATGGATGAAATTAGAAGACACAACCTTTTGTACCCTCTTTTTACTTTCAGTTATTTGGAATAAATAAAGAAAAAATAGTATTTTCTGTCTGTTTTCTGAATTATCCATGCAACAAAAAAAATACCTGAAAATAAAAGTTCTCCAAATGCCATATGATTTTTTCTGGAATATTTGAGAATATCTCGCACTGAGAACACTGCAGGGGGAGCAAGCACCTGGCCACGAGGGTCCAGGGCGGGCCCCCCTGCCTCATTGGCCCACGGTGCCCCCCCTCCACTTATTCCTGCACCCACACACTTCATCTTCCTCCCAAAAAACCACCGTCCAGCTCAAGCACGAGTTCTAGCTCATTTTGCTGCGATTTTCAATCTCCTTGCTCAAAGCTCCATTCACAAAACTGCTTTGGGGGATTGTTCCTTGGTATGTAACTCCTCCAATGGTCCAATTAGTTTTTGTTCTAGTGTTTTATTCATTGCAAATTTTTGCTGCCTAGGTGACCCTGTTCTTGAGCTTGCATGTCAAATTTATGAGGTCCCAAGTAATTTTAATGCATGATATAGGCTCTAGGCACTTGTGGGAGTAGTTGCTATCAGTTTTGTTGAGTTTGATTCACTTTTATTTTGAGTTACTAAAAATTTCGGAAATTTTTCAAAGGAAGAAATATGTCTAGGTAAATGTACCAAGGTGGTTCTTCAAGAAAGCAAGCACCCAGGCTTGCAATGCGTGAGCAGGACGATGAACCACCAAGGGAAGCTGACGTGCGGCCTTGTGAATGGCCGTCAGAAGAGTTTATGGTCAATGCAGGCATCAAGGATGAATTTGATGCATATGTGCGTAATGCCGATCTTGAGGACTTCATGCAAGATAAGTGTCCTCAGTACTACTATTTGACTGATTCATTTGTGAGAAGGATTAAATTTACATCTTCGCGTAATTCTCAAAGTGTCATGTTTGATATTTATGATCAATCATATACCATGGACTTAAAAGATTTTACTACTGCTTGCAAACTCCCGCAGTGGAGTAATGTTAATGAACCCTGTAAATCTGAATATAAAGACTTTCTTGCTAGTATCACCGTGGGAGAATCTAGAGAAACAACATAAGCTACCATAGGGAGCATTCATTTTCCTGCTATACATTATTTTGCTCTCTTCATTGGTAGATGCATTAATGGTAAGTATGAAGCATGTCACATGTGTGTTCCTGATCTTTGTGTTCTCAAGAATGCTATATTAGGTGATAAACAATACAACTTGGGGGCAATTGTTGCACGTAGGTTGCATAATAATGGTTTAGTTGGAGATTTGTTTGGAGGGATTTATTCGACCTGTGTGGCTAATTATCTTGGTATACCTCCACATGAAGATGATAGGGAGTTGCCTCCCGCTTATTTAGATTATAATGCTATGGTCAGTCATCATTTTCTTGAGAGGAATGAACAATTCCTCTAGTATCGACTAATATTTGACAGACATCGTTCTGTCCATGTTACTCTCCTGCTCCTGCCCTTTTTGATTATCAGGCAAAAAGAAGATATGTTATAACCAGGGAGGAAGCAACCGATTACGAGAGTAGGACGGAGGCAGCTCGCCGTCGTGCTGCAGCCCAGGAGGCATTGGCTGCTGCATCTTAGTATGACCCCAGTTACAACTTCGGATATCAGCCAGGCTATACATGGCCATAGACCAACTTAGGCCAAAAGCCTAAGCTTGGGGGAGTACCTATTTCTCACCGACATTACATTTATGTTCACACACTCATTATAGTTGTCGGTGCTCATACTTTTTCATTGTACTATCCATGCTAGTTTAATTTCTTTTTCTAGCTTTCTTCTTGTGTGTTTGATAAACCTTAAGAAAAACCAAAAAAATTAGTTAGTTTACTTTCCATGCTTGTAGTAGTAGTAATTAAAAGAAAAGCCCAAAAAGATTTCTCATTCTTCTTTTGCTTGTTGGGAGCTTTCCCGTGTAAATAGTTTTATTTCTTTTCCTTTGGGGGTCAAGAGGAGAAGACCATAATGAAAATGTTTAAGTGGCTCTAATATGCATAATTGTTGATTTAACCAAGAGCCCATATTACCTTGTCTTCTCCCTTAAATTGAATGCCTGCAGATTCCAGCTTGGTCCAATGCACATGCACTATTATTATTATTCACACCGTTTGGTCATGCAAGTGAAAGGCAATAATGACGATATATGATGGACTGATTGAGATGAGAGAAGCTGGTATGAACTCGACCTATCTTATTTTTGTAAATATGATTAGTTCATCGTTCCTGATTCAGCATATTATGAATAAACATGTTTGCAATGACAATTAGAGATTATAGTTGCTTATGCCATGATTAATTAGCTATGAGCTTATAATGGTTTACCTTGCGTGCCAACATGTTATTAAAATGGTTGTGATGTGGTATGATAGGGTGGTATCCTCCTTTGAATGAATTGAGTGACTCGACTTGGCACATGTTCACGCATGTAGTTGAAACAAATCAACATAGCCTTCACGATATTTATGTTCATGGTGGATTATATCCTACTCATGCTTGCACTCTGTGTCGATTAATTTTAATGCATGTTCATGACTCTTGTCGCTCTCTCAGTTGGTCGCTTCCCAGTCTCTTGCTAGCCTTCACCAGTACTAAGCGGGAATACTGCTTGTGCATCCAAACTCCATAAACGCCAAAGTTATTGTTGGAAATATGCCCTAGAGGCAATAATAAAAGTATTATTATATTTCAATGTTCATGATAAATGTCTTTTATTCATGCTATAACTGTATTATCCGGAAATCGTAATACACGTGTGAATACTTAGACCACAATATGTCCCTGGTGAGCCTCTAGTTGACTAGCTCGTTGTGATCAACAGATAGTCATGGTTTCCTGACTATGGACATTGGATGTCGTTGATAATGGGATCACATCATTAGGTGAATGATGTGATGGACAAGACCCAATCCTAAGCATAGCATAAAAGATCGTGTAGTTCGTTTTGCTAGAGCTTTGCCAATGTCAAGTATCTCTTCCTTCGACCATGAGATCGTGTAACTCCCGGATACCGTAAGAGTGCCTTGGGTGTATCAAACGTCACAACGTAACTGGGTGACTATAAAGGTGCATTACAGGTATCTCCGAAAGTATCTGTTGGGTTGACACGGATCGAGACTGGGATTTGTCACTCCGTATGACGGAGAGGTATCTCTGGGCCCACTCGGTAATGCATCATCATAATGAGCTCAATGTGACCAAGGTGTTGGACACGGGATCATGCATTACGGTACGAGTAAAGTGACTTGCTGGTAACGAGACTGAACAAGGTCTTGGGATACCGACGATCGAGTCTCGGGCAAGTAACGTACCGATTGACAAAGGGAATTGCATACAGGGTTTGATCGAATCCTCGACATCGTGGTTCATACGATGACAACATCGAGGAGCATGTGGGAGCCATCATGGGTATCCAGATCCCGCTGTTCGTTATTGACCTGAGAGCGTCTCGGTCATGTCTGCATGTCTCCCAAACCCGTAGGGTCTACACACTTAAGGTTCGGTGACGCTAGGGTTATTAGGAAGACTAGTATGTGACTACCGAATGTTGTTCGGAGTCCCGGATGGGATCCTGGACGTCACGAGGAGCTCCGGAAGGGTCCGGAGGTAAAGATTTATATATGGGAAGTTGTCAAACGGGCACCGGGAAGTTTCGGGGTCATACCGGTATTGTACCGGGGCCACCGGAAGGGTTCCGGGGGTCCACAGGGAGGGGCCACCCCTCCTGGGGGGGCACATGGGCTGCGTGGGGCAGGGAGCCAGCCCCTAGTGGGCTGGGCGCACCCCCCTCCCTTGGGCCCTTGCGCCTAGGGTTGAGGGGGGGGAACCCTAGAGGGGGCGCCCCCTTGGCTTGGGGGGCAAGCCACCCTCTCCCCCTCTCCCCTTGGCTGCCGCACCCCCCTAGATGGGTTCTAGGGGGGCCGGCCCCCTTCTCCCTTCCCCCTATAAATAGAGGGGTGAGGGGAGGGCAGCCGCACCACCCTCCAAGGCGCAGCCCTCCCCTCCCCAACACCTCTCCTCCTCCGTTGTGTGCTTGGCGAAGCCCTGTCGGAGTACTGCCTCTCCACCATCACCACGCCGTCGTGCTGCCGGTGGAGCTGTCTTCCTCAACCTCTCCTTCCCCCTTGCTGGATCAATAAGGAGGAGACGTCTCCCGTCCCGTACGTGTGTTGAACACGGAGGTGCTGTCCGTTCAGCACTTGGTCATCGGTGATTCGAATCACGTCGAGTACGACTCCATCATCACCTTGCAAGCTTCCGCACGCGATCTACAAGTGGTATGTAGATGCAAACTCTCTCCCTTGACTCATTGCTTAGATGAACTCATAGATGGATCTTGGTGAAACCGTAGGAAAAATTTTAATTTTCTGCAACGTTCCCCAACAGTGGCATCATGAGCTAGGTCTATGCGTAGTTCTCTTTGCACGAGTAGAACACAATTTTGTTGTGGGCGTGGATTTTGTCATCTTACTTGCCTCTACTAGTCTTTTCTTGCTCAACGGTATTGTGGGATGAAGCGGCCCGGACCAACCTTACACGTACGCTTACGTGAGACCGGTTCCACCGACTGACATGCACTAGTTGCATAAGGTGGCTGGCGGGTGTCTGTCTCTCCCACTTTAGTTGGAGCGGAATCGATGAACAGGGCCCTTATGAAGGGTAAATAGAAGTTGACAAAATCACGTTGTGGTGATTCGTAGGTAAGAAAACGTTCTTGCTAGAACCCAATTGCAGCCACGTAAAAGATGCAACAACAATTAGAGGACGTCTAACTTGTTTTTGCAGCGATTGATCATGTGATGTGATATGGCCAGAAGTTGTGATGAATGATGAATTGTGATGTATGAGATCATGTTCTTTGTAATAGGATTCACGACTTGCATGTCGATGAGTATGACAACCGGCAGGAGCCATAGGAGTTGTCTTTATTTTTTGTATGACCTGCGTGTCATTGAATAACGCCATGTAAACTACTTTACTTTATTGCTAAAAGTTAGTCATAGAAGTAGAAGTAGTCGTTGGCGTGACAACTTCATGAAGACACGATGATGGAGATCATGATGATGGAGATCATGGTGTCAAGCCGGTGACAAGATGATCATGGAGCCCCGAAGATGAAGATCAATGGAGCTATATGATATTGGCCATATCATGTCACAACTATATAATTGCATGTGATGTTTATTATGTTTATGCATCTTGTTTACTTAGGACGACGGTAGTAAATAAGATGATCCCTTACAAAAATTTCAAGAAGTGTTCTCCCCTAACTGTGCACCGTTGCTACAGTTCGTCGCTTCTAAGCACCACGTGATGATCGGGTGTGATGGATTCTTACGTTCACATACAACGGGTGTAAGACAGTTTTACACAGCGAAAACACTTAGGGTTAACTTGACGAGCCTAGCATGTGCAGACATGGCCTCGGAACACGGAGACCGAAAGGTTGAACACGAATCGTATGGAAGATACGATCAACATGAGAATGTTCACCGACGATGACTAGTCCGTCTCACGTGATGATCGGACACGGGCTAGTCGACTCGGATCGTGTAACACTTAGATGACTAGAGGGATGTCTAATCTAAGTGGGAGTTCATAATTTGATTAGAACTTTATTATCATGAACTTAGTCTAAAACCTTTGCAAATATGTCTTGTAGATCAATGGTCAACGCTAATGTCAACATGAACTTTAACGCGTTCCTAGAGAAAACCAAGCTGAAAGATAATGGCAGCAACTATACGGACTGGGTCCGGAACCTGAGGATCATCCTCATAGCTGCCAGGAAACAATATGTCCTAGAAGGACCGCTAGGTGACGCTCCCGTCCCAGAGAACCAAGACATTATGAATGCTTGGCAGTCTCGTGCTGATGATTACTCCCTCGTTCAGTGCGGCATGCTTTACAGCTTAGAACCGGGGCTCCAAAAGCGTTTTGAGCACCACGGAGCATATGAGATGTTCGAAGAGCTGAAACTAGTTTTTCAAGCTCATGCCCGGGTCGAGAGATATGATGTCTCCGACAAGTTCTACAGTTGTAAGATGGAGGAAAACAGTTCTGTCAGTGAGCACATCCTGAAGATGTCTGGGTTGCACAACCGTATGACCCAGCTGAACATTAACCTCCCAGATGAGGCGGTCATTGACAGAATCCTCCAGTCGCTCCCACCAAGCTACAAGAGCTTTGTGATGAACTACAACATGCAGGGGATGGAAAAGACCATTCCTGAAGTGTTCTCGATGCTGAAGTCAGTAGAGGCTGAAATCAAGAAAGAACATCAAGTGTTGATGGTCAATAAGACCACTAAGTTCAAGAAGGGCAAGGGTAAGAAGAACTTCAAGAAGGACGGCAAGGAGGTTGCCGTGCCTGGTAAGCCAGTTACCGGGAAGAAGTCAAAGAATGGACCTAAGCCTAAGACTGAGTGCTTTTATTGCAAGGGGAAGGGTCACTGGAAGCGGAACTGCCCCAAATACTTAGCGGATAAGAAGGCCGGCAACACCAAAGGTATATTTGATATACATGTGATTGATGTGTACCTTACCAGTACTCGTAGTAACTCCTGGGTATTTGATACCGGTGCCGTTGCTCATATTTGTAACTCACAGCAGGAGTTGCGGAATAAACGGAGACTGGCGAAGGACGAGGTGACGATGCGCGTCGGGAATGGTTCCAGAGTCGATGTGATCGCCGTCGGCACGCTGCCTCTACATTTACCTACGGGATTAGTTTTGAACCTTAATAATTGTTATTTAGTGCCAAGTTTGAGCATGAACATTGTATCTGGATCTCGTTTAATACGAGATGGCTACTCATTTAAGTCTGAGAATAATGGTTGTTCGATTTATATGAGAGATATGTTTTATGGTCATGCTCCGATGGTCAATGGTTTATTCTTAATGAATCTCGAGCGTAATATTACACATGTTCATAGTGTAGATGCCAAAAGATTTAAAGTTGATAACGATTGTCCCACATACTTGTGGCACTGCCGCCTTGGTCACATTGGTGTCAAGCGCATGAAGAAGCTCCATGCCGATGGACTTTTAGAGTCTCTTGATTATGAATCGTTTGACACGTGCGAACCATGCCTCTTGGGCAAAATGACCAAGACTCAGTTCTCCGGAACAATGGAGCGAGCAACCAACTTGTTGGAAATCATACATACCGATGTGTGCGGTCCAATGAGCGTTGAGGCTCGCGGAGGATATCGTTATGTTCTCACTCTCACTGATGACTTGAGTAGATATGGGTATGTCTACTTAATGAAACACAAGTCTGAGACCTTTGAAAAGTTCAAAGAATTTCAGAATGAGGTAGAGAATCAACGTGACCGAAAAATAAAATTCTTACGATCAGATCGTGGAGGAGAATACTTAAGTCACGAATTTGGTACACACTTAAGGAAATGTGGAATCGTTTCACAACTCACGCCGCCTGGAACACCTCAGCGAAACGGTGTGTCCGAACGTCGTAATCGCACTCTATTGGATATGGTGCGGTCTATGATGTCTCTTACCGATTTACCGCTATCATTTTGGGGATACGCTCTAGAGACAGCTACATTCACTTTAAATAGGGCACCGTCTAAATCCGTTGAGACGACACCGTATGAATTATGGTTTGGAAAGAAACCTAAGCTGTCGTTTCTAAAAGTTTGGGGATGCGATGCTTATGTCAAGAAACTTCAACCTGAAAAGCTCGAACCCAAGTCGGAAAAATGCGTATTCATAGGATACCCTAAGGAAACTGTCGGGTATACCTTCTACTTAAGATCCGAAGGCAAGATCTTTGTTGCCAAGAACGGATGCTTTCTGGAAAAAGAGTTTCTCTCGAAAGAAGTAAGTGGGAGGAAAGTAGAACTCGATAAAGTACTACCTCTTGAGCGGGAAAGTGGCGCAGCGCAGGAAACCGTTCCGGTGATGCCCACACCAACTGAAGAGGAAAACAATGATGATGATCAAGGTACTTCGGATCAAGTTACTACTGAACTTCGTAGGTCCACAAGGACACGTTCCGCACCAGAGTGGTACGGCAACCCTGTCCTGGAAATCATGTTGTTAGACAACAATGAACCTTCGAACTATGAAGAAGCGATGGCGGGCCCGGATTCCAACAAATGGCTTGAAGCCATGAAATCCGAGATAGAATCCATGTATGAAAACAAAGTATGGACTTTGACAGACTTGCCCGATGATCGGCGAGCGATAGAAAACAAATGGATTTTTAAGAAGAAGACGGACGCGGATGGTAATGTTACCATTTATAAGGCTCGACTTGTCGCTAAGGGTTATCGACAAGTTCAAGGGATTGACTATGACGAGACTTTCTCTCCTGTAGCGAAGCTGAAGTCCGTCCGAATCATGTTAGCAATTGCCGCATACTATGATTATGAGATATGGCAGATGGACGTCAAAACAGCATTCCTTAACGGGCATCTTAAGGAAGAACTGTATATGATGCAGCCGGAAGGTTTTGTCGATCCTCGGAACGCTAACAAAGTATGCAAGCTCCAGTGATCCATTTATGGACTGGTGCAAGCATCTCGGAGTTGGAACATTCGCTTTGATGAGATGATCAAAGCGTTTGGGTTCATGCAGACTTATGGAGAAGCCTGCGTTTACAAGAAAGTGAGTGGGAGCTCTGTAGCATTTCTCATATTATATGTAGATGACATACTCTTGATGGGAAATAATATAGAATTTCTGGACAGCATTAAGGCCTACTTGAATAAGTGTTTTTCAATGAAGGACCTTGGAGAAGCTGCTTATATATTAGGCATCAAGATCTATAGAGATAGATCGAGACGCCTCATAGGTCTTTCACAAAGCACATACCTTGATAAGATTTTGAAGAGGTTCAAAATGGATCAGTCCAAGAAGGGGTTCTTGCCTATGTTACAAGGTGTGAGACTGAGCTCGGCTCAGTCACCGACCACGGCAAAAGATAAAAAAGAGATGAGTGTCATCCCCTATGCTTCAGCCATAGGATCTATTATGTATGCCATGCTGTGTACCAGACCCGATGTAAACCTTGCCGTAAGTTTGGTAGCAAGATACCAAAGTAATCCCGGCAAGGAACACTGGACAGCGGTCAAGAATATCCTGAAGTACCTGAAAAGGACGAAGGACATGTTTCTCGTTTATGGAGGAGATGAAGAGCTCGTCGTAAAGGGTTACGTCGACGCTAGCTTCGACTCAGATCTGGATGACTCTAAGTCACAAACCGGATACGTGTATATGTTGAATGGTGGAGCAGTAAGCTGGTGCAGCTACAAGCAGAGCGTCGTGGCGGGATCTACGTGTGAAGCGGAGTACATGGCAGCCTCGGAGGCAGCGCATGACGCGATTTGGGTGAAGGAGTTCATCACCGACCTAGGAGTCATACCCAATGCGTCGGGGCCGATCAAACTCTTCTGTGACAACACTGGAGCTATTGCCCTCGCCAAGGAGCCCAGGTTTCACAAGAAGACCAGGCACATCAAGCGTCGTTTCAACTCCATCCGTGAAAATGTTCAAGATGGAGACATAGAGATTTGCAAAGTGCACACGGATCTGAATGTCGCAGATCCGCTGACTAAACCTCTCTCGCGTGCAAAACATGATCAACACCAGAACTCTATGGGTGTTCGATTCATCACAATGTAACTAGATTGGTGACTCTAGTGCAAGTGGGAGACTGTTGGAAATATGCCCTAGAGGCAATAATAAAAGTATTATTATATTTCAATGTTCGTGATAAATGTCTTTTATTCATGCTATAACTGTATTATCCGGAAATCGTAATACACGTGTGAATACTTAGACCACAATATGTCCCTGGTGAGCCTCTAGTTGACTAGCTCGTTGTGATCAATAGATAGTCATGGTTTCCTGACTATGGACATTGGATGTCGTTGATAACGGGATCACATCATTAGGTGAATGATGTGATGGACAAGACACAATCCTAAGCATAGCATAAAAGATCGTGTAGTTCGTTTTGCTAGAGCTTTGCCAATGTCAAGTATCTCTTCCTTCGACCATGAGATCGTGTAACTCCCGGATACCGTAAGAGTGCCTTGGGTGTATCAAACGTCACAACGTAACTGGGTGACTATAAAGGTGCATTACAGGTATCTCCGAAAGTATCTGTTGGGTTGACGCGGATCGAGACTGGGATTTGTCACTCCGTATGACGGAGAGGTATCTCTGGGCCCACTCGGTAATGCATCATCATAATGAGCTCAATGTGACCAAGGTGTTGGACACGGGATCATGCATTACGGTACGAGTAAAGTGACTTGCCGGTAATGAGACTGAACAAGGTATTGGGATACCGACGATCGAGTCTCGGGCAAGTAACGTACCGATTGACAAAGGGAATTGCATACAGGGTTTGATCGAATCCTCGACATCGTGGTTCATTCGATGACAACATCGAGGAGCATGTGGGAGCCATCATGGGTATCCAGATCCCGCTGTTGGTTATTGACCTGAGAGCGTCTCGGTCATGTCTGCATGTCTCCCGAACCCGTAGGGTCTACACACTTAAGGTTCGGTGACGCTAGGGTTATTAGGAAGACTAGTATGTGACTACCGAATGTTGTTCGGAGTCCCGGATGGGATCTTGGACGTCACGAGGAGCTCCGGAAGGGTCCGGAGGTAAAGATTTATATATGGGAAGTTGTCAAACGGGCACCGGGAAGTTTCGGGGTCATACTGGTATTGTACCGGGGCCACCGGAAGGGTTCCGGGGGTCCACCGGGAGGGGCCACCCCTCCCGGGGGGCCACATGGGCTGCGTGGGGCAGGGAGCCAGCCCCTGGTGGGCTGGGCGCACCCCCCTCCCTTGGGCCCTTGCGCCTAGGGTTGAGGGGGGGAACCCTAGAGGGGGCGCCCCCTTGGCTTGGGGGGCAAGCCACCCTCTCCCCCTCTCCCCTTGGCCGCCGCACCCCCCTAGATGGGTTCTAGGGGGTCCGGCCCCCTTCTCCCTTCCCCCTATAAATAGAGGGGTGAGGGGAGGGCAGCTGCACCACCCTCCAAGGCGCAGCCCTCCCCTCCCCAACACCTCTCCTCCTCCGTTGTGTGCTTGGCGAAGCCCTGTCGGAGTACTGCCTCTCCACCATCACCACGCCGTCGTGCTGCCGGTGGAGCTGTCTTCCTCAACCTCTCCTTCCCCCTTGCTGGATCAAGAAGGAGGATACGTCTCCCGTCCCGTACGTGTGTTGAACGCGGAGGTGCTGTCCGTTCAGCACTTGGTCATCGGTGATTCGAATCACGTCGAGTACGACTCCATCATCACCTTGCAAGCTTCCGCACGCGATCTACAAGTGGTATGTAGATGCAAACTCTCTCCCTTGACCCGTTGCTTAGATGAACTCATAGATGGATCTTGGTGAAACCGTAGGAAAAATTTTAATTTTCTGCAACGTTCCCCAACAGTTATTCCATATGGGTCCACCATACCTTCCTATATGCGGTATTTACCTGTCGTTCCAAGTAAATTTGTATGTGCCAAACTCCAAACCTTCAAATGAAATTCTGTTTTGTATGCTTGAGCAGCTCATGTATCAACTAGGGTTGTTTGTATCTTCCATGCTAGGTGGGTTATTCTCAAGAGGAGTGGACTTCGCTCCTCATTCACGAGAAAATGGCTGGTAACCGGGATGCCCAGTCCCATGCTCAAATCAAATCAAATTAATTAAACAAAACTCCCCAGGATTGTTGCTAGTTAGAGGCACCCGTTGTTTCGGGCAAGCCATGGATTGATGCTTGTTGGTGGTGGGGGAGTATAAACTTTACCATTCTATTTGGGGACCACCTATAATGTGTGTAGCATGGAAGATATCGAGATCTCATAGTTGTTATGTTGACAGTGAAAGTATACCGCTCAAAATGTTATTTATCTCTATTTGAAAATCGAGATCTGGCACCTCTACACATCCCTTCTTCCCTCTGCGAAGGGCCTATCTATTTACTTTTATGTTGAGTCATCACCCTCATATTAAAAAGCACCCGCTAGAGAGCACCGCTATCATTTGCATGCATTACTATTAGTTCATATTGGGTATGACTTGACTGGATCTCTTTTACCATGAATTACAATGTTTAGTCAGCCCTTGATCTTTAAAGGTGCTCTGCATTTATGTTTTGCGGTCTCATAAAGGGCTAGCGAGATACCATCTTGTTATATCATATTATGATTGTATTGAGAAAGTGTTGTCATCCGAGTTTTATTATTGCTCACTAGTTGATTATGCCATTGATATGAGTAAACATGAGACCTAAGTGTTATTGTGAATATGGTTAGTTCATAATCTTTGCTGAAAACTTGAATGTTGGCTTTACATATTTACAACAACAAGAGCAAACAGAGTTTGTAAAAGTTTTTCTTTATCACTTTCAGTTTACCAACTGAATTGCTTGATGACAAGCAAAGGTTTAAGCTTGGGGGAGTTGATACGTCTCCGTCGTATCTACTTTTCCAAACACTTTTGCCCTTGTTTTGGACTCTAACTTGCATGATTTGAATGAAACTAACCTGGACTAACACTGTTTTCAGCAGAACTGCCATTGTCTTATTTTTGTGCAGAAATAAAAGTTCTCGGAATGACCTGAAAATCCACGGAGCAACTTTCCAGAATTAATAAAAAATAAGAATTAGCGTCAGGGGGCCCACACCCTGTCCACGAGGGTGGGGGGCGCGCCCCCTCCCCCTGGGTGCGCCCCCTGCCTCGTGGGCCCCCTGGACGTCCATTGACCTCAACTCCAACTCCATATATTTGCTTTCACGGAGAAAAAAAATCAGAGAAAAAGTTTCATCGCGTTTTACGATACAGAGCCGCCGCCAAGCCCTAATCTCTCTCGGGAGGGCTGATCTGGAGTCCGTTTGGGGCTCCGGAGAGGGGGATTCATCAACATCGTCATCATCAACCATCCTCCATCACCAATTTCATGATGCTCACCACCGTGTGTGAGTAATTCCATCGTAGGCTTGCTGGATGGTGATGGGTTGGATGAGATTTACCATGTAATCAAGTTAGTTTTGTTAGGGTTTGATCCCTAGTATCCACTATGTTCTGAGATTGATGTTGCTATGACTTTTCTATGCTTAATTCTTGTCACTAGGGCCCGAGTGCCATGATTTCAGATCTGAACCTATTATGTTTTCATGAATATATGTGAGTTCTTGATCCTATCTTGCAAGTCTATAGTCACCTATTATGTGTTATGATCCGACAACCCCGAAGTGACAATAATCAGGATACTTCTCGGTGATGACCGTAGTTTGAGGAGTTCATGTATTCACTATGTGTTAATGCTTTGGTCCGGTACTCTATTAAAAGGAGGCCTTAATATCCCTTAGTTTCCACTAGGACCCCGCTGCCACGGGAGGGTAGGACAAAAGATGCCATGAGAGTTCTTTTCCATAAGCACGTATGACTATATTCGGAATACATGCCTACATTACATTGATGAACTGGAGCTAGTTCTGTGTCACCCTGTGTTATAACTATTACATGAGGAATCACATCCGACATAATTATCCATCACTGATCCAATGCCTATGAGCTTTTCAAATATTGTGCTTTGCTTATTTACTTTACCGTCGCTACTGTTACAATTACTACAAAACCGCTACCGTTACTTTTACCACTGTTACCGTTACTATCATACTATTTTGCTACTAAATACTTTGCTGCATATACTAAGTTATCCAGGTGTGGTTGAATTGACAACTCAACTGCTAATACTTGAGAATATTCTTTGTCTCCCCTTGTGTCGAATCAATAAATTTGGGTTGAATACTCCACCCTCGAAAACTGTTCGATCCCCTATACTTGTGGGTTATCAACGGATCACTCATTTCGCTAGAGACAAGTCTTGGTGTATAGCTTGAGGAAGTCAACAATCCTATCTTCAACGTTGGTGCACGTGTTACTCTAGGTAATGGCTTCAACACATTTTTTGGCGTGATAAATGGCTCAACGGAAACTTGATGGATTACATTGTCCTAGAGCTTGGCAGCCATGGTTGCTGTTATATCCAAGCAATACTTCTGATGGCTAAGGCCTTGAATAGTGTTCACTGGATTATTTACATCACAAACCCTTGATCTATTAGTGTATTCATGCACTCCTTGACTTATGGGGTGTTATTAGGGAAATCCATCTCACCCATGATACAAAATATTATGATCCGATGAGCGTAACACCTGTAATGTTGTAGTCCAATGAGCGGAGCACCAGGTGCTCCGCAATATGCAAGACGTTGCATCTCAGCTAAGTCCTTGCAACACGTGATCCCTGCCATTTAGTCCCGATGAGCGAAGGACCAGGCACTCTGCAACACGAGTGGCATTGCATCTAGTTCTAGTTGCTCGTAATTCATGGTGGCCACTGGCCCACCGCACTCATAGCACAAACGGTGGTACCCCCTTGTAGCAGCAGTGCTTGTTAATTCCATCATCATGTGGTTGCACCCTTGCAACACAAATGACTGTCCCGGAAGCACCCGAAGTCCCCCGATGGCCGACTTGCAACACTCGACCCGCCTCCCTTGCAGGCAACAGCGGTAACATGGCAGCTACCTGGTGGCCGATCTTGGCAAGGGATGGACCGAGAGATAGGAGAGAGACATGAGGAAAGGAGGAAGATCACGGTGGAGGGATGTTGCGACGATCGAGACTGAGGTTGGGCGACGACGTGGCACACTTTGTGAAGGAGAGAGAACGAGTCTCATGGCCACATTTTCTAAAGAATAAAATAGGAAGCAAGCCACGATAGTGTGCGGTGTGCAATGGAGGCGCCTGCTCGTGTTGTGACCAATTCACTGCATTAAAGAGTTTTCCTATAAACAACCAAAGCTTGGACCGTTGATTTAGTCCCACGTGTTTCCATGGGAAACAAAAATAACATGGCACTCTGAAATCACTAGTTAAAGGGTACCCCTTGGCCCTGCAAAGATCACTCTCATTTCCTCTGATGGTGACAAGTGGCACACATCCGGTAGCCATTTGTTGCAAACTGTGAGCTTGGTGGGGTTTCTTTTGAGGCACGAAGATCAATGGGTGGGTATGTTTTGTGGTTTTTCAACTGTTAACTAGATTCTGTGTTGATAGGCCTCAAAGGCCTAAATATATTGAATCATGCATCCAAATCATGAATCATTTTCATCATTGCGTTCCTCGCATCAAGGTCTGTGAAACTAGATTCCATGTTGATAGGCCTCAAAGAACTTTTTTCTGGACAAATTTGTGATTGCAACTACACTAACCCGTGCTGACAATGTGAGCTAACCTGTACTCCTAGTAGACTTGTGATTCCCAACTTACACTCCCAATTAGTACTAACATGTGTGCTCCCAACACACTAACATGTGCTCTATCTTGAACTAATCCGTGCTCCCACCTAGACCTAGTACTACCCCGTGCTCCCAATGTGAAGTCAAAATTGTGTTCTTGCATGAAGCACACCCAGGATCCACGCAGGAGTATAGGTGTGCTCCCTTGTGAAGAACCCTTTGCTCCACAAAAAGTTGAGATTTTTTTAGAAACCAAGAAACTCCAAGGAAAATATTAAACTTAACAAACATGAAAAAAAACCTGGAAAACCAAGGAAGGAAAAATGCTTGCACGAGTGTGCCTAGCTTGTGACTTGTGGTGGCGGCTGTACGCGTCCTTCAAATGCTCAGGATATTATTATGTAAAAACTTATGAACGGGCTGACATGGCCTGATTTGGTCGGAAGAAAAGGTAGGATCAGACCCAGGTGTAGGCCCACCCGTGAAATTCAGGGGGTGATTGCTTTTTTTCATGGTAGTACATGTCCCCTTTATATCAAAAAGAACATACTACAAGCCACATAAAAATCGACCTAACAAATTAAAAAGACAACAGAGCGCTAGCCTTTGCACAAAGAAACACCAGCCAAAAAATAAAATTACAATAAAGACCAAAGAATCCTCTGATCTTGACACCAACGCACGTCACTTGCCTTCGGCACCACCACAATAGCCAACAAAGGAAAAAAATTATGTTGTTCTGAAGTTCTAGCACAGAATAGCTTTGCACATGTAACCCCTTTCTATTGAGTTGGGTCCTAGTATTCTTGAGAGCATTTATTATGGAATCTAGGTAAGTAGAGCATGATAATTATTCCATTTCGTTGATTTACTCTTGTCTACGTCACTTGTCATGACCTCATTCCCGTTAAAATTTTAGCGCCCCCCTAAAAATTATTGCTATCAAATCCGAAGATGTGTACATTACTCGTGGTGTTTCAGTCCCTGCTCTTGACAAAGATGCATTGTGGGAATTTAAGCCAAATAGGTTAGGTAATGCATTTATCATATTTTAATTAATTGTGAACGAGGGACATCCTCTCAATTTTTGGAGTGCCCTCTAAAGCATCTCCTTTTATTATTTGCTTCAGTTGCTGGAGATGTTCTTATCAGTGGAGATCTATATGTTGCAAGTTCGTATGATGTTGAATTTTCTTTTATGCATATATTATTGTAGAAAAGGATAGAAGCTTCGGGCCTCTGTGCACATTCTAATGTTCACTGAATCTGTGGCAAAATTTCTTTCAGAACACTTTGATGAACCACCATGTTGCCCTTCCACCTTATTCTAAGGGAAAGTAAGTTACATCACTCCAGATGGTCAATACAACCTACAGGTTAGTGGATGGTGTCACTTTATTCCAATTTCTAATTTATCTGCACATATTGTACATGTGCTTAACTTTATTTGAAACACTACTATTGCTATGTATGCAGCCATGCAGGATATAGTGCTGGAGTTGGAATTTCAGGGCATCAAAAAGGAATTGACTATGCTTCAGGTAAAAAAAGTTATTTCATAAAAATATTTGGAGGACTAAATTAGTATCTTAAAGTGTTGAACTTGTTGAATTGTAGAAATGGCTTGTGTGTACACCAAGACCTATTGCGTCATAGCTTGTTGCGGATACACCTCTTCTTACAGGACAGGTTTGTATACGACTTATCTTGAGCTTCAGTCTCCTTAATAAAATGTGTTTTTCTGTTATCATGGTTTCTGTTCTTAGAAAATCAAACATTCTCATATGTTGGTTCTTCATTCACATTCGACGCCATTAAATCTCATTCTTATCTATTGTGAAATGGTTCCAGCGTGTTCTTGATGCATTGTTCCCTTTGGTTTGTGGATGAACATGTTCTATTATTGGTGCTTTTGGTTGTGCAAAAACTGTCATTAGTCAGGTGCTTGCCAAGGTGATCACTAATTATCTATTCTTTACTGCCCTGTTGTCATAGCTGAAGAGTATGCTCCTTCTATATATTTTCTTGGTGGCATCTCTATACTGAGTGCTGAGTTTAACAATCTTTGTAGTACTCCAATTGTGAAGCTGTGGTTATGTGGGATGTGGTGAAATAGGAAATGATATGGCTAAGTGTGACGCCCGGATAATTAGGCTACAGTAATCCCACGTTAATGATGCCATGTCACCATGGTTACTGTTGTTAATCTCGCGTTAGTTCAAACCCGATTCAAATTCAAATTCAAATTTAAGCCAAACAATAAAATTTTCCAAACATTAAAACTAAAATGCTCTAAACGTGTTTAATAGTTCATGGGTAATAATGGTGGAGAAACCACATTTAAAAAAAACTTGTTTAAATGCTCAACAGTAATTAACGCAGTGTCTAAAACAATTAAATAAATGACTTTTGTATTGTATAAAATCCTAAACTAATTTACATGGTAGTAAAACTTTTTATGGCAGAGGCATAATTTACAACACTAATTTAAGCGCTAATTAATTATCTTAATAGAATTAACACAAATTGGAAGTTAAAAAGAAAACAGAAAAGAAAATAAATAAAAGGTGAAAGATAAAACAAAACAAAACAAAAGGAATCCCCCCCCCCTCACTTGGCTTCGGCCCAGCAGGCCAGCAGGCCGCCTAGCCGGCCCAACCGGCCACCCACCCCATTCCCACTTAACCGCCCCATGCCCCCGAAACCGTAACCCGTAACCCCCACTCCCCCCACTACGCTCTTCTCCCCCCTCCCCGATCTGATCTGGATCAGGGTCGACCCCATCGCTGCGCCGCTGCCCGCCGGCCTCCCCGAGCGCCTCCTCGGACCACCTCGCCGGAGCTCCCCCTCGCTGTTTGTCGTCACGTCGTCGGGCGCCTTCTCGTCCGCCTCCCCGCCCGGTCGCAACGATCCTCCCTGAACGGCCTCCACACGCCCGACGCCGCCGTCCTCTCCGTCGTCGACTTCGTCTCCGTCGTCGTCCCCGTCCTCCTCCTCAACCCCCGCCGTCGTTTCCCTACAGCCCCATAGTGAGGCCCTCGGCCTCCTCTCCCCCCCTCCGCTGCTCTCTGCTTCCCCGGCCGCTGCGCCCATGTCCCCATCTCGCCATGCGCGCTCGCATCCGGATCCTCTGGCCTCTCCGGCCGCCGACGCCTGCTTGCGGTCGCCGCCGTCCCGCACCGTCCCGCTGCCTCCCTGCTCCACCATGGCCGTCGTCCCAACCGCTCCTCCCGTGTCCGTTCCCCACCGCCGCCTCCTGCCCGGCGCACGTCGCCGCAACCGCCGGTGCCTGGCGCCTCCACTGGCTTGGGCAGGCGCCCAAACGGGCTCACGCCCGCTACGCCTGTTCGGGCGGTTCCCGCAACGCCCGCACCCGCTAAGGCCCACTGGCCCTATGACAAGTGGGGCCCAGTCCCAGAACGTCTATAAAAAAGATTAAAATAAATAATTAGTTCGTTAATTAATTACTTAACTTAATTAATTGCTTTTAATTAAACTAACGAAACTTAGTCAACCTAATTAACTATTTAATAAATCATGTTTAGTTAGTCTGAGTCAATGGCAAACGGGACCCACACGTCTGTTGACCCATTCAATAGATGGTTGACTGATGACATTATGCTGACATCACACCGACATCATAATTACAATTTATAATTAAACTAATTCTGTTAATATAAAAATGAATTAAAACTTTAAAAGTTAATATAAAATAAATTGTAACTCGGATGAAAATACTTTGTACATGAAAGTTGCTCAGAACGACGAGACGAATTCGAATACACAGCCCGTTCGTCAGCCACCCGTCCCTAGTATAGCGAACCTGTAACTTTTCACCTTCGGCTCATCTGTCCAAAAACGCGAAACACCGGGGATACTTTCCCGGATGTTTCCCCCTTTCGCCGGTATCACCTACTACTGCGTTAGGGCACAACTAGCACCGCTCATTGTCATGTCTTGCATCGTCCTGCTTATGTTTGCAATGTATTTATTGTTTCTTCCCCCTCTTCTCTCCGGTAGACTACGAGACTAACGTCGTTGTTACCCAGTACGACTACGGAGTTGACGACCCCTCCTTCTTGCCAGAGCAACCAGGCAAGCCCCCTCTTGATCACCAGATATCGCCTATTCTTCTCTCTAGTGCTTGCATTAGAGTAGTGTAGCATGTTACTATTCGGTTACTCCTATTCTGTTGCATAGCCTGTCATTATTGCTACAGTCATTGATACCTTACCCGCAATCCTAAATGCTTAGTATAGGATGCTAGTTTATCATCAGTGGCCCTACATTCTTGTCAGTCTGCCTTGCTATACTATCGGGCCGTGATCACTCGGGAGGTGATCACTGGTATATACTATACATACATACATACTATACAGATGGTGACTAAAATCAGGTCAGCTCGTTGAGTACCCGCAAGTGATTCCGATGTGGGGACTAGAAGGACAGGTGGCTCCATCCCGGTAGAGGTGGGCCTGGGTTCCCGACGGCCCCGACTGTTACTTTGAGGCGGAGCGACAGGGCAGGTTGAGACCACCTAGGTGAGAGGTGGGCCTGGCCCGGGTCGACGTTCGCGGTTACTTCATAATAACACGCTTCACGAGATCTTGGTATTTGATATGAGTCTGGCCACTGGCCTATACGCACTAACCAACTATGCGGGAACAGTTATGGGCACTCGACGCCGTGGTATTAGCCGAAGCCTTCTTGACGTCAACGACTGAGCAGCGTGCGCCGGATTGGACCGCGTAACGCAGCTTCCTTTGTAATGGAGGTTGCTAGGTCTGCTCACCGACCGCGTACGCAACGTGCAGGTGTGCAATGGGCGATGGCCCCAAACCCCTGCGCGCATAGGATTTAGACCGACGTGCTGACCTCTCTGTTGTGCCTAGGTAGGACGGCGACGTGTTGATCTTCCGAGGCCGGGCATGACCCAGGAAAGTGTGTCTGGCCAAAGGGGATCGAGCGTGTTGGGTTATGTGGTGCACCCCTGCGGGGAAGTTGATCTATTCGAATAGTCATGTCCCTCGGTAAAAGGACGACCCAAAGTTGTACCTTGACCTTATGACAACTAGAACCGGATACTTAATAAAACACACCCAGACAAGTTCCACACACAACCCGGTGATCGCTTTTCCATGGGGCGACGAGGGGAGGATCGCCGGGTAGGATTATGCTATGCGATGCTACTTGGAGGACTTTAATCTACTCTCTTCTACATGCTGCAAGATGGAGGCTGCCAGAAGCGTAGTCTTCGATAGGACTAGCTATCCCCCTCTTATTCTGGCATTCTGCAGTTCAGTCCATCGATATTGCCTCTTTACACATATACCCATGCATATGTAGTGTAGATTCTTGCTTGCGAATACTTTGGATGAGTACTCACGGTTGTTTGCTCCCTCTTTTCCCCCTCTTTCCTTTTCTTCTCGGTTGCCGCAACCAGACGCCGGAGCCCAGGATCCAGACGCCACCGTCGACGATGACTCCTACTACACTGGAGGTGCCTACTACTACGTGCAGGCCGCTGATGACGACCAGGAGTAGTTAGGAGGATTCCAGGCAGGAGGCCTGCGCCTCTTTCGATCTGTATCCCAGTTTGTGCTAGCCATCTTATGACAACTTGTTTAACTTATGTCTATACTCAGATATTGTTGCTTCCGCTGACTCGTTTATGTCGAGCACTTGTATTTCAGCCCTCGAGGCCCCTGGCTTGTAATATGATGCGTGTATGACTTATTTTACTTTTAGAGTTGTGCTGTGATATCTTCCTGTGAGTCCCTGATCTTGATTGTACACGTTTGCGTGCATGATTAGTGTATGATTGAATTGGGCGTGTCACAAGTTGGTATCAGAGCCGACTGCCTGTAGGAATCCCCCTTCCACACTCCTTGGCCGAAGTCGAGTCTGGTCACTACAAAACTTTTACTAACATGGATGTCTGTCTTACGGGTCCACGTCGCCATTTGGGTGGTATTAGGATCTTTTACTCCTCGTCTATACTTTGGGACTCTGATCTCTCTTCTATTCGGGTTAAATGGTTTTGTTAACTCTAACTCTAGGTTCCCGTAACTATTTCTCCCGGAGAGCCCTCATTCTCGAAGATCACCTGCTTCGTCATAAGATTCTGTGGATATCCCTCGATAATTTCTTAAGACCCTTGTGCTCATCCCTTTGCAATTCACTGCTGTCGATATATCCCTATGGATATCCGCATGCACATGTCATTCTTTTGATCATTCCTCGTCGCTCTTGTTGTTACAAGATGCCTCAAACTATTCGCAGTTGTCTCGAGAATCCTTTGAGTTTGCTGTCTTGCAATTTTATTTCGCATGAAAACTCCTACGGGTTTTTCCTCACATTTATCGAGGTCCGTTCGTCTCAATTGTTCATGTGTCTTTCATAATTATTTGGAATACTTTTCGTTCTTTCGGAAGTCCTCTGCAGCCT
The DNA here is from genome assembly GCF_018294505.1 of Triticum aestivum. Lineage (NCBI taxonomy): Eukaryota > Viridiplantae > Streptophyta > Magnoliopsida > Poales > Poaceae > Triticum > Triticum aestivum. The sequence continues at coordinate 210,169,083 of NC_057810.1, read as the reverse complement.
GTTACTCTTGAAACTCTTGCTTGCTTGAATTATGATTAATTCCATATGACTGGTAGTCCTCATTAACATCCCTTGTCTTAGTCATTTTAAGCCTATTAATTCAATGTGTGTGTATGCACGCAGTCATCAGGTTATCCTTTTTAAAATTATCTTTTTGGCTTAGGCGTCATTCCGGAAATGAGTTGGTTCTCGGCAGTTCAAACCTTTATTGATTGTCCAACTAAGTGTTTTCAACTTATCCATCCTTGATCAGAGCATCTGCTTCTGATCCTTTGTTTTGGAAACCATAATTTCTTTCTATTTAAGCATCAGACTAATCAGGTGATTCTTGAATCTGATGCCTCTACATTCTTTCTTCCTCTGAGTGAGTACATATACTCACATCAGCTCCGTTGTGGATCGCCCGATCCATTGTTGGATTGTTATCCGACAGTGTCCTTCATATTCAATCACCTTGTGAGTCTTTCCCCTGATACATAATGCCTTAGGTAAATTGTATCCTCTGCTTCGCAACCATGCTCTGCTTTTGAGCTTGTGTATTTACTTTTTAAACTTGTGGTATATGTTACTAAGATGGCCGATGGGTTGAACCTATGCCTTCCCCTAATCCGTGAGAACCCGAAAGTTTTCACAAGTCATACTCTTCTGGTGTTCTACCAGATAAAATTCCAACACTACAGTTTTATCAAAACAAGAGGTGAATGAAATGATATGCATTAAAGAAGTGGGAGTCAACCTTGAACTTTGTGTTCATGCCCATGAAAATGATGTAGACCGTCTCGGAAGCTTCTTGCAAATGATTATCCAGATGTATGATTCTTTAGGTATTCTTGAAATTGATTCCTTACAGTTATGGTTCCGACCATGCTGCCCTGATCTGATATATCTGATGGGAATTCAATCCACTGCCTCGTCTATTTTTGGCAAGGTTGAAGTATCTACTATCATAGATCAATGACCCGGTTCTACTTCTATCATGTACTACCTTCGAGTATTACCCCCTGGTATCTCAAAGATGTCTTGCCATTGCACCACATCTTACTAACTTTGTTGAAGTAATGTATTTCCTTATCGTAATCACTCTACGGGTTCTGGGTTGTTGTCAACCGAGGACACCGACTAGTGAAATTATTCGCACTACAAATCAAATACCCCTAGTATTTTTACTAGGAAATTCTGAACTCAATCTGGTCATTCCTAGACTATTGGCTGCATCCTGGTCTTGCTATCTTTGATTGTGCTACCTTGTCCTTCTCTGGTGCACGAATTCTTCAGTGCGTGAGCACGACTTACGTCGAGCTTTCAACATCATGTTGCTTGTCTTGAAAGGCAACTTTGGTTCCGAGCTTGCATCTTATATATTGATCCTATGACTTGCCACTTCATCATTCCCTTGCTTGTTGCCATTGTTGTTTGATTTCATCCTCTCGAAACCTCCCGACAAATGTGTCGGAACACCTTCAACACTTTGGCTTCTTCCGAGATGTCAACTGTGTTCATGATGAGAAATACCCTCCTTGCCCTCGATGATTTTTATTATCATCGACAACACCCTTGACTTCCTTTCATCGCGAACTTGTCCACATTATGAATACAACTTGCTCTCCAGCTAGTGTTGTGTTCTGCCTTGAAGTATTACTGTCTTTTCTATCGAGAATGTTGTGGGGATTGCTCCACCTCTTAGAAAATCTCGGTATGATGATACTTATCACCATCACCATTCTTCCTTGGTCCCCGTGTTGTTTTTAACCAGGATACCAATATGCTAACGATGTTGTTTGTGTTCTGTACTTCTAGCAACCCTATTGCTTTGAAGTTAATGATCGACAGTTCGTTCTTAGACTGTTGGTTATTGATTCATCACTCTAACATTGATCTTGTTGCCTAAGGTCATATTTCGGGCACACCTTTCAACTAATGATTGATGGTGTATGTTTTCCTCGAGCATACAACATTATATCATTTGAATTGACAAGTGTCATCTTCTTGTTCACATTATTGTGGAAATCCATCCGTTTGGAATTCTTGATGAATTGTCGCTGAGCCCATCAGCCATCTCCTCATCCCCTCCTTGGTTTAATGATGAACTATTGTTTCAGGAACCCGCTCCCATAGTTCATTTCCCAAGAATCTTTCAATGTCATTTCGTCGATTTGTGTTGCCCCTTTTCTTCTCGGACATCCTGAGTCTGAGGTATAATGACACCAATTGGATCTGAATCTCGGTCAGATATGATGGTTGGAACAACTTTCCAGGAGTTATGATGTTGGTCCTTTGATGACTCGGTAATATGATGTCATGCCTAGCACCCCCCCCTTGCTGAAGGACCAACCATTATATTTCTTTTGCTAGGATAACCATTCTTCCAGGAGGAGATTGTAAGACTTATTTTATAAGTTGCTCCTGATGGATCTCTGGCCTTTGATTGAAACACCGTATCATTGCTACCTCGAAGCATGACTATGATACCCCGCTCATCAACAAGAACATTGGAGGCGCGATGCTAAATGTTACTTGGTCAGTTATCCAAACACCGTTGTATGGGTAACATCTTGATTAATCATTGCCTCTTTATCTGAATGGTCGGGTACTTGCTCTCCTACCCCGTATGCCATGTTCTGCTTGTCCATGGGAAGGATATAGTCCTAATAATTGTGTGTAATCACAATTTGCCTTTCCATTGTTCTGTTTAATCTGATAATCGCATTTTCCTTTCCATTCTTTTGTTTAACCTTTCCTATAATCTGACTTAGCTGAGCAGAGATAATTCCCTGCTTAGGTAAGCACCTTGTTGTACCACTCTGTCGGTAAGACCCTGTTACTATTGTTGATGACATTCCAATAACCACCAATGGGTGAGAACTTTGACAATTGGTTCGCCTCGTTCAACGAGTAGGAAAATGGTTCTCTTCGTTCCCCGTCCTTGGTACCAACATTGTTGCCGACATAGCTGACAAGCTATCCACTAACATGCCTCCCTGTCGTGGCTGTGCAAGATGTCACCACCCTTCCTATTTTCAACCCACATGGTGGGCCCATAACCCACAGGTCCACTGGATTGAAACCTGACTCTTCTTTACAACCGAGATTCTAATGTATCCTGTGCACCTGGCTTCGTATGTGATTCACGAGCTAAAATCTATACCATTATTCATCCTAGAATCAAACACCATGTTATTCTCATTGTTCAAACCCCCATTCCAGCTTCTGTCTAGTCATCGAATGATTGCCTACCCGTTTGTAACTTTGGTACCATCGTACATTGCACTCAGGGAATTCACTGAAATACAACTCGTGGGGTACCTTGTGTATTTCCCATTGAGTTCACCATCAGATGCCCAGCTTTGTGGAGATGCGTTCTTCCGGAGTTTTTCCCCCTTGGTCACGTTCATAGGACGATGGAGATCCCGAAGAAAGGATGATGACTTGATCATGGTGACTTGAAGCAGAGAAATGAAGACATAAACGAAAGGGGTCAACCTCTTCGAGAAGAGCAAGCCAGTATGAGAAGACCCGCTAGATTCGTTACGAAACCTTCCCCCCTTTCACTACCTCTTAAATCTCAGGACGAGATTTCTTGTAGTGGAGGAGAATTGTGATGCCCGGATAATTAGGCTACAGTAATCCCACGTTAATAATGCCACGTCACCATGGTTACTGTTGTTAATCTCGCGTTAGTTCAAACCCGATTCAAATTCAAATTCAAATTTAAGCCAAACAATAAAAGTTTCCAAACATTAAAAGTAAAATGCTCTAAACGTGTTCAATAGTTCATGGGTAATAATGGTGGAGAAACCACATTTTTAGAAAACTTGTTTAAATGCTCAAAAGTAATTAACACAGTGTCTAAAACAATTAAATAAATCACTTTTGTATTTTATAAAATCCTAAACTAATTTACTTGGTAGTCAAACTTTTTATGGCAGAGGCATAATTTACAACACTAATTTAGGCGCTAATTAATTATCTTAATAGAGTTAAAATAAATTGGAAGTTAAAAAGAACATAGAAAAGAAAATAAATAAAAGATGAAAGATAAAACAAAAAAACAAAAGGAACCCCCCCCCCCCCTCACTAGGCTTCGGCCCAGCAGGCCAGCAGGCAGCCTAGCCGGCCTAACCGGCCACCCACCCCATTCCCACTTAGAGCAAGAACAATAACAAAGCCCACTGCCGGCTGCAAACGAATCCATGTCACCAAAAATATACGTGAAACAAATAGCAGTACAACAAGCTGGTTACTAGGTTGGCTTTACCTAATATTTAAATAGTTTTTACTTGTACCGTGGAGTTTACATGCAAGACACAAAAGCTTTGCAATTAATGCATGTAGCCAGCTCTAGCCATTCCCACTAGCTGCATGCGGGCTGTAAAGTTTTGGTTCCTGTGCTGCAGCGGGCGCCTCATGAAGCGCCGGCTCTCTTCTCTCTTCTCATTTCTCTTCCCTCCACATAGGATTCAGATGACGTGGACATGCTTATAGCCAACTGAGTAGGATCTATTGTACTTGCTCTTAACCGCCCCATGCCCCCGAAACCCTAACCCGTAACCCCCACTCCCCCCACTATGCTCTCCTCCCCCCCCCCCCCCGATCCGATCTGGATTGGGGTCAACCCCATCGCGGCGCTGCTGCCCGCCGGCCTCCCCGAGCGCCTCCTCGGACCACCTCGCCGGAGCTCCCCCTTGCTGGCTCTGGATCGACACCCAAGCCACTCCCTGGTGCCAGCGCTCGCCGCCGTTCGTCGTCATGTCGTCGGGCGCCTCCTCGTCCGCCTACTCGCCCGGTCGCAACGATCCTCCCCGAACGGCCTCCACGCGCCTGACGCCGCCGTCCTCTTCGTCGTCGTCCCCGTCCTCCTCCTCAACCCCTGCTGCCGTTTCCCTACAGCCCCATGGTGAGGCCCTCAGCCTCCTCTCCGCCCCCCTCCGCTGCTCTCTGCTTCCCCGGCCTCTGCGCCCATGTCCCCGCCTCGCCACGCGCACTCGCACCCGGATCCTCTGGCCTCTCCGGCCGTCGACGCCCGCTCGCGGCCGCCGACGCCCCGCACCGTCCCGCTGCCTCCCTGCTCCACCATGGCCGCCGTCCCAACCGCTCCACCCGTGGCCGTTCCCCATTGCCGCCTCCTGCCCGGCGCACCTCGCCGCAGTCGCCGGCACCTGGCGCCTCCACTGGCTTGGGCAGGCGCCCAAACAGGCTGACACCCGCTGCGCCTATTCGGGCGGTGCCCGCAACGCCCGCACCCGCTAAGGCCCACTGGCCCTATGACAAGTGGGGCCCAGCCCTAGAATGTCTATAAAAAAGATTAAAATAAATTATTAGTTAGTTAATTAATTACTTTTAATTAAACTAATGAAACTTAGTTAACCTAATTAACTAATTAATAAATCATGTTTAGTTAGTCTGAGTCAATGGCGAATGGGACCCACACGTCTGTTGACCCAGTCAATAGATGGTTGACTGATGACATCATGCTGACATCACACTGACATCATAATTACAATTTATAGTTAAATTAATTCTGTTAATATAAAAATGAATTAAAACTTTAAAAATTAATATAAAATAAACCGTAACTCAGATGAAAATACTTTGTACTTGAAAGTTGCTCAGAACGACGAGACAAATCTGAATACACAGCCCGTTCGTTAGCTAGACATCCCTAGCATAGCGAATCTGTAACTTTTCACCTCCGGCTCATCTGTCCGAAAACGCGAAACACCGGGGATACTTTCCCGGATGTTTCCCCTTTCATCGGTATCACCTACTACTGCGTTAGGGCACACCTAGCACCGCTCATTGTCATGTCTTGCATCGTCCTGCTTGTGTTTGCAATGTATTTATTGTTTCTCCCCCCTCTTCTCTCTGGTAGACTACGAGACCAACGCCGCTGCTACCCAGTATGACTACGGAGTTGACGACCCCTCCTTCTTGCCAGAGTAACCAGGCAAGCCCCCCCTTGATCACCAGATATTGCCTATTCTTCTCTCTACTGCTTGCATTAGAGTAGTGTAGCATGTTACTGTTCGGTTACTCCTATTCTGTTGCATAGCATGTCATTATTGCTACAGTCGTTGATACCTTACCCGCAATCCTAAATGCTTAGTATAGGATGCTAGTTTATCATCAGTGGCCCTACATTCTTGTCAGTCTGCCTTGCTATACTATCGGGCCGTGATCACTCGGCAGGTGATCACTGATATATACTATACATACATACATACTATACAGATGGTGACTAAAATCAGGTCAGCTCGTTAAGTACCCGCAAGTGATTCCGATGTGGGGGCTGGAAGGACAGGTGGCTCCATCACGGTAGAGGTGGGCCTGGGTTCCCGACGGCCCCTGACTGTTACTTTGAGACGGAGCGACAGGGCAGGTTGAGACCACCTAGGTGAGAGGTGGGCCTGGCCCGGGTCGGCGTTCGCGATTACTCCATAATAACACGCTTCACGAGATCTTGGTATTTGATATGAGTCTGGCCACTGGCCTATACGCACTAACCAACTATGCGGGAACAGTTATGGGCACTCGATGTCGTGGTATTAGCCGAAGCCTTCTTGATGTCAGCGACTGAGCGGCGCGCGCCGGGTTGGACCGCGTAACACAACTTCCTTTGTAATGGAGGTTGCTAGGTCTGCTCACCGGCCGCGTACGCAACATGCAAGTGTGCAATGGGCGATGGCCCTAGACCCCTGCGCGCATAGGATTTAGACCGGCGTGCTGACCTCTCTGTTGTGCCTAGGTAGGGTGGCGACGTGTTGATCTTCCAAGGCCGGGCATGACCCAGGAAAGTGCGTCCGGCCAAAGGGGATCGAGCATGTTGGGTTATCTGGTGCACCCCTGTAGGGAAGTTGATCTATTCGAATAGTCGTGTCCCTCGGTAAAAGGATGACCCAGAGTTGTACCTTGACCTTATGACAACTAGAACCGGATACTTAATAAAACACACCCAGACAAGTTCCACAGACAACCCAGTGATCGCTTTTTCACAGGGCGACGAGGAGAGGATCGCTGGGTAGGATTATGCTATGCGATGCTACTTGGAGGACTTCAATCTACTTTCTTCTACATGTTGCAAGATGGAGGCTGCCAGAAGCGTAGTATTCGATAGGACTAGCTATCCCCCTCTTATTCTGGCATTCTGTAGTTCAGTCCGTCGATATTGCCTCTTTACATATATACCCATGCATATGTAGTGTAGATTCTTGCTTGCGAGTACTTTGGATGAGTACTCACGGTTGCTTTGCTCCCTCTTTTCCCCCTCTTTCCTTTTCTTCTCGGTTGCCGCAACTAGACGCTGGAGCCCAGGATCCAGACGCCACCGTCAACAACGACTCCTACTACACTGGAGGTGCTTACTACTACGTGCAGGCCGCTGCCGACAACCAGGAGTAGTTAGGAGCATCCCAGGCAGGAGGCATGCGCCTCTTTCAATCTGTATCCCAGTTTGTGCTAGCCATCTTATGGCAACTTGTTTAACTTATGTCTGTACTCAGATATTGTTGCTTTCGCTGACTCGTTTATGTCGAGCACTTGTATTCGAGCCCTCGAGGCACTTGGCTTGTAATATGATGCCTGTATGACTTATTTTACTTTTAGAGTTGTGTTGTGATATCTTCCCGTGAGTCCCTAATCTTGATCGTACATGTTTGCGTGCATGATTAGTGTATGATTGAATCGGGGTTGTCACACTAAGGTTCTCATGGATTTCCCCCAATTGACAGTGACATTTCTTGATGGGCATGAAGAGTCTGTCACGAAGAGAACAACATTGGTGGCTAACACATCTAACATGCTTGTTGATGCTCATGAAGCCTCCATTTACACAGGTAAAGGCGTAATGCCTTGATAGCCATGAAAGTTAGGTCCAAGATAGACATATATATCATCATTGTGCAACCCACTTTCTCTTGTCTAATTTTGAGATGCCACATGATAATTCAGTAGTATTGATCATCTTGATCAATTGATCATGGTAGTACCTGAAATTTCATCTGCCCTTAGAGTCTCTGCAATGCATCATACTGAATGAAAATACAACAATAAAATATATGTTCCCCCCAAATATAGGAGCGAAAAGGCATATGTGTATTTGTTACTGGTGACTTAGGATAAAAGTATTGATATACAACCTTCTTCCAAGCTCCAAGTTGTATCTTTGATTTATTTTTTCTTGTATGTATTAGCCTGCATGATTTTATTATTGCAAGTAGTGTTGAACTACTGATAATGCATACTTATGGATCAAAATTTATCACTTTATCATCAAAATCTTACATAATTATCCATTCCTTCAGAATTACAATAGCTGAATATTTTTGTGGCATGGGCATGAATGTCAGCATGATGGCTGACTCCACCTCATGGTGTGCTGAGGCATTGCGTGAGATCTCTGGGCACTTGGTATTGTAAGCTTTTGGTGAAGTGTCGTACCTTGTTGATGGTGACGCTTGCATGTTATATAGCTAGGCACTTAACCTTGAGATATGCGTACATATTGTTGAGATTACAACTTGTTCAACAAGAGATATAGAGATAGGGATACGCGGTTAACAAGAGAAAAACTCTAGCCTAACAACCTGCCTATCCTAGCCCCTTTGAGTATTTGATCTCCACGCATACGTTAACACGTCCTGGCACAACTATGTTTAACATCCTCCCTTAATCATAACCTTCTCAAGTTGAGATTACATTTAAACTCTTCAAAGTTTCTTGTGGGCAAAGCTTTTGTAAAGCCATCTGCTACTTGATCCTTGGAATGAATGAACTGAACTTCTAGTTACCTTCGACCAACTCTTTCTCTGACAAAATGTAAATTTATCTCAATGTGTTTAGTTCTTGCATGAAAAATAGGATTAGCAGATAGGTATGTAGCACCAAGGTTATCACACCATAAACATGGAGCTTGTTTTTCTCTTACACCAATGTAACTTCCCAAATTTTCAATTTGGAATATTTTACAATATTAGCTAAGCATCCACTTTGGTTTAATTAAAGTGACATCCGAAATTTTCAGAGGCATTTGGGTTTCATTTTGAAATTTGACTTCAATTCAATTTGGCATTTGGATTTCATTTCAAAAATTCCTCACAAATACCTTGACAAAGAAGTATTAGAGGAGGTAACAAAGTTAGAAGAAAAACAATGCCAAGAGTATTTGAATTCAAATTTGAGTTTATCTGGAATTTCCAAAAATTGATTTTTATAAAGTTTTTATTTTGCCTCTAAAAAATAATTCATCGTCTAGGATTTATTTTTCTGATCATTTCGATCTATAATATGTGCATATGATATTTTTATTTAGTTTACAGTATTTTCTTTTCTTTCTCTGGATTATAAAAATGAAAAAAACTTCCGATAATAGGAAACTCAGCGCGTGCAACTCACCTCACCGATTCTAGCCGACGACCGCATCCGAGCTGGATCGGCTCTAGATCGGGTGACCTATCCCCTGTCCACCTCCTTGCTCTCGCTGACCGCCTGGGCCCACAGCTCGGTCGCCCTCCGCCGCGGGCACCTTCCTTCCCCGACCCCGATTCCCTTCCCTTCCGGCACCACTCGCCAGATCTCCTCATATCAGCATCGTATCCGCCACCCCGTGCCCCAAGAAACCGTGGCTATAAAGCCACAACTCCTCTCGACCATACCCTCCTAAACCCCTCCCCAACTTCACCGCCGCCGCCATTATTTATCGCCCTTCCTCCGCTCTACCGCCGCCCGTCACCACTCGCCCCCTTGCCCACCGACCATCCGAGCCCCTGCTTCCACCTCCAATCGCCTCCTCACTCTCGACTATTCCGTTAGGAACTTCTCGCCATCGGTGGAAGCCTCTCGATCACTGCCCTCGATGACCACCGCCGCCTCGGACCTCGCCGGAGACCGTCACCACCGCTGTAAGCTCCCCGCACACCACCACCGTCCGATCATAAACGTGTGGATAAGATTAGATGTAGTTTTTTATTTTTGCCCAAACCATTTTGTCTTACACTTTGATCGTCCGCTCCTACCACACACGCACACACCCCTCTAGCCCAGTAGCAGCATGCCACGTAGTACATCGCCCGTTCGGGGGAATTTGAGGATTTGCCACACCTTATTTTGCAGTTTGAGGATTTGTCCCTATTTTGGCTGTAACCCAGGATTTGCCACATCTTTGCTGAAAGATTGAGGATTTGCCCCTAACATACTGTTTGGATCATTTGGCACATTATAGTACAAATTCTGTGACCAAAATACCCCCAACCCAATCTGTTTTAGTTATCCTCAATCGGGCATGAGCTCGTTGTTCCCATACTCTGTTCAGCCTGGCAGCTGGCCACCACGCAACATCGCCGGCGTGCAACCTCACAGCGGCTACACTTGCGTTGGAAGTCTCCCCCGAATTCCTGCTGCGCCCTGTTGTGCCTCCCCGAGCTTGCTGCGGCCTCACCGTGTGATGCCTTCTCTCTGATTTTTTTAGATTTTCTCCATACGTTCAGGAGCGGGAGGTGGTCGAAGGAACGTAGGGTAGTAGACGATTTTACCAGGTCGCCGCCGTCAGGGAGATCGAGGTCGCCATCATCGTAGCTACCACAGATCGCCGCCGCCACCGCCACCGCAGGTACAGGTAGCAGGAGATGAGAGAGTTACCGGGGCAATGTTTGGACTTGGTTGCTCTCACGTAGGTAAACACAAGGGTATTTTGGTCATGTTGTTGTGGGCCAGTCGTGTTAGGGGCAAATCCGCAATCTTTCAGCAATGATGTGGCAAATCCTAGGTTACAGCCAAAACAGGGGCAAATCCTCAAACTGCAAAATAAGGTGTGGCCAATCCTCAAATTCCTCGCCTGTTTGATAGTTTTTTTAGTTTTTGTTTTAAAAACAGGATATTATGTTTTCAGAAAATTCATATCTCCTAGGTTTTTAGAGTTTTTAATTAATTATTTTTGCATTAGGTTAGAATTCTATCATGCAAGAGGACCCTTCCATGATGAAAAAATGACTACTGATGGGGAACTCATTTGTGATAACACATGTAGGATTATCTTGATTCTATCATAAAACCGTCACAGATGTACATAGCTAATAAAAAATGATACATACTATGGCAACCAAGTAACATCAAGAATGTGCCTTTTGTAGTGTTGGTGCTGATACATCTCCAACGTATCTACTTTTCCAAACACTTTTGCCCTTATTTTGGACTCTAACTTGCATGATTTGAATGAAACTAACCCGGACTAACGCTGTTTTCAGCAGAACTGCCATGATGTTGTTTATTGTGCAGAAAACAAAAGTTCTCGGAATGACCTGAAAATCCACGGAGATAAGTTTTGGAAAATATAAAAAATACTGGCGAAAGAATCAAGGCCAGGGGGCCCACACCCTGTCCACAAGGGTGGGGGGCGCGCCTTCCCCCCTGGGCGCGCCCCCCTGTCTCGTGGGCCCCCTGACGCTCCACCGACCTCAACTCCAACTCCATATATTCCATTTCACGAAGAGAAAAATTAGAGAGAAAGTTTCATCGTGTTTTACAATACGGAGCCGCCGCTAAGCCCTAATCTCTCTCGGGAGGGCTGATCTGGAGTCCGTTCGGGGCTCCGGAGAGGGGGATTCGTCACCGTCGTCATCATCAACCATCCTCCATCACCAATTTCATGATGCTCACCGCCGTGTGTGAGTAATTCCATCGTAGGCTTGCTGGACGGTGATGGGTTGGATGAGATTTACCATGTAATCAAGTTAGTTTTGTTAGGGTTTGATCCCTAGTATCCACTATGTTCTGAGACTGATGTTGCTATGACTTTGCTATGCTTAATGCTTGTCACTAGGGCCCGAGTGCCATGATTTCAGATCTGAACCTATTATGTTTTCATGAATATATGTGTGTTCTTGATCCTATCTTGCAAGTCTATAGTCACCTATTATGTGTTATGATCCGACAACCCCGAAGTGACAATAATCGGGATACTTCTCGGTGATGACCATAGTTTGAGGAGTTCATGTATTCACTATGTGCTAATGCTTTGTTCTTGTTCTCTATTAAAAGGAGGCCTTAATATCCCTTATTTTCCACTAGGACCCCGCTGCCACGGGAGGGTAGGACAAAAGATGTCATGCAAGTTTTTTTCCATAAGCACGTATGACTATATTCGGAATACATGCCTACATTATATTGATGAACTGGAGCTAGTTCTGTGTCACCCTAGGTTATAGCTATTACATGAGGAATCGCATCCAACATAATCATACATTACAGATCCAATGCCTACGAGCTTTTCACATCTTGTGCTTTGCTTATTTACTTTTCCGTTGCTACTGTTACAATTACTACAAAACTATTATCTTTATTTTTGCCACTGTTACCGTTACTATCATACTACTTTGCTACTAAATACTTTGCTACAGATACTAAGTTATCCAGGTGTGGTTGAATTGACAACTCAACTGCTAATACTTAAGAATATTCTATGGCTCCCCTTATGTCGAATCAATAAATTTGGGTTGAATACTCTACCCTCGAAAGTTGTTGCGATCCCTTACACTTGTGGGTTATCAGTGCATGCCTGTAGGGTTAAATCTATTTGAATAGTTGTGTTCGTTGTTATGAATGACTTGTACATTGTTGCTTGATCGTAGAAAATTTTAACGTTTATTAATAAAATTTGCCAAGATAAGTATAAAGGCCATGGATTGCTTCCTCGTGTGTGAGTTGAGGGAGGATCATTGTGGTGTATGTTGTAGTGCTTCAATAGATGGACTCATATGCACTCTCTTATCCCCTATCCCAAATATTGGTATTAGTAGCTTAAGTAGTCTTTCGTAGTATTAATGTTTGTGTTGTTGTAGTTCGGCCCACATATATCCCTTTCTTTTGATATTGATGCATATGTGTAGCTAGTTTATGATGTAAGTGTTGCGAATACAACCGGTACTCACCATGCTTTATTTATTCTTTTGATTTGAATTCTAAAAATCGGATGGTAGCATTTGGGACAGGTAATTTCTAGTGGTGAGGGACGACATTAGGTATGGTTATCCTAGGAAGTGGTCTGAAAAGGATTATGTACATCGTCTATTTTCTCGTAGCCTTCTTAAAGCATTTGTTAAATCAACCTATTTAAGGTATGTTTTTGTTTCTCGATGAGAGCTGCAACTAGGTCATGAGACCCTTGTTTGTATCCAGTTGTTAAACTTTACTCATTTTAGAGTTGTTGTATATATATATATATATATATATGTTGCAGTTCTGTCGTAGAAACATATTGTGTTACCTATTGGTCTCACCCACATGGCATGCATGTTGCGTGTATGGATATAACATGTGGAGGGTCTTAAAATCTTTTATATGCATTTGCTAATGGAATGGCTAGATTTGCAAATCTCTGATCCTGGGTCCGACAAGCATATTTTTCTGAGCTTTAGTATTTTCCATGAAAGCTTGGTATATAAGATTATTACTATCAATAATATGACTTTAAATTTAGCTCACTGCTCACTGCTCGGGAGAGAAAAAGATTACTCACAGAGGGTTTAACCCGCTCGTCATGAGGGGGGGGGGGCTCGATTTCCCCAATCCAGGTGATGTTACCTTGACGATCCTTCTGGAATTTGCAAGGAACTTCTGCAACTCCTTCTATTCTCACACCTTCTTATATGCCTCATAGCTTCACGATGATCATTCGATAAATCCTCAAGGCTAGGTTTCGTGATGTTATCGGCACTACCTGTTGGGGAACGTAGCAGAAATTAAAAAAATTTCTATGCAACATCAAGATCAATCTATGGAGTAATCTAGCAACGAGGGGAAGGACAGTGCATCTACATACCCTTGTAGATCGCTAAGCGGAAGAGTTCAAGAGAACGGGGTTGAAGGAGTCGTACTCGTCGTGATCCAAATCACCGGAGATCCTAGTGCCGAACGGATGGCACCTCCGCGTTCAACACACGTGCAGCCCGGTGATGTCTCCCCTGCGTTGATCCAGCAAGGAGAGAGGGAGCGGTTGAGGAAGACTCCATCCAGCAGCAGCACAACGGCGTGGTGGTGATGGAGGAGCGTGGCAATCCAGCAGGGCTTCGTCAAGCACCGCGAGAGACAAGGAGAAAGAGAGGTAGGGCTGCACCAGGGAGAGGTGGAAACTCTTATGTATGGCAGCCCCATAACCTCAAGAATATATAGGGGAGAGGGAGGGGGTGTGCCCCCTCTAGGGTTCCCACCCCAAGGGGTGCGGCAGCCCCAAACCCATCTAGGGTGGCGGCCAAGGGGTGGGGGAGAGGGGGAAACTTGCCCCCCAAGCAAGGTGGAGGAGCCCCCTCCCCAAACCCTAGGCGCCTTGGGCCCTTGTGGGGGGCGCACCAGCCCACCTGGGGCTGGTCCCCTCCCACACTTGGCCCATGCAGCCCTTTGGGGCCGGTGGCCCCACTTGGTGGACCCCCGAGACCCTCCCGGTGGTCCCGGTACGTTACCGATAACACGCGAAACTTTTCCGGTGACCAAAACAGGACTTCCCATATATAAATCTTTACCTCCGGACCATTCCGGAACTCCTCGTGATGTCCAGGATCTCATCCGGGACTCCGAACAATATTCGGTAACCACGTATATCTATTCCCTATAACCCTAGCGTCATCGAACCTTAAGTGTGTAGACCCTACGGGTTCAGGAACCATGCAGACATGACCGAGACGTTCTCCGATCAATAACCAACAGCGGCATCTGGATACCCATGTTGGCTCCCACATGTTCCATGATGATCTCATCGGATGAACCATGATGTCAAGGACTCAATCAATCCCGTATACAATTCCCTTTGTCTAGCAATATTGTACTTGCCCGAGATTCGATCGTTGGTATGCCGATACCTTGTTCAATCTCGGATGAACCATGAATAACCGTATTGCGATAGACATAATCCAATCATGTCTATGCTCAATGCAAACACCAAATAACAATTATTTAGGTTTAACACCAATCTCGATGGTAGAGGGAGTGTGCGATGCTTGATCACATCAACCTTGGAAACACTTCCAACACATATCGTCAGCTCACCTTTAGCTAGTCTCTGTTTATTCCGTAGCTTTATTTCAAGTTACTAACACTTAGCAACCGAACCGGTATCTAATACCCTGGTGCTACTAGGAGTACTAGTAAAGTACACATTAACATAATGTATATCCAATATACTTCTATCGACCTTGCTAGCCTTCTCATCTACCAAGTATCTAGGGTGGCTCTGCTTTAGTGTCCATTCCTCTCATTACAGAAGCACTTAGTCCCGGGTTTGGGTTCAACCTTGGGTTTTCACTAGAGCAGCAACTGTTTTGCAGTTTCATGAAGCATCCCTTCTTGCCCTTGCCCTTCTTGAAACTAGTGGTTTTACTAACCATCAACAATTGATGCTCCTACTTGACTTCTACTTTTGCGGTGTCAAACATCGCGAATACTTCAAGGATCATCATATCTATTCCTGATATGTTATAGTTCATCACGAAGCTCTAGCAGCTTGGTGGCAATGACTTTGGAGAGACATCACTATCTCATCTGGAAGATCAACTCCCACTCGATTCAAGTGATTGTTGTACTCAGACAATCTGAGCACAAGCTCAATGATTGAGCTTTTCTCCCTTAGTTTGCAGGCTAAGAAAATCGTCGGAGGTCTTATACCTCTTGACGTGGGCACGAGCCTGAAATCCCAATTTTAGCCCTCGAAACATCTCATATGTCCCGCGACATTTCAAAATGTCTTCGGTGCCTCATTTCTAAACCATTTAACATTAACCATTGAACTATCACATAGTCATCAAAACGTGTATACCAGATGTTCGCAACATCCACAAATGACGTTTGACGTTCAGCACACCGAGCGGTGCATTAAGGACATAAGCCTTCTACGAAGCAACGAGGACACTCCTTAGTTTACGGACCCAGTCCGCATAATTACTACTATCAACTTTCAACTAAATTTTCTCTAGGAACATATCTAAAACAGTAGAACTAAAAAGCGAGCTTATGACATAATTTGCAAAGACCTTTTGACTATGTTCAGGATAATTAAGTTCATCTTATGAACTCCCACTCAGATAGACATCCCTCTAGTCATCTAAGTGATTACACGATCCGAGTAAACTAGGCTGTGTCCGATCATCACGTGAGACGGACTAGTCATCATCGGTGAACATCTTCATGTTGATCGTATCTACTATACGACTCATGCTCGACCTTTCGGTCTCTTATGTTCCGAGGCCATGTCTGTACATGCTAGGCTCGTCAAGTCAACCTAAGTGTTTCGCGTGTGTAAATCTGGCTTACACCCATTGTATGTGAATGTTAGAATCTATCACACCCGATCATCACGTGGTGCTTCGAAACAACGAACTTCCGCAACGGTGCACAGTTAGGGGGAACACTTTCTTGAAATTTTAATGAGGGATCATCTTATTTACTACCGTCGTTCTAAGCAAATAAGATGCATAAACATGATAAACATCACATGCAATCAAAAAGTGACATGATATGGCCAATATCATTTTGCTCCTTTTGATCTCCATCTTCGGGGCTCCATGATCATCATCGTCACCGGCATGACACCATGATCTCCATCATCATGATCTCCATCATCGTGTCTCCATGAAGTTGTCTCGCCAACTATTACTTCTACTATTATGGCTAATGGTTTAGCAATAAAGTGAAGTAATTACATGGCGTTGTTCAATGACACGCGGGTCACAATAAATAAAGACAACTCCTATGGCTCCTGCCAGTTGTCATACTCATCGACATGCAAGTCGTGATTCCTATTACAAGAACATGATCAATCTCATACATCACATATCATTCATAACATTTTTTTGGCCATATCACATCACATAGCATACCCTGCAAAAACAAGTTAGACGTCCTCTAATTGTTGTTTGCATGTTTTACGTGGCTGCTATGGGTTTCTAGCAAGAACATTTCTTACCTACGCAAAAACCACAACGTGATATGTCAATTGCTATTTACCCTTCATAAGGACCCTTTTCATCGAATCCGATCCGATTAAAGTGGGAGAGACTGGCACCCGCTAGCCACCTTATGCAACAAATGCATGTCAATCGGTGGAACCTGTCTCACGTAAGTGTACGTGTAAGGTCGGTCCGGGCCGCTTCATCCCACAATACCGTCGAAACAAGATTGGACTAGTAACGGTAAGCATATTGAACAAAATCAACGCCCACAACTACTTTGTGTTCTACTCGTGCACATAATCTACGCAATAGACCTAGCTCATGATGCCACTGATGGGGAACGTAGCAGAAATTCAAAATTTTCTACGCAACACCAAGATCAATCTATGGAGTAATATACAAACGAGGGGAAGGAGAGTGCATCTACATACCCTTGTAGATCGCTAAGCGGAAGCGTTCAAGAGAACGGGGTTGAAGGAGTCGTACTCGTTGTGATCCAAATCACTGGAGATCAAAGTGCCGAACGGACGGCACCTCCGCGTTCAACACACGTGCAGCCCGGTGACGTCTCCCATGCCTTGATCCAGTAAGGAGAGAGGGAGAGGTTGAGGAAGACTCCATCCAGCAGCAGCACAACGACGTGGTGGTGATGGAGGAGCGTGGCAATCCAGCAGGGCTTCGCCAAGCACCGCGAGAGACAATGAGAAAGAGAGGTAGGGCTGCGCCAGGGAGAGGTGGAAACTCTTATGTATGGCAGCCCCAGAACCTCAAGTTTATACAGGAGAGGGAGGGGGTGCGCCCCCTCTAGGGTTCCCACCCCAAGGGGTGCGGCAGCCCCAAACCCATCTAGGGTGGCGGCCAAGGGGGGGAGAGAGGGAAACTTGCCCCCCAAGCAAGGTGGAGGAGCCCCCTCCCCAAACCCTAGGCGCCTTGGGCCCTTGTGGGGGGCGCACCAGCCCACATGGGGCTGGTTCCCTCCCACACTTGGCCCATGCAGCCCTTTGGGGCCGGTGGCCTCACTTGGTGGACCCCCGGGACCCTCCCGGTGGTCCCGGTACGTTACCAATAACACCCGAAACTTTTCCGGTGACCAAAACAGGAGTTCCCATATATAAATCTTTACCTCCGGACCATTCCAGAACTCCTCATGACGTCCGGTATCTCATCCGGGACTCTGAACAACATTCGATAACCACATATATCTATTCCCTATAACCCTAGCGTCATCGAACCTTAAGTGTGTAGACCCTACGGGTTCGGGAACCATGCAGACATGACCGAGACGTTCTCCGGTCAATAACCAACAGCGGGATCTGGATACCCATGTTGGCTCCCACATGTTCCACGATGATCTCATCGGATGAACCACGATTTCAAGGACTCAATCAATCCCGTATACAATTCCCTTTGTCTAGCGATATTGTACTTGCCCGAGATTCGATTGTCGGTATGCCGATACCTTGTTCAATCTCGTTACCGACAAGTCCCTTTACTCGTTCCGTAACACATCATCCCGTGATCAACCCCTTGGTCACATTGTGCACATTATGATGATGTCCTACCAAGTGGGCCCAGAGATACCTCTCCGTCACACGGAGTGACAAATCCCAGTCTCGATTCGTGCCAACGCAACAGACACTTTCGGAGATACCCGTAGTGCACCTTTATACCCACCCAGTTACGTTGTGACGTTTGGTACACCCAAAGCATTCCTACGGTATCCGGGAGTTGCACAATCTCATGGTCTAAGGAAATGATACTTGACATTAGAAAAGCTTTAGCATACGAACTACACGATCTTTGTGCTAGGCTTAGGATTGGGTCTTGTCCATCACATCATTCTCCTAATGATGTGATCCCGTTATCAATGACATCCAATGTCCATGGTCAGGAAACCGTAACCATCTATTGATCAACGAGCTAGTCAACTAGAGGCTTACTAGGGACATGGTGTTGTCTATGTACCCACACATGTATCTGAGTTTCCTATCAATACAATTATAGCATGGATAATAAACGATTATCATGAACAAGGAAATATAATAATAATAATAACTAATTTACTATTGCCTCTAGGGCATACTTCCAACACTACCTTCTGTGAGGCTTGGAAGCTTGTCATCAGAAATGATGGATGATGATGATTCTTGGTCTTTAGTCCCTGGTAGAGATGCCCAAAAGTATGTTCGCACACAAATACGTCATGGTGTACCCCGACGTCGAGCGCGATACACAAGACAATGTCGCGTGCGGGGAGGGGGGTCGCCGGGAGCGCAATATGCAAGACACGTCGGTGAGAACTTTTGAAGGTCTAAAAACCCACACACGCGATAAGGACCCCGTGAGGGAGTGCGGTGGCTATGGGTTCCCCTAGGTCGATCCAATGCCCCTAGAGCCCCAGGACTCGCTGCTCTCCAACACGAAGAACGAGGCAACAAAAAAATGGGAGAGATGCCAAAATAGATGAAAAGATAGTACATGTGTTTGTGATTGTGTATTGTTGTTAAGTAGGTCATCACCTCACACCCATTTATGAGGCGGTTAGACTTATCATAAAAAAATCCAAATCTTCGCAAAACTAAGCTAACTCGGATTTAGACTAGCCACAGTGGGTAGTAACTTAGACTAGTAACATGCATATGTTACTAGTCCATGTTACTACCTCTATAAGGCTGGTCATAGTGGGGACTAACTTAGAGTAGTAACATGTATACGTTAGTACTATATGTTACAACCTTATAGTGGGAAGTGTCATATGTGTAGTAACATACACATGTTCATTTATTGTCTTGTAGACTCATTTTACATTGGAAAGCGCTATGTGATGGTAATATATTAGGTTACTCTATTTGCCTCTCTCCTCATTAACTACTTGCCACATCAACATTTTTGCTTATGTGGCATCTATGTTACTACCTATGTTACTCTCACTATGACCAGCCTAATGGGGAGTAACATATGTGTAGTGTCATGCAACACTTCATTTATTATGTTATAGACTCATCTTGCCTTGTTATGTGTGATGTTACTCATAGTACTACTACCTCCGTCCGGGTTTATTGGTCCTCATTGTATTTCGTGCCAAATTTTGACCATAAATTAAACTAACAAAATGTTCACACATGTCATCAAACATTATATTTTTGAAAACTATGTTCGAATACGAATCCAATGAGATAATTTTTCTTGACATGCATTAACATTTTGTTAGTTAAATCTTGAGTCAAAATTTGGCACAAACTACAAAGGGACCCTATAATCCAGGACGAAGGTAGTAGTAACTAGCTATGTTAGTACATGTCTCTCTTTCTTCATTAATTACTTGCCACATCATCTATTTTATTGATGTTACCACCTATATTACTTCCACTGTGGGTAGTCTTACACATGGGCCTGAGACAACATTTTGGTTTTTGGGCCCACATGCTGCATACCACCTCAGATTGAAATGGCCCAAAGATAACATTTATTCTGCTCGACAAGACAAAGAACTCTCACGCTGGGCGTTTTTCCAGTCGAGTCCATTTTGAGGGTGAAGTCCCGCGCCTCCCATCACACATGTCTGGAAACGGACGATAGTGTTTTCTTGGCTAGGACTAGACAATCCGGTCCGATCACAGTCCGGACAGACATGTCTGGACATGGGCGACAATACTTTTGGCTTTGGAGGACGTTGGCCGGATTGTCTGTCCATCTTCATCTCAGACGGTATTTTTGGCAGCGCATTGTTTTGGGCTAGAAATGACCCGAAAAGCAAACTTGTTTGTCTCGACGAGGCAAATAACTTTTATGTCGAGAACTTTTTCATCGATGGCCATCTTAATTGGAACTTGGCTAATTTTGCTTGTTTAGAAGAGAGGGTTGTGGTTTGGTCCTTGACCACCAAACGCGGTTGAACTGTGTTTAGCAAAATGTAATCTGGTGGATGTTTGTGTAATACTACAAGTTTTAGCCCCCCAAAAAGCTACTGAGTGAAGAACGAGGAAGTCTGCTTCATTCAATAGTTTCATATGCGAATTGCATATATAGTCACCCGCACAAAAAAAGAATAAAAAGAATCGCATATTTAGTCAACACGCACTGCATTTTATTTACTTATTAATATATGCCCTAATAATGGGAGATTCTCTCCCTATTTGGACCAGCAGGCTGTTTTTTTTTTTTTTGACAACTGGACGGTGTGATGGTTTGAGCTCGCTGGTTCCTACATGGGCCAGCAGGCTGTCATTTGACTAGATCCCAAATTCCCATGTGAAGGAACATGCAAATACTAGTTCTTTCAGCCGAGAAAAGACAGTGAGGAGGAACGCGCTGTGAGGAGGAACCGTTTGGCTTTTCTTCATCCAGCATTGCCTCGATTGTCTCTCTGCACCTACCTGTGTGTTTGTTTTCCTTGAGAAAGCCACTACCTGTTAGGTTGGACGCTTTCCGTTTTGTTGTGTCTTGTGTGATTGTGACAGCCTAATCCATCTTTTGCTTTTTCATGCTCCTCATGGCTCGTATGATGCCCCGGTGTGATCCACCGCCCACTGCAAGATCCCCCCTGGAACTAGACGATCCAAAACCGGGGCCACTGGAGTGCAGCGTAGCTACCGTACGCTAGAGAACCTTAGAGCAACTCTAGCAGATCGCATAAAAAGTCCCGACCTGTAAAATAACCGTCAAAATGCGGGTCGGCGTGGAAAATCCCGTTCGAACGGACCCTGCAAACGCGGCCGGCCCGCAAAAAAATTTGAGGGGCGCGACAAAAACTTTATCCCAACCCGCGAATACGCGGGTCCCCCGGTCCGTCGGTGCCCTGCATATAACGGGAGCGGCTGGTGGGGAGGACATTTCAGCCCGCGCTTTTCCCCGCCAACCACCTCCCCTCTCCCCCTCGCCCCGCTGCCGCCCAAGATTCCGGTGAAAGTAACCGGTGGGAGCATGCCGAAAGGCTGCCACATGCACGAGGTTGCCCTCCACCCCCTCCCCCTCCTCCTGCATTGGCAGGCCGGGAACTTGCGGATCTGCGGCCCTTCATCGCGGGTGGCCGGATTTGGCTTTCCCGGGCGCTGGTAGCTGCTCCAAGCGATGGAATGGTCGGGGAGCACCTCGCGCAGCCCCGACAAAGGCGCATCACCGCATGCAGGTGCGGGTTCGTCCTCTCGCCGCCGCCTGCTGTTTGCCGACATGGATTTGGCCGGCCGGCCGCCGGGCTCGGCCCTCGCGCAGAGGTTCTGTGGCTCGCCGATGTCGCTCATACAATGCGACGACTGCGCGCGTACAGTGCTACGGCTGACTTCGGGCACGCCGAAGCACCCCGAATGGGTGTTCTTCAAATGCGAAAACAACGGTGTACGTGTTGTTATCATTCAGCTCATTTCGATAGCTCATTATGTTAGCTTATTTCGAACATCATCATGCGTGTAGGAAGATGGATGCTCAGTTTGGTTTTGGGAAGGCGAATACGTTGATTTATTGATAGAAAGAAAACTGATAGAGGTTCGTGCACTCCTTAGTACAATCGACGGCAATGAAGCGCATGCATGTGCAACTAGAGGGGAAGCAATGTCTACTTCTTTAGAACCAAAGAAGAAGAATGCAAGATCAAGAATCCACAGATCAACAATGAGTGCATGAAGAAGATATTGCTTCAACTAGTGGGAGCAGTTATGGAAGTTGAAAATCTTCTAAAATGCATAATTGTGGTTCTTGTTTTTTTTGGTCTTACTATTCTAGCAAAGATTTGGTGATGTTCTATGTATCCAATGTGGTTGAAAAAGCAAAAAAAATGCAAATTGAGGTGCAAATTAAGGTTTTGCGTGACGGGGGGAGGGGGTCTGCCTCGCGAACGTTCGCGCCGGCCTGCAAAACCGTTTTTCCGTGAACTGCAAACGCGTTTTGCGGGTCGGCGGGATTCGGGATCTGCTAGAGATACTCTTAATATTGGCGGCCCAATCTGCAAAGGGATAAAATTTTCCTACCAAGATTTGTTTAGCTGTTGCAACCAAGAGATGAGTATCTTCTTCTCTGCTACAGAAATTTTATTTTGGAGACTGCACCCTTTATGGGTTTAGTTGTAGGTGCTGCACATCAATGCAAAAATATTGAACTTTTCTTAATCTTTCCTTTGAACGATTAATGGAAAGGGATGCCCCGTTGAAAACAGACACACAATTACACAACCAAACAATGGTTTAATTTGTTGAACACCCACATCTTAATGTTTGGACCTGAGCGCAACCAGATATCACTGATCGAATTTCTCTAGCGCTTTTAGAAACATGATCAAATATCCAATATAATGAGTTTTATGTTAATCTTTTTCTTTTACCATAGGCTTCATCTTGCAGAAAAAAAGACTATTGGATAGTTAGAAATAGTTGTTTCGCTAAGCCATCGGAGATCAAATCATTTGACTCTGCATTTTACTAAAGAGCGGATTAATCTTTTACTTGAAGATGATTTTTGTCATTGATTGTCATGGAAACTCAAAGCCTAGATTGGTGAGCACTACCCGTCAGCAATTTGATCGGTGCCACACTCCATCGTACTTCGTCCACTTGTCGCGGGAATGAATGTACTTAGATGTATTTTAAGTTTTAGATACATCCAATTTCTATGACAAGTAATTCGGGACCGAATGAGTAGGTCTGAAGCTAGGGCTTTCACACAAGCGACAAGTTATGTTTGCTTGGGGCAACACAATGTCTCCCTAGCCATTAATCATATACTCCGTCCGTAATACTTGTCGAAAATGGAGACGAGGCAAATCAGGGTGTTCTGGTCAGGGATCATGGCATAGTGGACGTCGAGGGAAGAGGGGCGGCCGCAAACGACGGGCTCCATTGGCTGAGGCGTGTGTTCCAGCAGCGACTCGGCATCACGGCTGTGCGCTTTGCTGGGTCCGCTGTGGGCACTGATGAAGTCATGTACCTAGGGTAGGGTCATGAACCTGTCCAAGGTACCCTCCCTGAGGACATCTTTAGATAAAGTCATCTTCCAGTCGACCTAGAGGGGCTCCACTCGACTGACTGGAAGACACTCGACGAACTTGAAGACACTCGACCATGAAGACTCACTCGACCACCAGGAGTTCAAGATCTACTCTGTATCCAAACGGTCTGTAATTAAGTAGTCTTTATGGTCATGATAACACTTTATGTAAGGCGTTACCAGTAATGCCAGGCCTTAATGTACTTTAACCCTCCGCTACGTGGGCTGGCTGGGGTCTTGGCATCCTCTATATAAGCCACCCCCCTCCACTGGCAGAAGGGTTCGCACCCCTGTAACTCTCACACATATAATCCAGTCGACCGCCTCCGGGCTCCGAGACGTAGGGCTGTTACTTCTTCCGAGAAGGGCCTGAACTCATAAAACTCTTGTGTGCACAACTACTCCATAGCTAGGATCTTGCCTCTCCTTAGTACCCCCCTACATTACTGTCAGACTTAGAACCACGACAGTTGGCACCCACCGTGGGGCAGGTGTCTTAGCGACTTATTGGAGAAGTTGCAATTTTTCCAATTCCCATCATCATGGTTTTAGGTGGAGTTTTGGTTGAGGGCCGCGAGATCCGTCTCGGCGCGCTCACGTTCGTCGCTGACGACTCTGCCTGGCTGCAGGAGGCTCCACTCGACGTCGATGCGCTCCCAGTCCGCGGAGCTACGCACTTTCGAGCGTGCGTCCGCGGCGTCCTTCTGCGGCAACCATCGACCCAGTATCGGCCGGTTTTCGTGTCATCCTCCCTCCCCGCTTCCCGCCGGCGTAAGCGCTCCGGTCGGTCGAGGCTTCAGCGGTGGGTGAGGCACGCGGTGGCTCGCCAGTCGACCACCGCCCAAGTCGCGGCAATCGAGCCCGACGAATCTCTCTACGGCCTGTTCGACCTGTCGACTGGCTCCGCAGAGACTGCATCCGAGTGCGACAACAGTGATCCAGCGGCGGAGGTCCTGATGGTCAACGGACCGCACGTTCCCCCCGGCTTTCCCGGTGCCGAGGGGGGCAACGGCGGAGGCGATCCGTCGCACGCCCATGAGGAATATCTCCCCGAGCCCCTCAATTCGCAGCAGAGGGAAGAGCTTCGCCGTCGGAACATGGATGCGCTTCACACTCCGATTGTTGGAGAAACCCCTGAGGCTTGCGCCTTGGAGGACGCGCGCTTGGTCAACCTGGCCGAGCGCACTCGACTGGAGAACCTTCAGCGGTCACTCGACGAGCGCGCGCGGAAACGGATTCCAGACTCCAGTCGACGCCAGCTCTTTCCACCTCCGACTCAGGTATATCGAACTCCGATTCAGAATTTAGCAGCTGCAGCCCGTATAGCAGAATCGATTCAGCCTTCCCAGTCAGAGGCTGGCAGAGGTTTGATGCAGATCAGGGATTTGCTCCGGGCAGCAGGGGATCAGAATTCAGCTATATCGCAGTCGCGGAACAGGATCCACGGCAGATCCGTGGCAGCGAATACAGTCCAGTCGGCTCATAGCCCCAGATCGCCCCCGAGGCGTGAAGGGCGTGGTGACCGACACGATCAGTACAGGAACCATGAATAGTATGATCACCAATTCGATCGCAACGATCAACGTCGAGTGCCTACTCCCCCCCCCCAAGGGGTGGGTCCTATATGCCTCGACAGAAGGATGATAGACGCCAGCACAGTGGCGGGCGAAGGATTTCGGTTGACCCCAGGGAACCAGGCTTTGATGCAAGATCCATCATCGTTCAAGGTCTGGTCGACCGAAACAGAGCCCACAGAGAGGGTAATGACAGAGATGTACCCACCAGCAGCCGAGTGCATGTCTCTGGACCAGAGTGCTTCTGCAGAGCCATCAGAGCCGCGGTGATTCCTCCCAACTTCAGGTTGGCGACTGGAGTCAGCAAGTTCAATGGTGAGTCTAAGCCCGATACTTGGCTTAAGGACTACCGAGTGGCTGTTCTGATCGGCGGCGGGAATGACGAGGTGGCCATGAAGCATATGCCTCTTATGTTGGAAGGGTCAGCCAGAGCATGGCTGAATCAGTTGACACCCAGCAGCATTTACACTTGGGAGGACCTCTCCCGAGTGTTTGTCAGAACGTTCGAAGGAACATGCAAGCGACCAGCAGGACTGACAGAGCTGCAATCTTGTGTGCAGAAGTCAAATGAGACTTTGAGGGATTACATCCATAGATGGATCACACTGCATCACACAATAGAGAATGTATCTGATCACCAGGCGGTCTACGCCTTCAAGGAGGGCGTAAAGTACAGAGAGCTAAGCCTGAAATTCGGTCGAACTGGAGACATGTTTCTGAGTCGAATGATGGAAATAGCCACCAAATATGCCAATGGTGAGGAAGAGGATTGACTCCGGAGCGGCAAGCATAAGTCAGTCGCCCAGGAAACCGGAGGAGGGAACTCCAGTCGGAAGCAGAAGCGGAAAGCCGAGCCAGCCGCTCCTGGAGAAGCCTTGGCCGTGACTCAAGGGAAGTTCAAAGGAAAGCCCAAAGGGCCTTGGAACCCCAAAAAAGTAAAAGATAAAGAAGGAAACGGCGTGATGGATTTACCGTGTCACATCCACACGAAGAAAGATGAAGAGGGTAACTTCATTTACCCAAAGCATACCACTCGACAGTGTCGACTCCTGATACAGCAGTTCCAAGGAAAGCAACACAAGGATAAGGAAAAAGAGTCGGACAAAGTTGAGGACAAGGAGGACAGTGACGAGGACTATCCGCAGGTCGATTCCACCCTGATGATTTTTGCTGACGTTGAGAGCAAAAACCGTCTGAAAGTTATAAACTGAGAGGTGAATATGGCTGCTCCGTCAACACCCAATTATCTGAAGTGGTCCCAAACTGCCATTACATTCGACCAGTCTGATCACCCGACGCACATAGCCACCCCTGGGAGGCAAGCGCTGGTGGTCGACCCAGTCATTGAGGGCACTCGACTGACTAAAGTGTTGATGGATGGCGGCAGTAGTTTGAATATACTGTATGCTGAGACGCTGAAAGGGATGGGCATTCCGATGTCCAGACTCAGCACAAGCAACATGAGTTTCTATGGAGTCATTCCTGGCAAGAAGGCCGCGTCACTCGGCCAGATCGCTCTTGATGTGGTTTTTGGTGATTCAAAGAATTTCCACAAAGAGAAGCTGACATTTGAGGTTGTGGACTTCCAAAGAGCCTACCATGCTATTTTGGGCAGGCCAGCTTATGCACGTTTTATGGCCCGACCATGTTACGTGTATCTCAAACTAAAGATGCCTGGCCCTAAAGGCGTGATCACTGTCACTGGTAACCGCAAGAAGGCAGAAGAGTGCTTCCAGAAAGGCTCAAAGATCGCCGATGCTCAGATGGTGGCAGAAGAGTGGCAGGAACACCAGAGGAATGCGGACCCGAGTGATTTGTTGTGAGCCAAAAAGCCTGCTACGGAATCAACGTTCCAGTCGTCCGGTGAGACAAAACTAGTTCACATCCACCCGACCGACCCCAACGCCGCTCCGACTCATATCTCCACAACACTCGACCCCAAATAGGAAGAAGCGCTCATCCAGTTCCTCCGTGAGAACTGGGACATCTTTGCATGGAAACCTTCTGACATGCCGGGTGTACCCAGGGGACTGGCTGAGCATCGTCTGCGAGTCGATTCAAAGGAAAAACCTGTGAAGGAACATCTGCGACGGTCCGCCGTCCAGAAAAGGAAGGCCATTGGCGAAGAAGTGGCTCGGCTCCTAGCAGCAGAGTTTATCCGAGAGATTTACCACTCCGAGTGGCTCGCCAATGTTGTCATGGTCCCCAAAAAGGACAATTCGCTTTGCATGTGCATTGATTTTAAGCATATCAATCGGGCCTGCCCGAAAGATCATTTTCCTCTTCCCCGCATCGACCAAATAGTCGACTTGACTGCGGGATGTGAGCGACTGTCTTTCTTGGACGCTTATTCCGGGTACCATAAGATCCGTCTATTTGGACCCGATGAGATCAAAACAGCTTTCATCACCCCATTCGGGTGCTTCTGTTATGTCAACATGTCATTCGGCCTCAAGAATGCCGGAGCCACGTTCATGAGGATGATTCAAAAGTGTTTGCTCACTCAAATCAGTCGGAATGTGGAAGCATACATGGATGACATTATGGTCAAGTCACGGAAAGGTTCCGACCTGCTGACTGACCTCGCTGAAACATTTGCCAACCTCAGGAGGTACGATATCAAGCTTAACCCATCCAAGTGCACATTCGGAGTTCCTGGTGGAAAGTTACTCGGTTTTCTCGTTTCCGAACAAGGAATCGATGCAAACCCAGAGAAAGTGGGCACTATACTCTGAATGAAACGACCTGTGCGTGTGCACGATGTTCAGAAGCTTACTGGTTGCTTGGCCGCTTTAAGTCGGTTCATCTCTCGTCTCGGTGAGAAGGCATTACCTCTTTACCGACTGATGAAGAAGTCAGACAAGTTCGAGTGGACTCCTGAAGCTGACGCAGCGTTTGCAGAGCTAAAAACCCTGCTTTCCACCCAGCCGGTGCTTCTGCCCCGATCAGCAAAGAGCCTTTGCTGCTTTACATTGCAGCCACAGGACAAGTCGTCAGTACTGTACTTACGGTCGAGCGGGAAGAAGAAGGGAAAGCCTTCAAAGTTCAGCGCCCAGTATATTACATTTCTGAAGTCCTGACCCCATCCAAGCAACAATACCCTCATTATCAGAAGCTTGTATATGGGATTTATATGACCACGAAGAAAGTTGCTCACTACTTCTCTGACCATATCATCACAGTCGTCAGCAACGCCCCCTTATCAGAGATTCTGCACAACAGAGATGCAACTGGCCGAGTGGCAAAATGGGCGATTGAACTTCTTCCCTTGGATATCAGATTTGAGGCAAAGAAAGCTATCAAGTCCCAAGCAATAGCAGATTTCCTCGCCGAGTTGACTGAACAGCAGTTACCGACTCAAGTTCACTCGGAGCGCTGGACTATGTTCTTCGATGGCTCCAAAATGCTGAATGGTTCCGGTGTCGGGGTAGTGTTGGTTTCCCCCCGAGGAGATAAGCTCAGATATGTACTCCAGATTCACTTTGATTCCTCCAACAATGAAGCAGAATACGAAGCACTCTTGTACGGGTTGCGTATGGCCATTTCACTCGGCGTCCATCGCCTCATGGTCTACGGTGACTCGGATTTAGTGGTCAACCAAGTGATGAAGGAGTGGGACGTCGGAAGCCCAGCCATGACTGGTTACTGCAATGCAGTCAGAAAGCTGGAGAAGAAATTTGAGGGATTAGAGCTCCATCACGTCCCCCAACTGAAAAATCAAGCAACCGATGACTTGGCCAAGATAGGTTCTAAGAGGGAAGCCATTCTAAGTGGCGTGTTTTTGGAGCATGTTCACACACCGTCGGTTCAATAAGATCCTTTCACTGAGGAAGCCCCGCAGCCAAAAAGCGCCACAGATCCGACTGAAGTCGAGGTCCCAGCTGTGGTCGACTTAATCATGGAAGTTCTGGTCATCACTCCCGACTGGACAGTGCCCTATATCGCATATATTCTAAGGAAAGAGCTCCTAGAGAATGAAGAGGAGGCTCGAGAGGTCGTCCGTCGATCCAAAGCCTTTACTGTCATGAGGGGACAGTTGTACAGAGAAAGTACGACTGGAGTAAGCCAGAAATGCATAACACCGGAAGAGGGTCGAATGATTCTCAATGACATCCACTTGGGGACCTGTGGCCATCATGCGTCCTCTCGGACCATCGTGGCTAAAGCATACCGAGCGGGTTTTTACTGGCCCGGAGCAAATGAAATGGCGAAAGAAATAGTCGACAAATGTGAAGGATGCCAGTTTTACTCCAACATGTCACACAAACCCTCCTCAGCCTTGAAGACCATCCCGATCGTCTGGCCTTTCGCTGTTTGGGGTTTAGATATGGTTGGACCGCTGAGAACTGGCAGGAGCGGCTTCACCCATGTACTGGTGGCAGTCGACAAGTTCACCAAGTGGATCGAAGCCAAGCCCATTAAAAATCTTGATGCTGGCACTGCCATCAGCTTCATCAGAGAATTAATATTCAGATATGGAGTTCCGCATAGCATCATCACTGATAATGGGTCAAACTTCGACTCCGATCAATTCAAAGCTTTATGCACTTCCCAAGGCACGAGAGTCGACTACGCTTCAGTCGCCCACCCCCAGTCGAATGGACAAGCAGAGAGAGCAAACGGCCTAATTCTCAAAGGACTGAAACCCCGATTGATGCGCGACCTCAAGCACGCAGCGGGCGCGTGGGACGACGAACTTCCATCAGTTCTTTGGGGATTGAGGACTACTCCAAATCGGTCGACTGGGAGGACTCCGTTCTTTCTGGTCTACGGAGCTAAGGCGGTTCTGCCAAGTGACCTGCTTCACAATGCACCGCGAGTCGAGCTCTACTCTGAAGCCGAAGCAGAACAAGCCCGGCAGGACGCAGTCGACCTTCTAGAAGAAGAAAGAGAGATGGCCATGATCCGATCGACCATCTATCAGCAAGACTTGCGTCAACTCTATGCCAGAAATGTGAAGAGCCGAGCCTTCCAAGGAGACTTGGTCCTCCGAGTGGACCAACAGAAGCCACGCAAACTCGCCCCTACTTGGGAAGGCCCCTTCATTGTTACCAAAGTTCTCCACAACGGAGCATACCGTCTTTACAACGTCGACCGCCAGATCGACGAGCCACGAGCTTGGAATGCAGATCTGCTCCGCCCCTTTTATACTTAAGTATTCACTCGGATGAGCTGTAATAAAAGTACTTCTGTAGTTTATTTATCAAAGACAAGAGTTTCATAATTTTCCCAGTGATTGTTATTGCTTTTGTTCTCATAAATCAGTCCCCCAGTGGGTGGCTTAGCTGTGAATCCGTTTCACCTAAATTTGTAAAAAAATCCTACTGAGTGGTAAGCCAGCCTTCCGCTCGGCGGCTTAGCTGCGAATCCATTTTGCCTAAGTTTAAAACAAAATCCTACCGAGTGGCAAGCCAGCCTTCCACTCGGAGGCTTAGCTGCAGTCCGAGTACTCGCCTAAGTTAAAACAAAATCCTACTGAGTGGAGAGCAAACCTCCCACTCGGGGGCTTAGCTGCAGCCCAGTGCTCGCCTAAGTTTCTAAAACCCCACCGAGTGGAGAGCAAACCTCCCCCTCGGGGGCTTAGCTGCAACCCAGTGCTCGCCTAAGTTCCTAAAATCCTACCGAGTGGAGAGCAAACCTCCCACTCGGGGGCTTAGCTGCAGCCCGGTGCTCGCCTAAGTTTCTAAAATCCTACCGAGTGGAGAGCAAACCTCCCACTCGGGGGCTTAGCTGCAGCCCAGTGCTCGACTAAGTTTCAAAAATCCTATCGAGTGGAGAACAAACCTCCCACTCGGAGGTTTAGCTGCAGCCCAGCACTCGCCTAAACATGACGAGTACAAGTCGATTGCAATTTGTGCTTCGTCCCTACCTGCAAAAGAGCATCACAGATTCTAGTATATATTCCAAGCCAAGGATGATGATTGTTCGAAAGCAGAAACAAACATGTTCAACGGCAAACCAAGTTCGGATAGCGTCCTACGGATCCAGAAGCGCTCAGGCATCAAGCCTATTAAGGTTTATCGGTTACAAAAATCACTCGGCATTCCGAGGCAAATTCAAAGCATCAAGCATAGAAGTTTTTTACCCCTCCTGCAGAAGGCTGGAAGGCGCAACAAACTCGTCCAGGTCGATTCCATCTGCGATCCGAGTGGCAGCGGCGATGAAGGTCTCCATGAAGGATCGAAAGTCATGCTTCTTGGTGTTGGCCACCTTGAGAGCTGCCAGCTTGTCCTCTCGTGCATCCTTGCAGTGAACACGGACCAGAGATAGAGCAACGTCGGCACCGCATCTGTCAGAAGACTTCTTCCATTCGCGCACTCGACTTGGAACTTCGTTCAGTCGAGTCATCAGAGACTCGAGGTCATTCTGAAGTGCTTCTCCTGGCCAGAGCGCCGTGTCGATGTGTGACGTCGCGACCTTCAGCCTTGCAAGATAGTCAACAACAGTAGCAACGCGAGACTCGAGTCGGAGCACGTTCATGGCAGCTTCATCCTTCATGAGAGAGTTGATGGGGTCCAAGCCAGTCTCCACTCGACTAGTCTCTTCTTCAAAGTTTTGACAGAATTCTGTGGGTACGGTCCAAGGATAAGCTAATGTTCCCACAAAGTCAGTGATTACCAGTCGGATATAAGGGGTTACCTTCGAGCATGAGGAATAACTTCTTGGCGAGCCCTCTCAGATAAGCCTCCAAGTCATTCTTTTTTCTTGCCAGTTTGCCAACCTTGTCACTCAGGGCTATCTTCTCACGATTCTGTTGGGTGACCTCCTTGTTGGCCGCGTCGAGAGCAGCTTTCAGAGTGGCATTCTCCTCTTCAAGTTTGCTGACCGAAGCCAACTTCTCTTCTGCAAGTTTTGTCTTGTCCGAAGCCGCTTTCTGCGCCTCGGCGAGGTCAAGGTCCTTCTTCTTCAGTGCATCCCTCAGTTTATCTGCAAAATCACAATAAGATCAGACTCGGGGACAGACAAGAAGCAAAGACAGTCGTCAAGATTCTCACCAAACATACCTTTTGCCTCCTCCTTCGCCTTCGTGAAGTTCTCCTGGACAAGCTTCAGGTCAAGTTCGAGTTGGATATGCTTGTTCTCCAGTTCAGTATAACAAGCTGCAAGCTCGCGAGATCTCTACAAAAAACCAATCGACAGATGTCAAAGATAGGTCACTTCCGAGTGACTAAGAGAAAAATCATAGTATTTCTAAGACTACAGCTGAATCTAAACATTCAACTGTAGTCTCGGGGACTACACCCAGTGGGTGCACTCAGCATGCCCCCACTAGTTCTATCAGCTAGTCTCAGAGTTGGTCAGTCGACCAAAAAAGAGAAAGAGAGGGTGTGTTCTTCAGACCATAGTCGACTGCCAGCAGTCGACCACGGTCTTGGGGACTACACCCAGTGGGTGCACTCAGCGTGCCCCCACCGGTTTATCATTCCATTCGACCAGATCGAGTGAAGACAGTAATGAGAAGAAAAAAGAAAAACTCAAGACATAAAGACTATAGTCCACTGCCAGTAGTCGACCATAGCCTTGGGGACTACACCCACTGGGTGCACTCAGTGTGCCCCCACCAATCCAGATTCTCAATCGACACACCCAGTGGGTGTACAACAGATACTAAGATTTTCATAGAGAAAAGCTTTCAGATACCATATCCTAATAGAACAGGCAGTGATCGACCAACCTGAACATTGCTCTGAAGGGTTGAACTGGCGTCATAAGCTGCTTGACTGGCGTCTTGGATCACTTTCACTTGCTCCATCATAACCCCCGCCTGGCGTATGCCTTCTTTAGCAGTGCTTGCTTGGTCTTCAGGGACGTGGTGGGTAGAGAAAAGTGAAGGCTGGCCAGCACTCGACGTCAAAGAACGAGCACTCGTCAGCGGCACCGCAAAGGATACAGTAGGCCGAGTGACGCTGTCCCCCTCCGCGACTAACGTCTCAGGTGTTGATACGACCTGAGCTGCCTTGCCAGCAGACGCTCTCCTATTCCTCCTCTGCCTCAGTGGTTCCTCGTCTTCATCATCATCAGGAAGGTCAATAATGATGTTAGACGGAGCTGTAGAAAAGAGTCAAAGTTAAAAAACGAAGACCCCACCGACTGAAAATGAAACTTTAAAGGTCATACCAGGGTTGGAAGTGACGACATCCTCCATTTCTTGATCATCAGGTCTGGCCGAGGTATCAGAAGTAGCAGCACTGCAGTTTCAGAAATCAGTCGACCAGCTAACGAATCGACCAAGAATAAATCCATGAGAAACAAGAGGACACAAGCTATGTCATTACCCAGAAATAGTGGGAATCACCATCTTCATTTTCGGCAAAGCCTTCGTCGGCCTCGACGGCACCACTCGAGATTGCTTCGGCGCTTTCTCAGTCGGCGCCGGAGAGGTCGTCCGAGGACGCTTAGTCGATTGCACAGCAGGTGCGGCCCCCTTGCCGTGCTCGACCGCAGGGTCATGAGCAAGCTTGGACCTTCTTTCAGAACGGGGAGGCGCAACTTCCTCCTTCTCTTCCTCCTCCTCCTCCTCCTCATCGGAGCCTGCATCTTCATCACCCTCATCGCCATCCGATTCCCACTCCTCCTGACTTTCACCTCCACTTCCTTCCTCCTCCTCGGTCTGTGCTTGCGCCCCGTTGGGCATCGAATACAACTCAGTGGTAGCCTGAAAGACAACAAACAAGACAAAAGTCGATCGACTGATCTGCAACGAAACAGAATGGACGGAACATGATTACAATCGGAGATAAGTGGTCATACCTTGTCTGCCTCATAAGATTGGTCGAGTGGCGGGATCCTCCTGGCCCCATGAGGATTGTCCTTGTTCCCCTTGATGGCAGTCATCCACCTCTCCAGTGTGACATCGTCGACCTCTTCTGGGTGGACCCGAGTGGTGTCTTCAGTACCAGAGTACAACCACATCGGGTGGCCCCGGTACTGGAGTGGCTGGATACGCCGTCGAAGGAAAACCTCCAGAAGATCCATGCCAGTCACACCATCGCGAATGAGTTGGACTACTCGCTCCATCAACATTTTAACCTGAGCCTTCTCCTCCGGAACTACTTTCAGAGAAGACGGCTTGTTCACTCGACTCATGGAGAAGGGAGGGAGCCCAGTCGACTGCCCTGGCGTCGACTGGTCTCGGCAGTAGAACCAGGTCGACTGCCACCCTCTAACTGACTCGGGAAGGGTCATAGCCAGAAAAGCACTCTTACTCCTCATCTGGACCCCAAGACCCCCACACATCTGAATTACTTGGGTTCTCTCATCATTTGGATTAGCCTTTTTCACCGTCTGAGAGCGACAAGTGAATATGTGTTTGAAAAGGCCCCAGTGCGGCCGACAACCCAAGTAGTTTTCGCATAGAGACACGAAAGCGGCAAGATAGGCAATGGAATTGGGTGTGAAGTGGTGGAGCTGAGCCCCGAAGAAGTTTAGAAACCCCCAAAAGAAAAGATGCGGCGGCAAAGAAAACCCACGGTCGACATGAGTCGCTAGGAGGACACACTCACCCTCCTGAGGCTGCGGCTACCACTCCGTCCCCGGAAGCCTCGCTGCTCCGTGCTTGATCAACCCCTCGTTGGCCAGGTCGTCGAGATCCTTCTGGGTGATGGTCGAGCGGATCCAATCCCCTTGGATCCAACCTTGTGGCAGGCGGGACCGCGACGAGGATCCACCCCGACTGATCACTCTCCCCTTCGCCTGCGCCGTCACCTTCTTCGCCCGCTCCAAAGCCGCCGTCTTCTCCTTCACCATTGTCACCGACGAGGCTGGTACGGAGCAACAGCACTGAACAGATGGCAAGGGCAGCGGGTGAATCTGAAGACGGGGGAGGGGAAAATGAGAGAGCACTGTTCAAAAACCTCCGCCCGGTCCCTTATATGGAGTCGCTTCCGAGTGGCTGACTGGTGGACCCGGGCAATCCTGTCAAATCCCGAAACAGTTACGCGAGGGATACGTGGCGAAAAAGACGGCACGGGGATCGAGGCGTCTCTGTCTTATCCCATCCGAGTACCACGGCCTTCTCCACTTCGCGCGCTTCCCGAAATTCGGATCCCACTAAATCCGCTAACCGCTGGGAAACTTGTCAGACGGAAGATCTCCTGCGATCCGTCGCTCGGGGATCTCCAAGTGTAGAAAGATCACTCGACCTACATCCAGAATGGATCAAGGCGATTGAAAAATAAGTTGATACCGTCCCCTATGGTCATTTGATCCAGAACAAGACGTACTCATAGCATAGAAAGAGGAGTCGAAAGAATTCTCAACTCCTTCCTCACTCAAACCTCGATCCATTCGGGGGCTAATGATGAAGTCATGTACCTAGGGTAGGGTCATGAACCTGTCCAAGGTACCCTCCCCGAGGACATCTTTAGATAAAGTCATCTTCCAGTTGACCTAGAGGGACTCCACTCGACTGACTGGAAGACACTCGACGAACTTGAAGACACTCGACCATGAAGACTCACTCGACCACCAGCAGTTCAAGATCTACTCTGTATCCAAACGGTCTGTAATTAAGTAGTCTTTATGGTCATGACGACACTTTATGTAAGGCGTTACATAACGCCAGGCCTTAATGTACTTTAACCCTCTGCTACGTGGGTTGGCTGGGGTCTTGGCATCCTCTATATAAGCCACCCCCTCCACTGGCAGAAGGGTTCGCACCCCTGTAACTCTCACACATATAATCCAGTCGACTGCCTCCGGGCTCCGAGACATAGGGCTGTTACTTCTTCCGAGAAAGGCCTGAACTCGTAAAACTCTTGTGTGCACAACTACTCCATAGCTAGGATCTTTCCTCTCCTTAGTACCCCCCTACATTACTGTCAGACTTAGAACCACGACAGGCACCGTCTTCATTGTGTTCCATTGTGAGGCGGAGCAGTCCGCTGCCCTACGTGCCAGCCCGATCTTTGAGGGTTCTCGCACGATCCGGATCATGCCGCACAATGAGGGAGACAATGCCTTTGTCTTCTCCTTCAGGCATATTGTCAGCCTGTCGCTAGAGAAGATGCCTTTGGAGCTATGGAACAGACGTGGGGTTGCTGCCTCCATCGCCGGCTTAGCCAGCATCCTGCGGGTGGAGCACGCTTGCCTTTATGGCAGTGACTTCACTAGCATTTTCGTCCTCGTTAAGGTTGAGGCCCTGCAGCACATCCCTCATCACCTCGCCTTCCACCGGGTGGACGCCGCCGACGCCTACAGTGACGTCCTCATCAACGAAATATGGGATGTTGCTCGTTCGCTCGGCGCTCCCTCTGCGCCGCCTCAGTCCCCAAGTGGCGGTCGCAGTAGTGGTGGCGACTACGCTGCCGGTTCATCGCTCGTTGTCGGCTCATCACCATCACTTCCACGGACGCGCCCTCGCCAAGGGCATGCCCACCCGCGCAGGGGCCAGGCGGAGACCGGCCTCTTCGAGGAGGGGGAGGGCATGGCCACGCGCGCCTACCGCGCCTACCTGCAGCCCCACATCGCCTCTGCAGGTGACTTCATGGCGTTGCTAAAAATCTCCATCAAGCCCAAGCTCATCAAGGAGGCAACCTTCTACCTCCCAACCGCCGAGTGATACGTCTCCAACGTATCTATAATTTATGAAGCATTCATGCTATTTTATTATCTGTTTTGAATGATTACGGGCTTTATTATACACTTTATATTACTTTTGGGACTAAACTTTTAACCGGAGGCCCAGCCCATATTGTTGTTTTATTGCCTGTTTCAATATTTCGAAGAAAAGGAATACAAAACGGAGTCCAAACGGAATGAAACCTTCGGCAGCGTTATTTTTGGGAAGAATATCATCCTGGAGACTTGGAGTCTACGTCAGAAGATCCTTGAGGAGGCCAGGAGATAGAGCCCCCCCCCTACTGGGCGCGCCCCCCTGTCTCGTAGGCCCCTCAAGCACCCCCCGACCGACTTCTTTCGCCTATATAAGCCTACGTACCCTAAAACCATCGAATATCAAGATAGATCGGGAGTTCCGCCGCCGCAAGCCTCTGTAGCCACCAAAAACCTCTCGGGAGCCCGTTTTGGCACCCTGCCGGAGGGGGATCCCATCACCGGTGGCCATCTTCATCATCTCGGTGCTATCCATGACGAGGAGGGAGTAGTTCACCCTCGGGGCTGAGGGTATGTACCAGTAGCTATGTGTTTGATCTCTCTCTGTCGTGTTCTCTCTCGTGTTCCCTCTATGGCACGATCTTGATGTATCTCGAGCTTTGCTATTATAGTTGGATCTTATGATGTTTCTCCCCCTCTACTCTCTTGTGATGAATTGAGTTTCCCTCTTGAAGTTATCTTAGCGGATTGAGTCTTTTGTTTGAGGACACTTGATGTATGTCTTGCCGTGTTTATCTGTGGTGACAATGGGATATCACGTGCCACTTGATGTATGTTTTGGTGACCAACTTGCGGGTTCCGCCCATGAACCTACGCATAGGGGTTGGCACACGTTTTCTTGACTCTCCGGTAGAGACTTTGGGGCACTCTTTGAAGTACTTTGTGTTGGTTGGATGAATCTGAGATTGTGTGATGCATATCGTATAATCATGCCCACGGATACTTGAGGTGACAATGGAGTATCTAGGTGACATTAGGGTTTTGGTTGATTTGTGTCTTAAGGTGTCATTCTAGTATGGACTCTATGATGGATTGAGCGGAAAGAATAGCTTTATGTTATTTTACTACGAACTCTTGAATAGATAGAACAGAAATGATAACTTTGAGGTGGTTTCGTAACCTACCATAATCTCTTCGTTTGTTCTCCGCTATTAGTGGCTTTGGAGTGACTCTTTGTTGCATGTTGAGGGATTGTTATATGATCTATCTATGTTATTATTGTTGAGAGAACTTGCACTAGTGAAAGTATGAACCTTAGGCCTTGTTTCCTACCATTGCAATACTGTTTACGCTCACTTTTATTGCTCGCTACCTTGCTGTTTTTATTATTTGAGATTACAAATACCTTTATCTACTATCCATATTGCACTTGTATCACCATCTCTTCGCCGAACTAGTGCACCTATACAATTTACCATTGTATTGGGTGTGTTGGGGACACAAGAGACTCTTTGTTATTTGGTTGCAGGGTTGTTTGAGAGAGACCATCTTCATCCTATGCCTCCTATGGATTGATAAACCTTAGGTCATCCACTTGAGGGAAATTTGCTACTGTCCTACAAACCTGTGCACTTGCAGGCCCAACAATGTCTACAAGAAGAAGGTTGTGTAGTAGACATCAAGCTCTTTTCTGGCGCCATTGCCGGGGAGGTGAGTGCTTGAAGGTATATCTTTAGATCTTGCAATCGAATCTTTTTGTTTCTTGTTTTATCACTAGTTTAGTTTATAAAAGAAAACAAAAAAATGAAATTGAGTTTGTCTCATACGCTTCATCTTTTTAATATCTTTCGTGAGTATGATGAAAAGGAAAATTGTGCTCAAGTGCTAGAAGAAGAAATATATAAAATTCTTGATACTAAATATTTGAATGATGAGCATGTTTACAATGTTGTTTGTATGAACTCTTTGAATATCCATAGTACTAATGATGATTGCTCTAGTCATGATGAAAATATCTCTTATAAGCATGTCAACTTTTGTGGAGTGCATGTTTGCATGAACACACCGAATAGAGAAGATATATATTGCAAGAGGCATAAGCATTTAGAAACTAAATTGTTGCAAGAAAAGTTAAATGGGAGTGCTGAAAATTTATATTTCCTTTTCCGTACTTGTGAACTATGAAATGAACGTGGTCATCTACATCTCCTATGAAAATTATTTTATGATCGAATCATGTCCAAAAATTGTGATGATTTGATTTCCCTTGCACATTATAATGAACTTAGTTTGCTTTTGGGTTATGAAGAATTGAAACGTTTAACTAAGGATCTTCCAGATTTTGCCCTTAAGAAATTCCTTGATATTGATCTAGAGAAGATTTATTTGTATTGTACGGTGAATTGCATTGAAAATCCTTATATTGCCAATTACCTAAAGAAAAGAAAACAAATAGAAGATGATGAGAATACTAATGAAAGGGAAGAGACTTCCCAATATCCTCCTATTATTTCTTATGATGAATCAGGTAACGAGGAGGAGCTTTCTATTCAACCAATCTCGTCAATAAGGAGCTCAAAGAGGAAAGTTGAACCCACACATAATGTGAAAAAGAAAAGGAAAAGAAGGGGCAACAAAGGTAAAAAGGTATCCCTCCCAAATTATGTTGCTCCTACTACTAATTGTGATGATGATAATTGCTATACTATTGGTGCTATCCATACTATTGATGATGGTTATGTTTATAATATGAAAAGGCCCAAGCTTGGGGAAGCTATGTTTGATGAGTATGAAATATTTGAGAATATATTTGCTGATATTAATGATTGTCCCAAGCTTGGGGATGCTATGTTTAATGAAGATGATATTTTTAGCCTCCCAAGTTTTGATATGCAAAGTTGTTATGATGATAGCATGCCTTGTACCTATGATGATTATATTGATGAAAGTGGGTTTGGAAGAGTGTCGACTTTAGGAAGTAGTGATCCCACTATTTTGAGGATGTTGAATCTTATAATATTTATGAAAGTGGATTTGGAAGAGTGTCAACTTTATTTAGTGATGATTCCACTATCTTGGGAGAGGTTTCAATCGATTATGATGAGAACGAAGTTGCTACTTATGATGATTATTTTGATGAAACTTATGCTATAAAAAGTAGTAATGATTATATTTATAAAACTTGTCATGATTATGATTTCCCTTTTTCTGAACATTACTCTTTTAATGTGGAAACAATTTTTAGTGTTCAAGTCTTTTATGATACTCTCACTATTCCGAATGAGAAGAATTTTGCTTATATGGAGAGTAGTAAATTTTCTATGCTTGTAGATCATGAAAATAGTGCTTTAGGTTCTGGTTATATTGTTGAATTCATTCATGATGCTACTGAAAATTATTATGAGGGAGGAACATATGCTTGTAGGAATTGCAATAATGTCAAGTTTCCTCTCTATTTGGTGAAAATTTTGAAGCTATGCTTGTTTTACCTTCCTATGCTAGTTGATTATTGTTCACATAAGTTGTTTGCTCACAAAATCCCTATGCATAGGAAGTGGGTTAGGCTTAAATGTGCTAGTCATATGCTTCATGATGCTCCCTTTATGTTTTAATTCTTATCTTTTATGTGAGCATCATTGCCATCATCATGCCTAGCTAAAAAGGCATTAAAGAAAAGCGCTTGTTGGGAGACAACCCAATATTTACCCTTACTGTTTTTGTGTGTCCACATGATTATTCTACTGTAGTAATCATGTTTTATAGCTTCTGTTTCAATAAAGTGCCAAGTAGAACCTTTGGGAAGACTTGGGTGAAGTTTATGTGATCTTGCTGTAAAAAACAGAAACTTTAGCGCTCACGAGAATAGCTGCCATTTTTTACTGGAGAGTGCTTTTAGGTTGATTCTTTTTGCAGATGATTAATAGACAAATTACTCGGGTCCAGAAATGTATTTCAGAATTTTTTGAGTTCCAAAAGTATACGTTTGATACAGATTACTACAGACTGTTCTGTTTTTGACAGATTCTGTTTTCATTGTGTTGTTTGCTTATTTTGATGAATCTATGAGTAGTATCAGAGGGTATGAACCATAGAGAAGTTGGAATACAGTGAGTGAAGTGCACTGTAGGTCCCTAAACTATTCGAGGGGTGTCAACCAGGTCCTCGAACTATGAAAATCGACATGTGGGTCCTCGAACTATTGTAAGTGTCTCAGTCACATCCAAAACCTGCCCGACCCAGTCTGACCTACCGTTGACTGTTTCCACGTCGGACAGGGGTAACGGAGGTGGATGGATATTTACAAAAAACACCCCGAGTCGTTTCAGATCTCCATTCCCCAGTCCTTGCCTCTTCTTCTCCTTCTCTCCCGATCTCTCTCACGGCGATTTGGGGGCGGCGGCGCCATGGTTCGGAGCTGGAGCGCGTCAGCGAGCTCTTCCTGGCCGCCTTCCTCTGACCCTGAGGCTGGTGCATCTCTCCCTC
Organism: Triticum aestivum; assembly: GCF_018294505.1. Taxonomy (NCBI): domain Eukaryota; kingdom Viridiplantae; phylum Streptophyta; class Magnoliopsida; order Poales; family Poaceae; genus Triticum; species Triticum aestivum. The sequence continues at coordinate 210,127,574 of NC_057810.1, read as the reverse complement.
TACTTAAGTGCTGCACGTGCGGCTGGAGGCAAGTGATTCGTCTGGTTTCCAAATCTGAGAGGAATCCAGGACGGGTTTTCTTCAAATGCCCTAATCACAAGGTCACTTTTGTTGTTTGAGTTAGTCTTCACTTTCGAATCAATAAGATTTCTCAAATTTTCTGCTCTTTGTTTGCTTGTTTTTTTGTTTTATTTTGTTTTGGCAAAGAGGGTCACATGGATCTTGTGACTGCTATCACTGGATAGATGAATATTTGGATCTTGTTCTGTGCCATGGTTATAATATTCCTGAAGAGGAGGTGGAGTACATTGCAATGATTTCCAAGCCCTATCTGGACAGGGAGATGACAACCAAAGGAACGAAGCCAAACATTCGTGCTAGTTTCATAGAGAAAGATAGTAGGGTAGAAAGTGTGGTCAAGAAGATTAGCAACATTCCTGGAAATCAGATGAGCCAGATTGCTGAAGATATCAAGCTTCAGTTGGATCTTGTTGTAGGCATAGGTTGGAAGATTCTGCTTGTTTGTACCATGATTCTCGCCGTGAACTTGTATGCTGTTGTAATGAAGTAGGAGCTGAAATGTGTTTTTAGTTGCCAAATGTGCAAGAAACATTGCCAGTGAACAATGTATGGTGCATGTAGCGATGACATTATGAAATATTTCCAGAATGTGCTTTGCAATATTCCCAGAATGTGTAAGCATGACAAATTTTGGCAAGCATTTCATCACATTTTTAACAAGCACTATCATAACAGGTTGTTCACAAAAGACATACATAACTGGCATGAAATCAGTCATCATTGATTAGCTGAATGCATAACAAGTTTTGTCACAAAAGAGGAGTGCATCCAAAAGAGAGGGACAGTAGCATCTATCATAACAGGTTGTTCACAAAGGACACATATGCACTCCATACGCTATTACAAGGTGTGGATCAAAACCTACAGCCAAGACATGGGCATGAGCTCAGGTTTCCTTCAACACCTCAAGGAGCTTTTCTCTCTATGCATTAATCTTTATGCACTTTCTTTGCCTTTGTTCTTCTGGCCTGTTTTGCTGCTTTGGTTACACCAACAGCAGCATCTGTTTGGGAGGCTTGAGTGGCTGCTGTCGTGGTTCTAAGCCTGACAGTAGAGTGGGGGGTAGGTATGGAGAGGCAAGGTCCTAGCTATGGAGAGGTTGTACGCACAAAGGATGTACGAGTTCAGGCCCTTCTCGGAAGAAGTAACAGCCCTACGTCTCGGAGCCCGGAGGCGGTCGAGTGGATTATGAATGTATGAATTACAAGGTGCCGAACCCCTCTGCCTGTGGAGGGGGGTGGCTTATATAGAGTGCGCCAGGACCCCAGCCAGCCCACGTAGGAGAGGGTTTAAGGTGAGTTAAGTCTGGGGCGTTACTGGTAACGCCCCACATAAAGTGCCTTTACTATCATAAAGTCTACTTGATTACAGGCCGTTGCAGTGCAGAGTGCCTCTTGACCTCCTGGTGGTCGAGTGAGTCTTCGTGGTCGAGTCCTTCAGGCCAGTCGAGTGAATCCTCGTTGGTCGACTGGAAGGCGACCTCTTCTAAGGATGTCCTGGGGTAAGTTACTTGGATCAGGTCCATGACCCTACCCTAGGTACATAACCCCATCATTAGCCCCCGAATGGATTGAGGCTTCGAGTGAAGAAGGAGTTGATGTCGTTTCCGATTAACCTTTGCGCTCTGGTTGTGCGCTGTTCTGGACCAAAGAATCTCTTCGTTGACAGGGAACAACTTGCCTTCAGTCGACTTGATCCATTCTGTTTTTGCGTCGAGTGATCTTTCAGGCTTCGACGATCTCCGAGCGACGGATCGCCGGAAACACCGCGCCTGACAGACTGATTTGTTGCTCGCGGATTCCGCGGGATGCGAAATTTGGGGGCGCGCGCGAAGCGGGGCGGACCGCGGCGTTCGGATGGGACGGGGCATGGACGCCTCGATCTCCGCGCCGCCTTTTTCGCCACGTATCCCGTCTGCATAACTGTTCCAGATATGATTAGATCGACCGGGCCCACCTGTCATCCACTCGGAAGGGACCTTATAAATGTGCCCGGCGAGGATTTCTGTGCTGCGCCTCAGCATTCTCCCTCTCTCTCTGCTTCCTTCCTCCCTGCTCAGCGTGCTCGCTCTCGCCCCCGCACCACTTCCCTTCGCGCATCTCTCCGGCGACCATGGCCAAGGAGAAGACGGCGGCGCTGGAGCGCGCCAAGAAGGCGTCGGCGTCGGAGAAGGCGAAGGGGAGATCCACCAGCCGCGGAGGGTCCTCGTCCAGATCCCGCCTGCCGAAGGGCTGGGTCCAAGGAGACTGGATCCAGTCGACCATCACAGAGAAGGACCTCCTCGACATGGCCAACGAGGGCTTGATCCCTCACGGAGCTGCGAGGTTGCCGGGGAAGGAGTGGCAGCCACAGCCAGAAGAGGGTGAGTGTGTGCTTTTGGCCACTCATGTTGATCGTGGGTTTTCCTTGCCACCGAGTATTTTCTTCCGTGGCTTCTTGAATTTCTTTGGAGCGCAGCTTCACCACTTTACCCCAAACTCCATTGCCTATCTTGCTGCATTCGTGTCCATGTGTGAGGGTTTCTTGGGCTGTCGACCGCACTGGGGTTTGTTCAAACATATATTCACGTGTCGCTCTCAGACCGTGAAGAAGGCGAGCCCAGGTGATGAGAGAACCCGAGTCGTCCAAATGTGCGGGGGCCTGGGGATTCAGGTGAGGAATAAGAGCACCTTCCCGCCCATGACCTTTCCCGAGTCCGTCAGAGGCTGGCAGTCGACTTGGTTCTACTGCCAGGTCCAGTCGACGCCAGGGCAGTCGAGTGGACTCCCTCCGTTCACCATGGACCGAGTGAGCAAGCCTTCCCCTCTGAAGCTGATTCCGGAGGAGAGAGCCGACGTGAAGATGTTGATGGAGCGCGTGGTGCAGTTGGTTCGGGAGGGAGTGACAGGCATGGACCTCTTGGAGGTTTTCCTCAGGCGTCGCATCCAGCCTCTCCAGTTCCGGAGCCACTGCATGTGGTTGTACTGTGGGACCGAAGACGAGACTAGAGTCCATCCAGAAGCAGTCGACGATGTCACTCTGGAAAGATGGATGGCAGCCGTCACCGGAAACAAGGACAACCCACGCGGAGCCAGAAGGATTCCTCCACTCGACCACAACAGCGATCCAGATAAGGTACACTTGCCCTGCTCTCCACTGCATTCTTGTCGCATTCATCTCTGTTTACTCTGCCGACTGGTCGACTGATCATTGTCTTGATATCTGCTAGGCCCTCACCGAGCTGTACTCGATGCCCAATGGGGCACAAGCTTCGACTGAGGAGGGCGAGGCGAGCGGAGGCGAGAGCCAGGAAGAGGAGGAATGGGACTCGGATGTTGCAGAGGACGATGACGACGATGATGATGATGTCGGTGATGAAGACGACGTCGAGGACGAGGAAGAGGAGGAGGAGGAGGTCGTGCCACCGCGCTCGGAAAGGCGGTCGAAGCTCGTCCACGACCCTTCGACTGAACGTGGCAAGGGGGTTGCGACGCAGTCGACCAAGCGCCCTAGGACCACCTCTCCAGCGCCGACTGAAAAGGCGCCGAAGCAGCCCAGGGCGGCCTCGTCGAAGCCGATCAAACTCTTGCCGAAGATGAAGGTGTCCATCCCTACCATATCAGGGTAACCGTGCTGCTCATATTTTCTTATTCTGTGTGAACTTTATCTCTGGTCGACGCTGAAGTTAGTCGACTGATCCTTTGGAGTTGCAGTGCTGCTACTTCTGAGACCTCGGCCCGGGCTGATGACCACGAGATGGAGGATGCAGCAACTTCGAATCCAGGTACTGTGTTCTTAACACCGTTCTTAGTCGACTGACTCGCGATCTCTGATCCTGATCCTTCTCCGCAGCTCCACCCAACACTGTTATCAATCTCCCTGACGACGACGAGGATGAAGAACCACTGACACGCAGGAGGAGTCGGAAAGCGACCGCCAGTAAGGTGCCTCAGGATGTGACGGCGCCTGAGATTCTGACTGTGGAGAAGAGAACACCACTCGACACACGGTGTCCTTCGCAAATCCACTGACGAGTGCTCAGCAGCCCTCCTCTTCACGACGCACCACGTCCCAGAGGACCAAGCTGGCGCAGCGAAGGAGGCAATACGCCAGGCGGGACTCATGATGGAGCAGCTGAAGACCATCCGGGACGCGAGCCAGGCAGCTTATGACGCCAGCTCTGCCCTCCAAAGCAATGTCCAGGTCAGTCGACCGCTGTTTGTTCTGTTGGATATGCTACCAAAAACTTTTCTTTTCCGGAATTTATATTAGTCACCCACTGGGTGTGTCGAATAAACTCCGTGTTAGCGGGGGCACGCTGAGTGCACCCGCTGGGTGTAGTCCCCAAGGCTAAGGTCGACTGCTGGCAGTCGGCCTTAGGCTTTATGATGTCAATCTTTCTGTCAGTCGACTGGTCGACTGGATTTCACAAACCGGTGGGGGCACGCTGAGTGCACCCACTGGGTGTAGTCCCCAAGGCTAAGGTCGATTGCTGGCAGTCGGCCTTAGGCTTTATAATGTCAATTTTTCTGTCAGTCGACTGGTCGACTGGATTTCACAAACCGGTGGGGGCACGCTGAGTGCACCCACTGGGTGTAGTCCCCGAGACTGTGGTCGACTGCTTGCAGTTGATCACAGTCTTAGAGAATGCATCTCGCATACTTTTTTTTTTGAGGTCGACTGGTCGACTTTGTCTTCAACAGGATTAGTGGGGGCACGCTGAGTGCACCCACTGGGTGTAGTCCCCGAGACTACGGTCGAATGCTTGTATTCGGCTGTAGTCTTAGAAACGTGTGTTTTTCCCTTTTCACTCGGAAGTGAATTATATTTGACATTTAGTCGATTGGTTCTTCGCAGAACTCTTGTGATCTTGTGGCTCGCTACTCAGAGCTGGAACAAAAACATACTCAAGTCGAGCTGAGCTTGAAGCTGGTTCAGGAGAAGCTGACAAAGGCAAAGGAGGAGACCGAAGGTATGTTTGGTGAGACCCTGACGACTGCTTTTCCCCTTGCTTGTTTCAGCATCTGATCTTGCTGTAACTTGCAGGTAAGGTAAGGGAGGCCCAGCAGAAGAAAGACCTTGAGCTAGCTGAGAAGATCAAGCTTGCTGACGAGAAGTTAGCTTCAGTCACCAAGCTCGAACAAGACAATACCAATCTGAAAACTGCTCTTGGGATTGCCAACAAGGAGGTCAGTCGACTGAAAACTGACAAAGCTGCCCTGACCGACCAAGTCAGCAAATTGACTGAGAAGAAAACTGAACTGGAGGCCTTCCTGAGTGGCCTTGCCAAGAAGCTGTTTCTTATGCTTGAAGGTAAACCTCCATGTTTGGCAAATATTTCCAATTGTGGCTTTTTCCATTCGACTATCCCCTTGACTTAGTGATCACCCTTGCAGAATTTTGTCAAAACTTTGAAGAAGAAACCAGCCGACTGGAGCCAAACCTCGACCCCGTCAATTCTCCGGTGAACGACGAAGTTGCCATGGATGTTTTCCGACTGGAGTCTCGTGTTGCAGCTGTCGTGGACTATCTCGCAAGGCTGAAGGCCGCCACATCTCGCATCGACTCGACGCTCTGGCCTGAGGAGACACTTCAGAATGACCTTGAGTCGCTGATGGCCCGCTTGAACACGATCCCTGGTCGAGTGCAGGAGTGGAAGAAGTCCTCGGCTCGGTGTGGTGCAGATGTCGCTCTGTGTCTGGCCCGAGTCCACTGCAAAGATGCGCGAGAGAGAAGCTGGCGGCCCTTCGGGTGGCCAATACCAAGAAGCACGACTTCAGGTCCTTTATGGAGACTTTCCTTGCAGCTGCCACTCGGATCGCCGACGGAATTGACCTTGATGAATTTGTTGCACCTTCCAGCCCTCCACAGGAGGGGTAAAAAACTTCTTCTGGCTCGACGCTTTAAATTTGCCTCGGTATGCCGAGTGGAAATTGTAACCGACAAACCTTAACAGGCTTGACGCCTGAGCACTTTCGGTTCCTTTAGATATCGATCCAAACTTGAATTTGGTGCTTGAATATGATTGCCTTCGGCTCGGAATGTCTTTTGCAGGTTCAAAGCAAGGTGCCTGTACTGCAATCGACTTATTCTTTAGTCCACTTAGGCGAGCACTGGGCTGCAGCTAAGCCCCCGAGTGAGAGGGTCGCTCTCCACTCGGCAGGGTTTTTATACCTTAGGCGAGCACAGGGCTGCAGCTAAGCCTCCGAGTGAGAGGGTTGCTCTTCACTCGGTAGGATTTTTATAACTTAGGCGAGTGCTTGGACTGCAGCTAAGCCCCTGAGTGAGAGGATTGCTCTTCACTCGGTAGGATTTTGATAACTTAGGCGAGCACGAGGCTGCAGCTAAGCCTCCGAGTGGAAGGCTGGCTTACCACTCGGTAGGATTTTGATAACTTAGGCGAGCACGAGGCTGCAGCTAAGCCTCCGAGTGAGAGAGTTGCTCTTCACTCGGTAGGATTTTGATAACTTAGGCGAGCACGAGGCTGCAGCTAAGCCTCCGAGTGGAAGGCTGGCTTACCACTCGGTAGGATTTTGATAACTTAGGCGAGCACGAGGCTGCAGCTAAGCCTCCGAGTGAGAGGGTTGCTCTTCACTCGGTAGGATTTTGATAACTTAGGCGAGCACGAGGCTGCAGCTAAGCCTCCGAGTGGAAGGCTGGCTTACCACTCGGTAGGATTTTGATAACTTAGGCGAGCACGAGGCTGCAGCTAAGCCTCCGAGTGAGAGGGTTGCTCTTCACTCGGTAGGATTTTGATAACTTAGGCGAGCACGAGGCTGCAGCTAAGCCTCCGAGTGAGAGGGTTGCTCTTCACTCGGTAGGATTTTGATAAACTTAGGCGAGTGCTTGGACTGCAGCTAAGCCCCCGAGTGAGAGGGTTGCTCTTCACTCGGTAGGATTTTCACAACTTAGGCGAGTGCTTGGACTGCAGCTAAGCCTCCGAGTGAGAGGGTTGCTCTTCACTCGGTAGGATTTTCACAACTTAGGCGAGTGCTTGGACTGCAGCTAAGCCTCCGAGTGAGAGGGTTGCTCTTCACTCGGTAGGATTTTTGATAACTTAGGCGAGCACGAGGCTGCAGCTAAGCCTCCGAGTGGAAGGCTGGCTTACCACTCGGTAGGATTTTGATAAACTTAGGCGAGTGCTTGGACTGCAGCTAAGCCCCCGAGTGAGAGGGTTGCTCTTCGCTCAGTAGGATTTTCACAACTTAGGCGAGCACAGGGCTGCAGCTAAGCCTCCGAGTGAGAGTCTGGCTCACTACTCGGTAGGATTTTTACAAACTTAGGCGAAACGGATTCGCAGCTAAGCCTCCGAGTGAGAGTCTGGCTCACCACTCGGTAGGATTTTTACAAACTTAGGCGAAACGGATTCGCAGCTAAGTCACCCACTGAGGGGGAATTTTATGTGGACAAAAATAAAAAGTGACAGAATTATGGAGGAACTATGACACTATTATTTTGAGGTCCATGAACTACAGAAGTACTTTATTGCAACTCATCCGAGTGATAAAACTTAAGTGTAAAATGGGCGGAGTAGCTCCGCGTTCCAAGCTCGGGGCTCGTCGATATTATGCTCGACGTTGTAAAGACGGTACGCCCCGTTGTGGAGAACCTTGGTGACGATGAAGGGGCCTTCCCAAGAAGGAGCAAGCTTGTGTGGTTTGTGCTGATCCACTCGGAGAACCAAATCCCCTTCCTGGAAGGCTCGACCTCTCACATTTCTGGCGTGGAAACGGCGCAGATCTTGTTGGTAGATGGTCGACCGGATCAGAGCCATCTCCCTTTCTTCCTCTAAAAGGTCGACTGCGTCCTGCCGCGCTTGTTCAGCTTCTGCTTCGTTGTAGATTTCAACTCGAGGAGCATTGTGGAGAAGATCACTCGGCAAGACTGCTTCAGCTCCATAGACCAAGAAGAATGGAGTTCTTCCGGTCGACCGATTAGGCGTGGTCCGCAGTCCCCAGAGTACAGATGGAAGTTCGTCGACCCAAGCTCCAGCCGCGTGTTTGAGATCACGCATCAGTCGAGGCTTCAGTCCCTTGAGAATCAGTCCATTAGCTCGCTCTGCTTGTCCATTCGACTGCGGATGGGCGACTGATGCGTAGTCGACCCGTGTGCCCTGGGAGTTGCAGAAAGCTCTGAATTCCTCTGAGTCAAAGTTCGACCCATTATCCGTAATGATGCTGTGCGGGACTCCATATCTGAATATTAGTTCCCTGATGAAGCTAACAGCAGTACCGGTGTCAAGGCTCTTGATTGGTTTAGCCTCGATCCACTTGGTGAACTTGTCGACTGCCACCAGTACATGCGTGAAGCCACTTCGTCCTGTTCTCAAAGGACCGATCATGTCCAGCCCCCAAACTGCAAAAGGCCAGACGAGTGGGATGGTCTTCAAAGCTGACGCAGGCTTGTGCGACATATTCGAGTAGAACTGACATCCCTCGCACTTATCTACTATCTCTTTTGCCATCTCATTCGCCTTGGGCCAGTAAAATCCGGCTCGGTATGCTTTGGCCACGATGGTCCGAGAGGACGCATGATGACCACAGGTCCCCGAGTGAATATCATTGAGGATGAGTCGACCTTCTTCTGGTGTTATGCACTTCTGACCGACTCCAGTCGCGCTTTCTCTGTATAATTGTCCTTTGATTACGGTAAAGGCCTTAGATCGACGGACGATCTGTCGAGCCTCTTCCTCATCCTCCGGAAGCTCTTTCCTCAAGATATATGCGACATACGGAATCGTCCAGTCGGGAATGACCACCAAAACCTCCATGATCAAGTCGACCACCGCTGGGACTTCAACTTCAGTCGGATCTGTGGCGCTCTTGGGCTGCGGAGTTTCTTCGGTGAAAGGATCTTCTTTGACTGACGGAGTGTGTATATGCTCCAAGAACACACCACTCGGAATGGCTTCTCTCTTGGAACCTATCTTTGCTAGATCATCAGCTGCTTGATTTTTCAGTCGGGGTATATGATGGAGCTCCAACCCCTCGAACTTCTTCTCCAGCTTCCTCACTGCACTGCAGTATCCAGTCATGGCTGGGCTTCTCACGTCCCACTCTTTCATCACCTGATTGACCACTAAATCCGAGTCGCCATAGACCATTAGGCGACGGACGCCGAGTGAAATGGCCATGCGCAACCCATATAGGAGGGCCTCATATTCTGCCTCATTGTTGGAGGAATCAAAGTGAATCTGGAGCACATATCTGAGCTTATCTCCTCTGGGGGAAACCAGGACAACCCCAGCACCGGAACCATTCAACATCTTAGAGCCATCGAAAAACATGGTCCAATGCTCCGAGTGAACTTCAGTCGGCTGCTGTTGTTCAATCCACTCGGCGAGGAAATCTGCTATCGCCTGGGACTTAATGGCTTTCTTTGCCTCAAACTTGATATCAAGGGGAAGAAGTTCAATCGCCCATTTGGCCACTCGACCAGTTGCATCTCTGTTGTGCAAAATCTCTGATAGTGGAGCGTCGCTGACGACTGTGATGGAATGGTCAGAGAAATAATGAGCAACCTTCTTTGTGGTCATGTATATTCCATACACAAGCTTCTGATAATGAGGATATCTCTGCTTGGATGGAGTCAAGACTTCAGACAAATAATACACTGGGCGCTGAACTTTGAGAGCTTTTCCTTCTTCTTCCCGCTCGACCGTTAGCACAGTACTGACGACTTGTCCTGTGGCTGCGATGTAGAGCAACAGAGGCTCTTTGCTGATTGGAGCAGCAAGCACCGGCTGGGTGGAGAGCAGAGCTTTTAGCTCGGCAAACGCTGCATCAGCTTCTGGAGTCCACTCGAACTTGTCAGCCTTCTTCATCAGTCGGTAAAGAGGCAGTGCCTTTTCACCGAGTCGTGAGATGAATCGACTTAATGCGGCCAAGCATCCAGTAAGCTTCTGGACATCGTGCACTCGCACAGGGCGTTTCATTCGGAGAATAGTGCCAATCTTCTCTGGGTTAGCGTCGATTCCCCGTTCGGAAACGAGAAAACCGAGTAACTTGCCACCAGGAACTCCAAATGTGCACTTTGATGGATTGAGCTTGATATCATACCTTCTGAGGTTGGCAAATGTTTCGGCGAGGTCAGCGAGCAGGTCGGAACCTTTTCGTGACTTGACAACAATATCATCCATATAAGCTTCCACATTCCGACTGATTTGGGTGAGTAGACACTTCTGAATCATTCGCATAAATGTGGCTCCGGCATTCTTGAGGCCGAATGGCATGGTGATATAGCAGAAGCACCCGAATGGAGTGATGAAAGCTGTTTTTACCTCATCGGGCCCGTACAGACGGATCTGGTGGTACCCGGAGTAAGCATCTAAAAAAGACAACCTCTCGCATCCCGCGGTCGAGTCAACAATTTGATCTATGCGAGGGAGAGGAAAGTGATCTTTCGGGCAGGCCCGGTTGATGTGCTTGAAATCAATGCACATTCGGAGCGACTTGTCCTTCTTAGGAACCATGACGACATTAGCGAGCCACTCGGAGTGGTATATCTCTCGGATAAATCCTGCCGCCAACAGTCGAGCCACTTCTTCACCGATGGCCTTTCTCTTCTGGACGGCGGACCGCCGAAGATGCTCTTTGACTGGTTTTGCAGACGAGTCGACTCTTAGGCGATGCTCAGCCAGTCCCCTGGGAACACCTGGCATGTCAGCGGGCTTCCATGCAAAAATGTCCCAGTTCTCACGGAGGAACTGGATGAGCGCTTCTTCCTATTTTGGGTCGAGTGTTGTGGAGATGCGGGTCGGAGCTGCTTCGGGGTCGGTCGGGTGAATGTGAACAGGCTTCGTCTCACCGGACGACTGGAATGCAGACTCTGTGGCGGGCTTCTTGGATCGCAGCAAGTCACTCGGATCTGCGTTTTGCTTGTATTCTTCGAACTCGACCGCTGTCACTTGGGAATCGGCAATCTTGGAGCCCTTCTGAAAGCACTCCTCTGCCTTTTTCCTATCACCGGTGACAGTGATCACACCTTTGGGACCGGGCATCTTCAATTTGAGGTACACGTAACATGGTCGAGCCATGAACCGTGCATAGGCTGGTCTCCCCAAAATGGCATGATATGCACTTTGAAAATCCACGACCTCAAACGTCAACTTTTCTTTGCGAAAATGCTTCGAATCACCAAACACTACGTCCAAAGCTATCTGGCCGAGTGACTCGGCCTTCTTCCCTGGTATAACTCCATGGAAGCTCATGTTACTAGTGCTCAGTCGGGACATCGGAATGCCCATACCTTTCAATGTGTCTGCATACAATAAGTTCAGCCCACTTCCACCATCCATCAGCACCTTTGTCAGTCGAGTGCCTTCGACAACTGGATCGACCACCAAAGCTTGCCTCCCGGGGGTGGCAATATGAGTCGGGTGATCAGATTGGTCGAATGTGATGGGTGTTTGAGACCACTTCAGATAATTTGCCTTTGCTGGGGCAACCATGTTCACCTCTCGGTTAATCACTTTCAGTCGACTTCTGCTTTCCACATCTGCAAAGATCATCAGAGTGGAGTTGATATGCGGATATCCTCCCTCACTGTCCTCTTTGTCTTCGGCCTTGTCCGACTCCTTCTCCTTGTCCTTAGACTGTTTTCCCTGAAACTGCTGGATCAGGAGTCGACATTGGCGAGTGGTGTGCTTTGGGTAAATGATATTCCCCTCTTCATCTTTCTTCGTGTGAATGTGACACGGCATATCCATCACGTCGTTCCCTTCTTTATCCTTTACCTTCTTGGGGTTCCAGGATCCTTTTGGTTTCCCCTTAAACTTTCCTTGAGTCACGGCCAGAGCCTCTCCAGGAGCTGCCGGTTCAGCCTTCCGCTTCTGTTTCCGACTGGTGTTTCCTTTTTCCGACTGACTCGGCTTGTGCTTGCCGCTTCGGAGTCGGTCTTCTTCTTCGCCGTTGGCGTACTTGGTAGCAATCTCCATCATCCGACTCAAGGTCATGTCACCGGTTCGACCAAATTTCAAACTCAGTTCTCTGTTCTTGACGCCGTCTTTGAAGGCGCATACTGCCTGATGATCAGAGACATTTTCCACAGTGTGGTGCAAAGTGATCCACCTCTGAATATACTCTCTGAGAGTCTCATTAGTTTTCTGCACGCAGACTTGCAACTCTGTCAATCCCGCTGGTCGCTTGCAAGTCCCTTCAAACGTTCTGACGAACACTCGGGACAGATCTTCCCAAGTGTAAATGCTGCTAGGAGGTAATTGAGTCAACCATGCCCTGGCAGAACCTTCCAACATGAGGGGCAAATGCTTCATGGCCACCTCGTCGTTCCCACCACCGATCTGAACTGCCACTCGGTAGTCTTCAAGCCAAGTTTCAGGCTTAGACTCACCAGTGAACTTGCTGACTCCTGTTGCCAACCTGAAATTGGGGGGGATAACTGCGGCTCTGATAGCTCTGCTGAAACATTCAGGACCAGAAACATGTACTCGACTGCTCGTGGGTACATCTCTGTCGAGTGCGCCTCGATGGGCTCTGTTCCGGTCGACCAACCCTTGCACGATAATGGATCGCGCGTCGAAGCCTGGCTCTCTGGGGTCAACTGGAACCCTACGCCCTGTACTGTACTGACGCCTATCATCTGGCTGCCGAGGAGCGTAAGACCCACCCCTCGGAGGGGAATAGGGCACTCGACGCCTATCATCTCGGTCGAGTCTGTCGCCATATTGATCTCGCCGATTCTCACGCCCTTCGCGCCGCGGAGGCGATCTGGGGCTGTGAGCCGACTGAACCGTATTCACAGTGACAGATCGACTGTGAATTCTGTTGCGCGACTGAGACACGGCTGAATTCTGATCTCCTGCTGCCCGGAGCAGATCCCTGATCTGCAGCAAACCTCTGCCAGCTTCCGACTGCGAAGGCTGAATGGACTCTGCTATACGGGTCGCAGCTGCTAAATTCTGAATTGGGGTTCGATATACCTGAGTCGGCGGGAAGAGTTGACGTCGACTGGTGTCGGGAACTCGTTGCCGCGCGCGCTCGTCGAGTGCTCGCTGAAGGTTCTCCAGTCGAGTGCGCTCGGCCAAATTGGCCAGACGCGCCTCCTCCAAGGCACGAGCCTCGGGGGTTTCTCCTGCGATGGGAATACGCAGGGGATCCTCGTTCCTGCGGCGAAGCTCTTCTCTTTGCAGAGAGTCGAGTGGCTCGGGCTGGTACTCTTCGTAGCCTCGTGCAGGGTCGCCGCCGTCACCTGCTCCACCACCACGGGCGAAGCCAGGAGGGCTGTGGGGCCCGTCGACCATCAAGATTTCCGCCGCTGGATCACTGCTTCCGCACTCGGATGCAGTCTCTCCGGAGCCAGTCGACTGATCGAACAAGCCGTAGAGAGATTCGTTGGGCTCGATTGCCGCAACTTGTGTAGTGGCCGATTGGCGAGCCACCGCGTGACTCACCCATCGCTGAAGCCTCGACCGGCCTGAGCGCTTGCGCTGGCGGGAGACCGGGAGGGTGGACGATGGAGGAGCCGACCGATACTGGGTCGACGGTTGCCGCAGCAGAACGCCGCGGACACATGCGCGAAAATGCGTCGCACCGCGGACGGGGAGCGCGTCTACGTCGAGTGGAGCCTCCTGGAGCCATGCGGAGTCGTCGGCGATGAAGGTGAGAGTGCCGAGACGGATCTCTTGACCCTTGACCAAAACTCCAGCAGACACCATGATGAGAGTACTCGGAAGAATCGCAACTTCTCCACAAAATCGCTAAAACACCTGCCCCACGGTGGGCGCCAACTGTCGTGGTTCTAAGCCTGACAGTAGAGTGGGGGGTAGGTATGGAGAGGCAAGGTCCTAGCTATGGAGAGGTTGTAAGCACAAAGGATGTACGAGTTCAGGCCCTTCTCGGAAGAAGTAACAGCCCTACGTCTCGGAGCCCGGAGGCGGTCGAGTGGATTATGAATGTATGAATTACAAGGTGCCGAACCCCTCTGCCTGTGGAGGGGGGTGGCTTATATAGAGTGCGCCAGGACCCCAGCCAGCCCACGTAGGAGAGGGTTTAAGGTGAGTTAAGTCTGGGGCGTTACTGGTAACGCCCCACATAAAGTGCCTTTACTATCATAAAGTCTACTTGATTACAGGCCGTTGCAGTGCAGAGTGCCTCTTGACCTCCTGGTGGTCGAGTGAGTCTTCGTGGTCGAGTCCTTCAGGCCAGTCGAGTGAATCCTCATTGGTCGACTGGAAGGCGACCTCTTCTAAGGATGTCTTGGGGTAAGTTACTTGGATCAGGTCCATGACCCTACCCTAGGTACATAACCCCATCAGCTGCTCTAGGAGGCACAAAGGCTTGCCTAACAGCTACTTTAGGAGTTGTCTTTTTCTTCTTAGTTTGTAGCTTTTTCTTCAGAAATTGTGCACTGGTTGTAGCCCTGGGCACTGGCAGCTCATCTCTCCTCGATGCAATGAAAGAGCACTCAGGAAGTGGTCCTGGTGGTGCATCAGGTGTTTACTTGAGATGCTTCAACCTACACAATTGACACCACGGATACATTCGTTTGAGCGACAAGTATTTCCGGACAGATAAATATGTAAACAACATTTCCTTGGAACAAATGCTAACCTCTTGGAATAATGTTGACAGCACCGAACATGTGTGTGAACTATCCTCACCAGGTATCTAATTTCAAATGTAAAACCATGTCAATTCATTGCATTTGGATACAATACAAGTAGGCATTCAAGCATGGTTAGTTCAGCACCTGTGTGATGGTCATCTCAGTGCATTGGGAGTCCTGTGCAGTAGGTGCTTGAAGCAAATTTCTTCTCACAGGTAGTTTTTCTAGTGCAGGCACTCTATCAGATGGATGTAGTACAGTGCATTTTCTTCTATTGTGTTCTGTGGAGTTGCAGACACTTCAATGCATTATTACTCCATGCTTGCTAAACCTAGTGCCTTCATCCTTCTCTGAAGGGTGAACTATTCTCTTCTTCTTTTTCCTGCCTGCCTTCTTCTCATACTTTGGAGGTTCTACCGGAGGACCATTTGTTTTCTACCACTCAGCTGGATCTCTGCAAGGCATGATGACATGTCCATATGCCAACCTGTATGCCTCAATACTATAGCAAGCAGCCACTTTGTCCTCTGGTTTAATTATCTCAAACCTCAAACAAGCAATACTATGGCTACAAGGAATCCCTGTCAGCTGCCACCTTCTGCAACTACATTTGTTCTTGAGAATATCAACAACATATTCATTTCACGGCTCATTACCTTGAACACGCCTTTGCCAGTAGGACGTTCATGGCAACTTTTTGCCCATTCAATGTTTTTGTCAAGTTTTTTCTTGATCTTTGGGCATAATGGTAGTTGAGACCAGTCATCCTCACATTGCTTTCTATTTGTATACCATCTTGTCATCAACTGCGCCTTGATCTTCCTCAACATGCTCAGAATTGGTAACTCCCTTGCATCAAGTATCCATTTGTTGAAGACCTCACAACTGTTGTTGAGGAGTAGATCACATTTAGGTAATTCTTCGAAAAATGCCCTACACCATGTGTTAGGGGCAAGGCCATCCAAATATGCCCATGCTTCTAGATTCATCTCCTTCATCTTCTCCATGTTCCTTTTCCATGTAGCCATATTGTTGCTTCTTGCTATTGCCCACAACTGGTTCTTTAATGTTTCACCCTTCCAATTGGCATGGAAGTTCTGGTATAAGTGTCGTACACAAATCCTATGCTCCGAATCAGGGAACATATCATCCACAGCATTAATCAAGCCTTTCTGCCTATCACTCATGATTGTCCATGGTTTAGTGTTCTGAATTAACAGATCCTCTTTCAAGGTCTTGAGAAACCATGTCCAGGTGATGGTGTTTTCAACCTCAACTACTGCAATGGCTATTGGAATGATGCAGTCATTGGGATCAACTCCTATGGCTGTTAGAAGTATTCCTCCATGCTTTGTCTTAAGGTGGCAACCATCCAGACAAATTACTGGCCTACATCCTTGCAGAAAACCCCTCTTACATGCATCTATAGACATGTACAATTTGTCAAAAAGAACACCATTTTTCAGTTTCAAATAGAATGTGCTATCAGGATTTTGTGTTCTCAGCTCTTCTGCAAAATCCCACAACATATTGTACTGTTTTTGCTCATCTCCTCTAATCTTTCTGATTGCTTCTCTCTTTGCTCTAGCAGGCTTGCTCTTGGTGGCTGCCATATTGTAATCCTCTTGCACATTACTTCCCAAGATTCTCAATGAAATTGATTCATCTGTCCTCACCTTCTCAACATACTTCTTTGCTATGTAACTAGCAGTGAATTGCTTCACCTCCCACTCCCTACTGCAAGTGTGCTCATCTATGTATTTTTTCAGCATTATGCACTTTGTTCTGCTATCCTTTGAGGCAAAGAACTCCCAGGGGCAACCTGGGACACAATGAGCTTTCACTCTAATTTTGTCGTTTTTTGGTGTCTTTATAGCTACCCTGTTCTTAACAGCATACTCTGCCAAAGCTGTCCTAACCTCTACAATTGATGAAAAGACCATTCCAACTTTGAACACAGGATTTTTCATGTCTTCAGGCCTAAAACTTTTGAACTTCAAACTGTTCTCACCTCCTTCTTCATCTGAATCTGGGAGGTCCAGCTCCTCCTCTTCTTCCACCAAATTCTTGCCCTTACTTGCATTTCCCTTTTCCTCTGAGCTTCCAATATCCTTGTCCTTGTCCTTGTCCTTGCTCTGCTCCTCCTCCTCTGCATCTGCATCAACATACTTCTCATATAGGTTGTCATCATCTTTATCGAACTCATTATCGGAGTCCACAAACTCTGATCCACTACTACTGTCTTCACCCCCAGAACTGTCCTCTTCAACTTCTGGTTCAAACTGAGCCCTCCTATTGCTTCTCCTCTCATATGTGAACTGATGCCCTGCATTACTGTTCCATGCCTCAGCCTCTCTCCTGACAAAATTTCTCTGAAGTTTTGCTCTCTGTGTGGGGCTGATGACATTATCATAGAAGGGTGGAATATCCAGTGGCTTTCTCTTTGTAGGAGTAAAAACCTTAGGCAGCTCAGGGCCTCCAATCATTGGAATGTCATTATCACTGAAGATTGATCTCTCCAGATCTTTATCATTCACATATAGCTCAAAAGTTTTGATCTTGCTGACCACAAACATCATATAATATGTGTCAGCATCACACCCGAGCACTCGCAGACCACCAAACAATGATTTCCCTGGCAGCAACCAATACACTTCCAACCTTGTGACATCTGCATAGCCACACTGCCTAACAAAATCTTCTATCCAAAGCAGAGACCATGTGTCCACTTCACAACAATCAAATGTGTCAATACGCTCATCTACATATGTCTTGTTTGGGCCGTCACCACAAAAGAACCCACTGTGATGAATCTCTACTGAAAAGAGGTCGTCGTTTGGTCCTATGTGCAAAGAGAGGGAATCGAGCATCAGGAAGCTGCGCACAAACCTAACTCTAACCAATTCGGATCAAATCCTAACCCTAGTCACAAATCGATTGGGGGACAGAGAGGAACATACCGTACTGTGGAGGAGGATCTCCAGGGAGCCGCCGTACCGGAGCCATCGACGCCTAGGCAGGCGCCGCCGTCTCCGTGCGGCCACACCAAATCGCCAGGGCGCCGCCGCCCCCAAATCGCCGTGAGAGAGATTGGGAGAGAAGGAGAAGAAGAGGCAAGGACTGGGGAATGAAGATCTGAAATGATTCGGGGTGTTTTTTGTAAATATCCATCCACCTCCGTTACCCCTGTCCGACGTGGCAACAGTCAACGGTAGGTCAGACTGGGTTGGGCAGGTTTTGGACGTGACTGAGACACTTACAATAGTTCGAGGACCCACATGTCGATTTTCATAGTTCGAGGACCTGGTTGACACCCCTCGAATAGTTTAGGGACCTACAGTGCACTTCACTCGAATACAGTGTATATTACACCAATATGAATTTACAATGAGTTCATTACAGTACCTAAGTGGTGGTTTTATTTTCTTATACTAACGGAGCTTACGAGTTTTGTTTGAGTTTTGTGTGGTTGAAGTTTTCAAGTTTTGGGTAGAGATTCGATGGACTATGGAATAAGGAGTGGAAAGAGCCTAATCTTGGGGATGCCCAAGGCATCCCAAGGTAATATTCAAGGACAACCAAGAGCCTAAGCTTGGGGATGCCCCGGAAGGCATCCCCTCTTTCGTCTTCGTTCATCGGTAACTTTACTTGGAGCTATATTTTTATTCGCCACATGATATGTGTTTTTCTTGGAGCGTCATTTTCTCTTGTTAGTATTTTCTTGATGTTATTTAGAATAATGTTTTGCATCTTTAGTTTCAATAAAAAATTCAAGGATGGCCTTTGCCATGCTTATTTTGCTAGTATACATGTTCCTGTTTGAAAACAGAAAGTTTACTGCTGTTGCAAAAATTCCCTAGAAAAGTCAGAGAATGGTATAATGTTGAATCGTTTTGCATATTAAGCTCTGATAAATTTATTACAGTGGGAATTTTCTCTCATAATTTTTGGAGCCAGGGAAGTATTGATACTCTTGCGTTCTTTACAGACTGTACTATTTTGACAGATTGCTGTTATGTTTGCATTGTTTGCATATGTTTGCTTGTTTAATGATTCTATTTGAGGATAGGAGTGTTAAATATGCAGAGGCATTTAGTATGCAATGTTGAATAATAATTTTAGTGCTTTGTTACAGTAGAAAATGATAAGGTTTTGCATTGGTTTATACTAACCTATCTCACGAGTTCTTGTTGAGTTTGTTGTGAATGAAGATTTTGATAAAAAGAAGAGAAACCATGATATGAGAGGAATTAAGGAGACACAAAAGTTCAAGCTTGGGGATGCCCAAGGCACCCCAAGATAATATTTCAAGAAGTCTCAAGCATCTAAGCTTGGGGATGCCCCGGTAGGCATCCCACCTTTCTTCTTCAACAACTATCGGTTAGTATCGGTTGAGCCTAAGTTTTTGCTTCTTCACATGAGTTGTGCTATCCTTGCAATGTCATTTTATTTTGTTTTGCTTGCTGCTTGAATACAATACCAAGATCTGAAATTATTTAATGAGAGAGGGTCTTCACATAGTTACATGATTATTTAGCTACTCATTGATCTTCAATTATATCTTTTTGGAGTAGTTTGTCATTTACTCGTGTGCTTCACTTATATCCTATGAGTAAATGGTTGAATGAGTTGAATGTCATAAATCTGAAATTACATATGTTTCATTTGCTTACTCCATGGGGAGTAATGACTTCACATCTAAGAAGTAGAGGTTGTAAATTTATTGAAGGATAGCAAGCATTGTATTAGTCATTTGAACAATTCATGAAAGAATATTGAAGGAAGGGAGATTTCACATATAAATATATTATCATAGACATCTTTTATAATTGTGAGCACTCATTAAGTATGACATGCTAAAGAGTTGATGTTGGACAAGGAAGACAACATAATGGGTTGTGTTTTCTCACATCTCAGTTAAAGTATATTGTCATGGATCATTCAAACATGTTGAGCTTGCCTTTCCCCCTCATGCTAGCCAAAAATTCCTAGCACCAAGTAGAGATACTACTTGTGCTTCCAAATATCCTTAAACACAGTTTTTGCCACGAGAGTCCATCATACCTACCTATGGATTGAGCAAGACCCCTCAAGTAAGTTGTCATCAGTGCAAGCAATAAAAATTGCTCTCTAAATATGCATGACTTATTAGTGTGGAGAAAATAAGCTTTGTACGAACTTGTTATGGAAGCAATAAAAGCGACGGACTGCATAATAAAGGTCCATATACAAGGGGCAATATAAAGTGACGTTCTTTCGCATTAAGATTTTGTG
Organism: Triticum aestivum; assembly: GCF_018294505.1. Classification (NCBI taxonomy): domain Eukaryota; kingdom Viridiplantae; phylum Streptophyta; class Magnoliopsida; order Poales; family Poaceae; genus Triticum; species Triticum aestivum. The sequence goes on along the minus strand of NC_057810.1, from coordinate 210,107,678 downwards.
TATCCAACCCTAAAAGCGCATGACAACCTCTGCTTCCCTCTGCGAAGGGCCTATCTTTTACTTTATGTCTTCTACTTTATGCAAGAGTCAAGGTGATCTTCACCTTTCCCTTTTTCATTTTATCCTTTGGCAAGCACTTTGTGTTAGGGTGATCCTGATATATATATATATATATATATATATATATATATATATATATATATATCCAATTGGATGTACGTTAGCATGAACTATTATTGTTGACATCACCCAAAGGTGAATACGTTTGGAGGCAACATTATAAGCCCCTATCTTTCTTTGTGTCTGATTAAAACTTCATAACCACAAGTATTGCGTGAGTGTTAGCAATTATGGAAGACTATATGATAGTTGAGTATGTGGAGTTTGATATTCATGAAAATAAGATGAATTGCAATTGTTTGATAACTAAGAATGAAGTTTGCTAGTTTTCAAGAAAGTTTATGATCTATGCTTTAACATGTGAATTGCTTGTTACTTGTTCATGAGAAGTTTTATGAGATGAACTACTGTTATGACATATTATGATGCTAGTAAAGGTGATTGAAATTATCATTGATCAAACTTGTGCACTTCTAACATTCACACTTCATAAATTCTTTCTTTATCATTTACCTACTCGAGGACGAGTAGGAATTAAGCTTGGGGATGCTGATACGTCTCCAACGTATCTATAATTTATGAAGCATTCATGCTATTTTATTATCTGTTTTGAATGATTACGTGCTTTATTATACACTTTTATATTACTTTTGGGATTAACCTATTAACCGTAGGCCTAGCCCATATTGATGTTTTATTGCCGGTTTCAGTATTTCGAAGAAAAGGAATATCAAACGGAGTCCAAACGGAATGAAACCTTCGGTAGCATTATTTTTGGGAAGAATATCATCCTGGAGACTTGGAGTCTACGTCAGAAGATCCTCTAGGAGGCCAGGAGATAGGGGGCGCCCCCCCCCCCTACTGGGCACGCCCCTTGTCTTGTGGGCCCCTCGAGCACCCCCCGACCAACTTCTTTCGCCTATATAAACCTACGTACCCTAAAACCATCGAATATCAAGATAGATTGGGAGTTCCGCCGCCGCAAGCCTCTGTAGCCACCAAAAACCTCTCGGGAGCCCGTTCTGGCACCCTGCCGGAGGGGGATCCCATCACCGGTGGCCATCTTCATCATCCCGACGCTATCCATGACGAGGAGGGAGTAGTTCACCCTCGGGGCCGAGGGTATGTACCAGTAGCTATGTGTTTGATCTCTCTCTCTCGTGTTCTCTCTCGTGTTCCCTCTATGGCACGATCTTGATGTATCCCGAGCTTTGCTATTATAGTTGGATCTTATGATGTTTCTCCCCCTCTACTCTCTTGTGATGAATTGAGTTTCCCTCTTGAAGTTATCTTATCGGATTGAGTCTTTTGTTTGAGGACACTTGATGTATGTCTTGTCGTGTTTATCTGTGGTGACAATGGGATATCACGTGCCACTTGATGTATGTTTTGGTGACCAACTTGCGGGTTCCTCCCATGAACCTATGCATAGGGGTTGGCACTCGTTTTCTTGACTCTCTGGTAGAGACTTTGGGGCACTCTTTGAAGTACTTTGTGTTGGTTGGATGAATCTGAGATTGTGTGATGCATATCATATAATCATGCCCACGGATACTTGAGGTGACAATGGAGTATCTAGGTAACATTAGGGTTTTGGTTGATTTGTTTCTTAAGGTGTTATTCTAGTATGAACTCTATGATGGATTGAGCGAAAGAATAGCTTTATGTTATTTTACTACGAACTCTTGAATAGATAGAATAGAAAGGATAACTTGGAGGTGGTTTCGTACCCTACCATAATCTCTTCGTTTGTTCTTCACTATTAGTGGCTTTGGAGTAACTCTTTGTTGCATGTTGAGGGATTGTTATATGATCTATCTATGTTATTATTGTTGAGAGAACTTGCACTAGTGAAAGTATGAACCTTAGGCCTTGTTTCCTATCATTGCAATACCATTTACGCTCACTTTTATTGTTCGCTACCTTGCTGTTTTTATTATTTCAGATTACAAATACCTTTATCTACTATCCATATTGCACTTGTATCACCATCTCTTCACCGAAGTAGTGCACCTATATAATTTACCATTGTATTGGGTGTGTTGGGGACACAAAAGACTCTTTGTTATTTGGTTGCAGGGTTGTTTGAGAGAGACCATCTTCATCCTACGCCTCCTACGGATTGATAAACCTTAGGTCATCCACTTGAGGGAAATTTGCTACTGTCCTACAAACATGTGCACTTGCAGGCCCAACAACGTCTACAACAAGAAGGTTGTGTAGTAGACATCACCGAGCAAATCGAGCACAAAGACGAGCCCCGGGGCTGCCTCTGCCCCGTTCTGCTCACCACGGACGTTTGGCAGCCACATGTTCTTGTCTCCTTCCATCCCGACGCCATGGCCTTCTCCTTCAAGCTGGAGCTGAGGCACTGTCGTACCGCCTCGGGGATGATCCAAGTGCGGCCGGTGGCTATGGACGATGGCTACTTCCCCTCCTTCGACCTGCGTTCCAAGCTCGCCGCGGGAAAGCTGCCACTCCCTCCTGTTCAAATTCTGGCCCCAAACAGAGGTGGGCGCGATGTGCTCTCGCACGCTCCCGCTGCTGCCTGCGGTGGAAAGTCTGCACCCACCCAAGCCCATGGTGCCTGCTGGGCTGCTGCCCACCATGGGCCCGTTGCTCTCCCTTGCTGAGGATGACATCTTCCCGGAGAGCGCCCACTTCTCAGCCCATGCTCGGGTTCAGGCCCACTGGGTTCTCACCTCCAGGCCCACTTTCCCTCGGCCCCTTAGTCATCTTCCTGCTGGGGGGGGAGGGCCTGCTCCCTTGTGGTCATTTTCCCCCAGTTAGCGGCACCAACCCGCAGCACGAGTTGTGTGCGGTGCTCCCTGCTCGGGTGGCGGCGCTCCACTGTGCCTGCCGCGCATCGCCGCTTGAGCCCAGGGCTGATGATCTTCGGTCCTCCCCGCCCATGCTGCAGTTGCTCAAGGATCCGGTGGTGCCCGCCCTCGTGGTTCCTCCGCCTGTGCTGGCCACTGTGGTTCCCCCGCCATCGCCACCGGCCGGCTGTGCCGATGTGGTCCCTGATTCGGACCTTGCTCCCCCGTTGCAAGCTGCGGGGGGTCAGCCGGAGGTGCTGCCCCTAGCTGATCTCAACAACCCCGCCCCAAGCGAGCCTGAACTGGCCGTGGTACCCATCTCCCCACACTGCAGCTCCCGCATCATGCAGAAGTATGACGGGGAGCGGGTTGGTTCTGTGGAATGGGCTTCCAAGCGCAAGGCGTTGGTGTCCAGCGCCAGTTCTGAAGGTGCAGTTGCTCGCTGCTCTGGCTCGTCCGGCGGCCGTCGCAAGAAGGCGAAGATTCAGGCGGTCGCTGGGCTTTTGGAACTGCCCCTTTCTGGAACCCCTCGTCCTCTGACCCGAGGCAAGCTCAAGCAGTTGGCTCGGTGTTGCAACCTCAACGCAGAGGCCATCCTCTTTCAAGCAGAAGCTTCATCGTGCCCTTCCACGTCGACTGATGGCTCAACTTCTTCCTCTGTGGGTGCTGAACATCGTCTGGATGTGTAGGTCTTTAGTGTTGCATCAGCTTCCGCTCCTATGTATGCTGATCCTAGTTACTCTAGTTGGTGCTTTTTATCCCATGTTATGTAGTCTGTTCCAGATGTGTCCCCTGCACCTTTGTTGCTTTAGTCTGTCGCATGATGTTAGTCCGGTCTTCAGTTTATCTCCAGTCTGTAGTTTTGCTTTTTATCTATCAATGAAAGCCACCACTTTGAATTGCTATCTCCATTCTTATCATCATGCTCATGTTCTCTCCGTTTATGTTTTTTGGCATCGGTTGTTGTCTTACTCTGTTAATCATGAAAATTCTTGATTGGAATGTTCGAGGTCTAGGTGACGATGATAAGTGTTCGCTGGTTCGTGATACTATAACCTCCTATCGCCCTAGTGTTCTCTGCCTGCAGGAAACCAAGTTGGAATCCATCTCTAAGTGGAAGTTGCGGACTTTTCTTCCTGCTCATCTTGATGGTCATGCCGTCATGCCTTCATCAGGTCCTGCGGGTGGTATTTTGGTTGCTTGGGACACTTCTTTGGTCTTCGGGCAGGTGGTGGCATTGCACAAGTACCACCTCACTGTCAGACTAGCTTCAACCGGGTCCAATTCTTCAGTTCTTCTTACCACGGTATATGCTCCTTGTATTGCTCAAGATAGACCTCTGTTCTTCGAGACTCTTGCTGTTGTTGTAGGTCAAGTGAATGAACCATGGATGATCATTGGTGATTTCAATATGTACCGTTCAGAGACTGATAAATCTCGTGGTCGGCTGAACTGGTCAATGGATAAGGGAGAATTGCTTGGATGAGATAGAAATATGCAACAGAAAGTTTACCTGGTCCAACAAAAGGGACAATCCAACTCTTGTCCGCCTGGACCGGGTGCTCATCAACGCAGATTGGGTTCTTGCTTTTGCTCACACCGTAGCTTCAGCTGTAGCGACGGTTACTTCTGACCATGTGCCTATCCTAGTTGAATATGGAGCACAGCCTGCCAAATGTAAGTTGTTCAGAATGGAAAATCAATGGCTGGAGATGAGGGAAACAAGAGAAATCATTGCTGATGGCAGGTCCCGAGCAACAAGGCCATTTCACTCATCTGCCTCTCTCATTAATTTCAAGATGAGGCGCATCCGCGCGGCCCTTAGGCAATGGAAAAGGAACCGGCCTAGCCTCGATATGTTGATCAGCAACAATAAAACTGTAGTGGAATACATGAATGTAGTTGAAGAAAGGCGCTCGTTGTCCTCTCTCGAGGTGGTTCTGAGGAAGTTTTCTTCCACGAAAGCGGAACAACTGATCTTGTGGCAAACTGCACTCTGGCGTCGCCGTGCTAAGCTGCGTTGGTGTGTCTCGGGGGATGAAAATAATAAATTCTTTCATGCAGCAGCAAATTGTTAGTCTAGACGTAACAAGATTAAGGTCATTGTTCATGATGGTGTCGAATTCTTTGACACCCAGAATAAGTTGCAGCTGGCTACGCGCTACTTCTCTGACTTGCTGGGACAATCATCTCCATCTCTGCCCACAGTTTAGCTTGGTGATCTTTATGGGGTTCTGGACTTGGCTTGTCTTCAAGAAGAATTCAATTGGACTAAAATTATTAATGCTATCAACCACTCTCCAAACAATAGAAGCCCTGGCCCGGACGACTTCACAAATGAATTCTTCAAGGCCTTTCACTCCAATCTTAGAGAGGACCTGCAGTTCTTTTTGTCACAACTGTACCATCATCATGTGGATCTTGTGAAGGAAATATGCCCTAGAGGCAATAATAAAGTTATTATTTATTTCCTTATAATCATGATAAATGTTTATTATTCATGCTAGAATTGTATTTACCGGAAACATAATACATGTGTGAATACATAGACAAACATAGTGTCACTAGTATGCCTCTACTTGACTAGCTCGTTAATCAAAGATGGTTATGTTTCCTAACCATGAACAAAGAGTTGTTATTTGATTAACGAGGTCACATCATTAGTAGAATGATCTGATTGACATGACCCATTCCATTAGCTTAGCACCCGATCGTTTAGTATGTTGCTATTGCTTTCTTCATGACTTATACATGTTCCTATGACTATGAGATTATGCAACTCCCGTTTACCGGAGGAACACTTTGGGTACTACCAAACGTCACAACGTAACTGGGTGATTATAAAGGAGTACTACAGGTGTCTCCAATGGTCGATGTTGGGTTGGCGTATTTCGAGATTAGGATTTGTCACTCCGATTGTCGGAGAGGTATCTCTGGGCCCTCTCGGTAATACACATCACATAAGCCTTGCAAGCATTACAACTAATATGTTAGTTGTGAGATGATGTATTACGGAACGAGTAAAGAGACTTGCCGGTAACGAGATTGAACTAGGTATTGGATACCGACGATCGAATCTCGGGCAAGTAACATACCGATGACAAAGGGAACAACGTATGTTGTTATGCGGTCTGACCGATAAAGATCTTCGTAGAATATGTAGGAGCCAATATGGGCATCCAGGTCCCGCTATTGGTTATTGACCAGAGACATGTCTCGGTCATGTCTACATTGTTCTCGAACCCGTAGGGTCCGCACGCTTAAGGTTACGATGACAGTTATATTATGAGTTTATGCATTTTGATGTACCGAAGGTTGTTCGGAGTCCCGGATGTGATCACGGACATGACGAGGAGTCTCGAAATGGTCGAGACATAAAGATTGATATATTGGAAGCCTATGTTTGGACATCGGAAGTGTTCCGGGTGAAATCGGGATTTTACCGGGTTACCGGGAGGTTACCGGAACCCCCCGGGAACCACATGGGCCTTCATGGGCCTTAGTGGAAAGGAGAAAGGGGCAGCCCAAGGGGGCTGCGCGCCTCCCCCCTTCCCCTAGTCCTATTAGGACTAGGAGAGGTGGCCGGCCACCCCTCTCCCTCTTTCCCCCTTGGGAATCCTAGTTGGAATAGGATTGGAGGGGAGTCCTACTCCCGGTAGGAGTAGGACTCCTCCTGCGCCTCCTCCTCCTGGCCGGCGCACCCTCCCCCCTTGGCTCCTTTATATACTGAGGCAGGGGCACCTCTAAACACACAAGTTGACACAAGTTGATCCACGTGATCGATTCCTTAGCCGTGTGCGGTGCCCCCTGCCACCATATTCCTCGATAATACTGTAGCGGAGTTTAGGCGAAGCCCTGCTGCTGTAGTTCATCAAGATCGTCACCACGCCGTCGTGCTGACGGAACTCTTCCCCGACACTTTGCTGGATCGGAGTCCGGGGATCGTCATCGAGCTGAACGTGTGCTCGAACTCGGAGGTGCCGTAGTTTCGGTGCTTGATCGGTTGGATCGTGAAGACGTACGACTACTTCCTCTACGTCGTGTCATCGCTTCCGCAGTCGGTCTGCGTAGGGTACGTAGACAATACTCTTCCCCTCGTTGCTATGCATCACATGATCCTGTGTGCGCGTAGGAAAATTTTTGAAATTACTACGAAACCCAACAGTGGCATCCGAGCCTAGGTTAATGATGTTGATGTTATATGCACGAGTAGAACACAAGTGAGTTGTGGACGATACAAGTCATACTGCCTACCAGCATGTCATATTTTGGTTCGGCGGTATTGTTGGACGAGACGACCCGGACCAACCTTACGCGTACGCTTACGCGAGACCGGTTCCCTCGACGTGCTTTGCACAGAGATGGCTTGCGGGCGACTGCCTCTCCAACTTTAGTTGAACCAAGTATGGCTACGCCCGGTCCTTGCGAAGGTTAAAACGGAGTCTATTTGACAAACTATCGTTGTGGTTTTGATGCGTAGGTGAGATTGGTTCTTACTTAAGCCCGTAGCAGCCACGTAAAACATGCAACAACAAAGTAGAGGACGTCTAACTTGTTTTTGCAGGGCATGTTGTGATGTGATATGGTCAAAGCATGATGCTGAATTTTATTGTATGAGATGATCATGTTTTGTAACCGAGTTATCGGCAACTGGCAGGAGCCATATGGTTGTCGCTTTATTGTATGCAATGCAATCGCGATGTAATGCTTTACTTTATTACTAAACGGTAGTGATAGTCGTGGAAGCATAAGATTGGCGAGACGACAACGATGCTACGATGGAGATCAAGGTGTCGCGCCGGTGACGATGGTGATCATGACGGTGCTTCGGAGATGGAGATCACAAGCACGAGATGATGATGGCCATATCATATCACTTATATTGATTGCATGTGATGTTTATCTTTTTATGCATCTTATCTTGCTTTGATTGACGGTAGCATTATAAGATGATCTCTCACTAAATTATCAAGAAGTGTTCTCCCTGAGTATGCACCGTTGCCAAAGTTCGTCGTGCCCAGACACCACGTGATGATCGGGTGTGATAAGCTCTACGTCCATCTACAACGGGTGCAAGCCAGTTTTGCACACGCAGAATACTCAGGTTAAACTTGACGAGCCTAGCATATGCAGATATGGCCTCGGAACACGGAGACCGAAAGGTCGAGCGTGAATCATATAGTAGATATGATCAACATAACGATGTTCACCATTGAAAACTACTCCATCTCACGTGATGATCGGTTATGGTTTAGTTGATTTGGATCACGTGATCACTTAGAGGATTAGAGAGATGTCTATCTAAGTGGGAGTTCTTTTGTAATATGATTAATTGAACTTAAAATTTATCATGAACTTAGTCCCTGATAGTATCTTGCTTGTTTATGTTGATTGTAGATAGATGGCTCGTGCTGTTGTTCCGTTAAATTTTAATGCGTTCCTTGAGAAAGCAAAGTTGAAAGATGATGGTAGCAATTACACGGACTGGGTCCGTAACTTGAGGATTATCCTCATTGCTGCACAGAAGAATTACGTCCTGGAAGCACCGCTGGGTGCCAGGCCTGCTGCTGGAGCAACGCCAGATGTTATGAACGTCTGGCAGAGCAAAGCTGATGACTACTCGATAGTTCAGTGTGCCATGCTTTACGGCTTAGAATCGGGACTTCAACGACGTTTTGAACGTCATGGAGCATATGAGATGTTCCAGGAGTTGAAGTTAATATTTCAAGCAAATGCCCGGATTGAGAGATATGAAGTCTCCAATAAGTTCTATAGCTGCAAGATGGAGGAGAACAGTTCTGTCAGTGAGCATATACTCAAAATGTCTGGGTATAATAATCACTTGATTCAATTGGGAGTTAATCTTCCGGATGATTGCGTCATTGACAGAATTCTCCAATCACTGCCACCAAGCTACAAGAGCTTCGTGATGAACTATAATATGCAAGGGATGAACAAGACTATTCCCGAGCTCTTCGCAATGCTGAAAGCTGCGGAGGTAGAAATCAAGAAGGAGCATCAAGTGTTGATGGTTAACAAGACCACTAGTTTCAAGAAAAAGGGCAAAGGGAAGAAAAAGGGGAACTTCAAAAAGAACGGCAAGCAAGTTGCTGCTCAAGAGAAGAAACCCAAGTCTAGACCTAAGCCTGAAACTGAGTGCTTCTACTGCAAGCAGACTGGTCACTGGAAGCGGAACTGCCCCAAGTATTTGGCGGATAAGAAGGATGGCAAGGTGAACAAAGGTATATGTGATATACATGTTATTGATGTGTACCTTACTAGAGCTCGCAGTAGCACCTGGGTATTTGATACTGGTTCTGTTGCTAATATTTGCAACTCGAAACAGGGACTACAGAATAAGCGGGCACTAGCAAAGGACGAGGTGACGATGCGCGTGGGAAACGGTTCCAAAGTCGATGTGATCGCAGTCGGCACGCTACCTCTACATCTACCTTCGGGATTAATATTAGACCTAAATAATTGTTATTTGGTGCCAGCGTTGAGCATGAACATTATATCTGGATCTTGTTTAATGCGAGACGGTTATTCATTTAAATCAGAGAATAATGGTTGTTCTATTTATATGAGTAATATCTTTTATGGTCATGCACCCTTGAAGAGTGGTCTATTCTTACTAAATCTCGATAGTAGTAATACACATATTCATAATGTTGAAGCCAAAAGATGCAGAGTTGATAATGAAAGTGCAACTTATTTGTGGCACTGTCGTTTAGGTCATATCGGTATAAAGCGCATGAAGAAACTCCATACCGATGGACTTTTGGAACCACTTGATTATGAATCACTTGGTACTTGCGAACCGTGCCTCTTGGGCAAGATGACTAAAACACCGTTCTCCGGTACTATGGAGAGAGCAACAGATTTGTTGGAAATCATACATACCGATGTATGTGGCCCGATGAATATTGAGGCTCGTGGCGGATATCGTTATTTTCTCACCTTCACAGATGATTTAAGCAGATATGGGTATATTTACTTAATGAAACATAAGTCTGAAACATTTGAAAAGTTCAAAGAATTTCAGAGTGAAGTTGAAAATCATCGTAACAAGAAAATTAAGTTTCTACGATCTGATCGTGGAGGAGAATATTTGAGTTACGAGTTTGGTGTACATTTGAAAAATTGTGGAATAGTTTCGCAACTCACGCCACCCGGAACACCACAGCGTAATGGTGTGTCCGAACGTCGTAATCGTACTTTACTAGATATGGTGCGATCTATGATGTCTCTTACTGATTTACCGCTATCATTTTGGGGATATGCTTTAGAGACGGCCGCATTCACGTTAAATAGGGCACCATCAAAATCCGTTGAGACGACGCCTTATGAACTGTGGTTTGGCAAGAAACCAAAGTTGTCGTTTCTTAAAGTTTGGGGCTGCGATGCTTATGTGAAAAAACTTCAACCTGATAAGCTCGAACCCAAATCGGAGAAATGTGTCTTCATAGGATACCCAAAGGAAACTGTTGGGTACACCTTCTATCACAGATCCGAAGGCAAAACATTCGTTGCTAAGAATGGATCATTTCTAGAGAAGGAGTTTCTCTCGAAAGAAGTGAGTGGGAGGAAAGTAGAACTTGACGAGGTAACTGTACCTGCTCCCTTACTGGAGAGTAGCTCATCACAGAAAACTGTTTCAGTGACACCTACACCGGTTAGTGAGGAAGCCAATGATAATGATCATGAAACTTCAGATCAAGATACTACTGAACCACGTAGATCAACCAGAGTAAGATCCGCGCCAGAGTGGTACGGAAATCCTGTTCTGGAAGTCATGCTACTAGATCATGATGAACCTACGAACTATGAAGAAGCGATGGTGAGCCCAGATTCCGCAAAGTGGCTTGAAGCCATGAAATCTGAGATGGGATCCATGTATGAGAACAAAGTATGGACTTTGGTTGACTTGCCCGATGATCGGCAAGCAATTGAGAATAAATGGATCTTTAAGAAGAAGACTGACGCTGATGGTAATGTTACTGTCTACAAAGCTCGACTTGTCGCAAAAGGTTTTCGACAAGTTCAAGGAATTGACTACGATGAGACCTTCTCACCCGTAGCGATGCTTAAGTCCGTCCGAATCATGTTAGCAATTGCCGCATTTTATGATTATGAAATTTGGCAAATGGATGTCAAAACTGCATTCCTGAATGGATTCCTGGAAGAAGAGTTGTATATGATGCAACCAGAAGGTTTTGTCGATCCAAAGGGAGCTAACAAAGTGTGCAAGCTCCAGCGATCCATTTATGGACTGGTGCAAGCCTCTCGGAGTTGGAATAAACGTTTTGATAGTGTGATCAAAGCATTTGGTTTTATACAGACTTTCGGAGAAGCCTGTATTTACAAGAAAGTGAGTGGGAGCTCTGTAGCATTTCTGATATTATATGTGGATGACATATTACTGATTGGAAATGATATAGAATTTCTGGATAGCATAAAGGGATACTTGAATAAAAGTTTTTCAATGAAAGACCTCGGTGAAGCTGCTTACATATTAGGCATTAAGATCTATAGAGATAGATCAAGACGCTTAATTGGACTTTCACAAAGCACATACCTTGACAAAATTTTGAAGAAGTTCAAAATGGATCAAGCAAAGAAAGGGTTCTTGCCTGTGTTACAAGGTGTGAAATTGAGTAAGACTCAATGCCCGACCACTGCAGAAGATAGAGAGAATATGAAAGATGTTCCCTATGCATCAGCCATAGGCTCTATCATGTATGCAATGCTGTGTACCAGACCTGATGTGTGCCTTGCTATAAGTTTAGCAGGGAGGTACCAAAGTAATCCAGGAATGGATCACTGGACAGCGGTCAAGAACATCCTGAAATACCTGAAAAGGACTAAGGATATGTTTCTCGTATATGGAAGTGACAAAGAGCTCATCGTAAAAGGTTACGTTGATGCAAGCTTTGACACTGATCCGGACGATTCTAAATCGCAAACCGGATACGTGTTTACATTAAACGGTGGAGCTGTCAGTTGGTGCAGTTCTAAACAAAGCGTCGTAGCGGGATCTACATGTGAAGCGGAATACATAGCTGCTTCGGAAGCAGCAAATGAAGGAGTCTGGATGAAGGAGTTCATATCCGATCTAGGTGTCATACCTAGTGCATCGGGTCCAATGAAAATCTTTTGTGACAATACTGGTGCAATTGCCTTGGCAAAGGAATCCAGATTTCACAAAAGGACCAAACACATCAAGAGACGCTTCAACTCCATCCGGGATCTAGTCCAGGTGGGAGACATAGAGATTTGCAAGATACATACGGATCTGAATGTTGCAGACCCGTTGACTAAGCCTCTTCCACGAGCAAAACATGATCAGCACCAAGGCTCCATGGGTGTTAGAATCATTACAGTGTAATCTAGATTATTGACTCTAGTGCAAGTGGGAGACTGAAGGAAATATGCCCTAGAGGCAATAATAAAGTTATTATTTATTTCCTTATAATCATGATAAATGTTTATTATTCATGCTAGAATTGTATTTACCGGAAACATAATACATGTGTGAATACATAGACAAACATAGTGTCACTAGTATGCCTCTACTTGACTAGCTCGTTAATCAAAGATGGTTATGTTTCCTAACCATGAACAAAGAGTTGTTATTTGATTAACGAGGTCACATCATTAGTAGAATGATCTGATTGACATGACCCATTCCATTAGCTTAGCACCCGATCGTTTAGTATGTTGCTATTGCTTTCTTCATGACTTATACATGTTCCTATGACTATGAGATTATGCAACTCCCGTTTACCGGAGGAACACTTTGGGTACTACCAAACGTCACAACGTAACTGGGTGATTATAAAGGAGTACTACAGGTGTCTCCAATGGTCGATGTTGGGTTGGCGTATTTCGAGATTAGGATTTGTCACTCCGATTGTCGGAGAGGTATCTCTGGGCCCTCTCGGTAATACACATCACATAAGCCTTGCAAGCATTACAACTAATATGTTAGTTGTGAGATGATGTATTACGGAACGAGTAAAGAGACTTGCCGGTAACGAGATTGAACTAGGTATTGGATACCGACGATCGAATCTCGGGCAAGTAACATACCGATGACAAAGGGAACAACGTATGTTGTTATGCGGTCTGACCGATAAAGATCTTCGTAGAATATGTAGGAGCCAATATGGGCATCCAGGTCCCGCTATTGGTTATTGACCAGAGACATGTCTCGGTCATGTCTACATTGTTCTCGAACCCGTAGGGTCCGCACGCTTAAGGTTACGATGACAGTTATATTATGAGTTTATGCATTTTGATGTACCGAAGGTTGTTCGGAGTCCCGGATGTGATCACGGACATGACGAGGAGTCTCGAAATGGTCGAGACATAAAGATTGATATATTGGAAGCCTATGTTTGGACATCGGAAGTGTTCCGGGTGAAATCGGGATTTTACCGGGTTACCGGGAGGTTACCGGAACCCCCCGGGAACCACATGGGCCTTCATGGGCCTTAGTGGAAAGGAGAAAGGGGCAGCCCAAGGGGGCTGCGCGCCTCCCCCCTTCCCCTAGTCCTATTAGGACTAGGAGAGGTGGCCGGCCACCCCTCTCCCTCTTTCCCCCTTGGGAATCCTAGTTGGAATAGGATTGGAGGGGAGTCCTACTCCCGGTAGGAGTAGGACTCCTCCTGCGCCTCCTCCTCCTGGCCGGCGCACCCTCCCCCCTTGGCTCCTTTATATACTGAGGCAGGGGCACCTCTAAACACACAAGTTGACACAAGTTGATCCACGTGATCGATTCCTTAGCCGTGTGCGGTGCCCCCTGCCACCATATTCCTCGATAATACTGTAGCGGAGTTTAGGCGAAGCCCTGCTGCTGTAGTTCATCAAGATCGTCACCACGCCGTCGTGCTGACGGAACTCTTCCCCGACACTTTGCTGGATCGGAGTCCGGGGATCGTCATCGAGCTGAACGTGTGCTCGAACTCGGAGGTGCCGTAGTTTCGGTGCTTGATCGGTTGGATTGTGAAGACGTACGACTACTTCTTCTACGTCGTGTCATCGCTTCCGCAGTCGGTCTGCGTAGGGTACGTAGACAATACTCTTCCCCTCGTTGCTATGCATCACATGATCCTGTGTGCGCCGTAGGAAATTTTTTGAAATTACTACGAAACCCAACATCTTGCTGGTATCAACACAACTTACATCTCCCTCTTGCCTAAGAAAGAAAACCTGCTTGAGTTGCGCGACTTTCGGCCCATTTCTATCGTGCACAGCGTGCCTAAGCTTGGCACTAGAGTTCTTGCAAGGAGGCTTCAACACCGCATACTTGAGTTGATCCACTCGCTCCAATCTGGCTTCACCAAAGGCCGATCAATTGTTGAAAATTTTGCCATGGCTGCAGATATGGTACAAACTGCTCACAGGAGCAAGCTACCTATGGTGGTCCTTAAGCTAGATTTTCAGAAGGCCTTTGACACCGTTAGCTGGGCTGCTCTATTTAGTATTATGGAGGCTTGAGGTTTCCCACAAAGATGGATCACCTGGGTCCGTAATTTTCTGACCACGGCAACTTCTCGGGTTATGGTCAACGGGGAGCTTGTCGATCCCATTATTGCCAAAAGAGGGCTGCGGGAGGGAGATTCCATATCTCCGTACCTCGTTGCTGATGTTCTACAAAGACTTTGCTGCTCCCAGTTTGAATCTGTTGATTTAATTCACCCTCTGGGCGCGGATCGCATGTTTCCAGTTCTGCAGTATGCGAATGACACTTTAATTCTCTTCCAAGGAAATATCCAGCAAGCTGCAATTATCAAACAGATTCTAGATGCCTTCTCTGCCTTCTCCGGACTGCAGATTAATTACCACAAAAGCACACTCATCCCTATTTATATTGACATGGACACTACGAATGAGATCGCTGCTTTGTTTGGATGCCCAGTTTCGTCCTTTCCATGCTCATATCTGGGGCTTCCACTTTCTCTTCACAAAATCAAGCATGGTATGCTTCTGCCAGTCATTCACAGAGTTGACACACGACTATCCGGTTGGCTCGCTGCTTTTCTGTCCTGGGGGGGGGGGGTCGCCTCATTTTGATCAACTCAGTACTAGCCAGCATCCCAATCTATTACATGACTTGCTTTCAATGGCCCAAGGAGTCTATTACAAAACTCAAAAGTTTGCTCCGTGCTTTCTTCTGGCAAGGCAAGAACTCTGTCAAGGGTGGTCAATGTTTGGTTGCATGGGATTATGTTTCCATGCTAAAAGACGCTGGGGGATGGGTGTTCGGAACCTCACAGCACACAATCATGCGCTGTTATGCAAGTTCACCGCTAGGGTTTTACAGAGCTCCGATGTCCCCTGCTATCAGTGGTTCGCCCATCAATACTGTTCTACTCGCATTCCACACAGCTCAGCCAACAGAGACACTGCTATTTGGAAGGGTTTCAAGGAATGCATCTCCTCGGTCACAACCTCGACGTTTTGCTCCCTCGGTGAAGGCCAGATGATCTCGTTCTGGCATGACAAGTGGCTAGGGGTTGGCCGTCTTCGTTTCATCTTGCCAGTTCTATACTCCTATGCAAGAGACAATAGTTGTACAGTCGCCTCTCAGTTTGCCATGTTGGGGAACGTAGCAGAAATTCAAAATTTTCCTACGAGTCACCAAGATCTATCTATAGAGAAACTAGCAATGAGAGAGAGGGGAGTGCATCTACATACCCTTGTAGATTGCTAAGCGGAAGTGTTACAAGAACGCGGATGAGGGATTCGTACTCGCGGCGATTCAAATCGCGGAAGATCCGATCTAACGCCGAACGGACGGCGCCTCCGCGTTTAACACATGTACAGCTCGGGGACGTCTCCTCCTTCTTGATCCAGCAAGGTGAGAGGAGAAGTTGAGGGAGAGCTCCGGCAGCACGACGGCGTGGTGGTGGAGCTTGCAGTTCTCCGGCAGGGCTTCGCCAAGCACTACCGAGGAGGAGGTGGAGTTAGAGAGGGGGAGGGCTGCGCCAGGGGCAAGGGTGAAGCTCCCATGCGCCTCCCCACTATATATAGGGGTGGAGGGGGCTGGTTTCTTGCCCTCCAAGTCCATTGGGGCGTTGGCAAAGGTGGGAGGAAAGAAATCCCATCATTTCCTTCCCCACCGATTGTTATCCCTCCTTTTTAGGGATCTTGATCTTATCCCTTCGGGATATGATCTTATTCCTTCTAAGGGGGGATCTTGGTGCGCCTTGACCAGGGATGTGGGGCCTTGCCCCCACTACCCACGTTCATGTGGGTCCCCCCATGCAGGTGGGCCCCACTCTGGAACCTTCTAGAACCTTCCCGGTACAATACCGAAAAATCCCGAACATTTTCTGGTGGCCAAAATAGGACTTCACATATATAAATCTTTACCTCCGGACCATTCTGGAACTCCTCATGACGTCCGGGATCTCATCCGGGACTCCGAACAACATTCGGTAATTGCACACTAATTCCCATAACAACTCTAGCGTCACCGAACCTTAAGTGTGTAGACCCTACGGGTTCACGAATCATGCAGACATGACCGAGATAGCTCTCTAGCCAATAACCAACAGCGGGATCTGGATACCCATGTTGGCTCCCACATGTTCCACGATGATCTCATCGGATGAACCACGATGTCAAGGATACAAGCAATTCCATATACAATTCCCTTTGTCTAGCGGTATAGTACTTGCCCGAGATTCGATCGTCGGTATCCCGATACCTTGTTCAATCTCGTTACCGGCAAGTCTCTTTACTCGTTCCGTAACACATCATCCCGTGATCAACCCCTTGGTCACACTGTGCACATTATGATGATGTCCTACCGAGTGGGCCCAGAGATACCTCTCTGTTACACGGAGTGACAAATCCCAGTCTCGATTCGTGCCAACCCAACAGACACTTTCAGAGATACCCGTAGTGCACCTTTATAGCCACCCAGTTACGTTGTGATGTTTGGTACACCCAAAGCATTCCTACGGTATCCGGGAGTTGCACAATCTCATGGTCTAAGGAAATGATACTTGACATTAGAAAAGCTTTAGCATACGAACTACACGATCTTTGTGCTAGGCTTAGGATTGGGTCTCGTCCATCACATCATTCTCCTAATGATGTGATCCCGTTATCAACGACATCCAATGTCCATGGTCAGGAAACCGTAACCATCTATTGATCAACGAGCTAGTCAACTAGAGGCTTACTAGGGACTTGGTGTTGTCTATGTACCCACACATGTATCTGAGTTTTCTATCAATACAATTATAGCATGGATAATAAACGATTATCATGAACAAGAAAATATAATAATAATAACTAATTTATTATTGCCTCTAGGGCATATTTCCAACATGCCAATGGCGGCTGGGATGTTCATTTGCATCCTAACCTCTCAACAACTACGGTTCAGGAGCTGCATTGTCTCAACTCTCTTCTGCTGGATGTGCTGCCTGCTACGGTGCACCCGGACCTTCGCCGAACCGCCATATGCCACCGAGAGGTCACTACAACGTATATCTATGGGTTGCTGAATTTCAAAGGTATGTCGTGTACGTTCGCACAATGGATCTGGGATCCTATCATCCCTCTCAAAGACCGGATCTTTCTATGGCTCGCTTTTTGGGGGCGGCTCAACACGCGGAACAATATGACAAAGAAGGGATGGTTTTCTATTGCCTCTCATCCTGATTGCGATATCTGCCTGGCCACTGAATCCATCAGTCACATAATTCTACGATGTGCTCCGGCTGATGCAGTTTGGAGCAAGTTGAATGTGGCCAGTCATGCCTCCTGTTCCCCGGGCATTATGGAGTTTGTGCAGCAACTACATTTCTGCTGGCCTGCTGCCAGGAAAGTGCACGTTCTTTTTGCTGCATGTACTGTCACGCTATGGCATGCTAGGAATGACATGGTTTTTCACCTCAACCGTTGGTCACCATCTTACACCAGACAATATGCTGTCCAACTCTTATCACTTTGGATGAATAGGGCTATGCGCACAAGGGACAAGGAGTCTATAGATTTATGGGTGCATCAAATTAGTTCCTAGCATAGCTACTAAACAGATGCCATGTAATATCTTCTAAACACCCCCTATCCCCCACTGTCTTTCTCTTCTCTTCCAAGGCAACTTATGGCCTCTGCACCATGGTGCGTAACATAAGTTTCATGTCCTGTTTTGAAATGCATAAGGTAGAATGATCTACCTTTTATTTCAAAATTAAATACTTGTCGAAAAAATGGATTTATCTAGAACTAAAACACGTATAGATACATCCATTTCTCCTACAAGTATTTTGAGTATTTCTAGTCTAATCCTACCCTCTCCATCCCAAAAGTAGGCATATAAATTTAGTTAAAAAGTTAATAAATTATAAGTTCGACCAAATATATAGACATATCAACAACTACAATTTTGAAGAAATACATTATGAAAATATATATAATGCTGGATACACTAATATCGATTTGGTATATCATATTTAGAAAGTATTGACTTTTGGCTCAATTTATACGCCGCCTATTTGAAAATGGAAGGGAGTATTTATTTTGAATTGAACCAAGGACGCAGGTAAGATTTTACGCTGCCAATTTTTAGGAAACAATGGACGTTCTTATATACTCGCCCAGTCCCCAAATAAGTGTCTTAACTTTGTACTAACTTTATTACTCCCTCCTTTCCGATTTGCAGGGCTCAACTAAAAAATCTCACCAACCAAGGTAGATTATGAGTACTCCCTCCGTTTCAGTTTACAAGTCCTGCACGTATATTTTTTTTGTAATATATGACTTGTATTATGTTGGTCAAATTGACGACCTAAAGGTACGCGCACGCCCTGTAAACTGAGAGAGAGGAAGTATTGAAATAATTTTGATAGTTTACAAAAGTACTCAATTAATACACTCATTTTCATGAAACAATTATTAATTGCAATGCATGCATACATGACCAATAAATAACTAAGAATTTCTACATGCATTGGTGAGTTTTCTTTTAATCCTTGCATGCAGTAATTTAATGCACCTTGATATCTGAGTGTGTGATGTGAAGCAATAGAAATGAGACTTATAAAACGGGAAAACGAAAGTTTTGAGATAAGCCTTATAAACAGGAAAGGAGTTACTCCCTCCGTCTAGGTGAATAAGTCATCCTAGGTTGTGCACCATGACCAAGTAGGAGGGGAAAACGAGAAAACTTAATGTTTATTTGCTAATTAATAGCATTGCATGCAATGAACTAATCATTGCATGTCGTGTTTAGTAGTCTCAAGTCATTAAAAGCATGCACACCCACATCTCTTAGGCTGGTCATAGTGGAGAGTAACTTAGACTAGTAACATACATATGTTACTAGTCTATGTTACTACCTTCATAGTGGGTAGTGTCATAGGTGTGGTAACATAGTTGCCTTCATTTATTACTTTGTAGACTCATTATGCATTGGAAACCGCTATGTGATGGTAACATATTATGTTACTCTATTTGCCTCTCTCATCATTAACTACTTGCCACATCACCAATTTTGCTTATGTGGCATCTATGTTACTACCTATGTTACTCCCACTATGACCAGCCTCATAGTGGGAGTAACATAGGTAGTAACATAGATGCCACATAAGCAAAATTGGTGATGTGGCAAGTAGTTAATGATGAGAGAGGCAAATAGAGTAACATAATATGTTACCATCACATAGCGGTTTCCAATGCATAATGAGTCTACAAGACAATAAATGAACATGTGTATGTTACTACACATATGACACTTCCCACTATAAGGGTAGTAACATAGAGTAGTAACGTATGCATGTTACTACTCTAAGTTACTCCCCACTATGACCATCCTTATTGGTTGATATGTCAAGAAACAAGAAACGAGGTAGAAGTTAATGCACCGTGTCTAAGTGTTTTGAGATTATTTGGTTTCGTAAGATGACTTACACACCTAAATGGGGGAGTAGTATAAAGTTGTATACTAAAATTAAAATATTTATTTTGGGAGGAGGGAGTATAATCAATATATAAGGCCACTTTATCTTCCTCCCGTTTCCACACTTTAACTGGGTGGCGGAAAAGGGTAACACCCGAAGAGAATAAACAGCCGGGAGGGAGCCATATTAATTAATCCATTTCTGTTTTAAATCCGTCCTCCCCTTCCTCGCCCACTTCCACCACCACCACCACCTCGTCTCCCCTCCCTCCCACCACCTCCGCCACCGCCCACCGCCTTGCGCCAGCCCTAGCTCCGATCTCGCCGCCGCCGGGCCCCGGATCCTGCCCCGCGACGAGACGCGCCACGGCCTCCTGGTCCTGGGCACGACGCTCCCTCCTCCCGCTCCACCTTGCGTGTAAGTCCTCCTCCTCCCACCTTCTCGACCACGGCCCGGCGCTCCTGCTCGGCCTCCTAGCATTGGGGAGCGGGACGCCCCGGAGACGGCCGCGGCCTGCTGCTGCGTTCCGGCCCTGGTGCTCGTGCTGTTTGGGGCGCCGGGGCTCCGGTTTGCGGGTGGGCTTCGTGAGGTGATTTGGGCGTGGCGCGCGTGATTTGGCGCGGGATTGCGCGTTTTGTCAAGGCGGCTATCGGGTTTGAATTGGGAATGCGTTCGGTGGGGATCATGGGATTTGACCGCGAGTTGACTTTTGGAAGCAGCTCCCATTTTGACCATGCCCTGTGATTTGATTTGGACAGGGAGATCGCCTCCTCATGCTTTTGTTGTTCTAATCGTCTAGACATGTCATTAACTCGAAATGTTTATTTGGGACCTACATGTCAAACTTGGTTGTCACAACCGAAACAAGTGACAAAGATAAGAAAAAACAGTAGATCTCATAGAATGACATATAAGAAGGTTCAGGACGATTTCGTTGTTGCGTGGCATCTTGCCGTATTCCCTTCGTACATGACACATCTCTTGAGTGATCGCCATTGCTTTGTTTCTTGTAGATGAATGTGGTTCATGGATTAATCTCGTGTAACCTTGCATTGCAGAAAGGTGGCAGCATTGGGGGGATAATTTTGTTCTCACCCTGTGTGGTACGTGGCATGTAGTTTTGGTGTTCTGAAGTATATGCGGAGGGTATAATCCGGATATATTACTATTGATTCTGCAATGGCAAGGAGATGAAAGTATCGTGGGTGTGGCAGCGGGGCAGCAAGGACATGACAGCCATGCCACATCCGCGCCACCGCACTGCCAAGAAGCCCATGTGGATAATTGTGCTACTGTCAATTGTTTGTGTTTCGTTGATCGGGGCTTATGTCTATCCTCCACGGCGCTACTCGACCTGTTACTTCTTTGCTTCAAGTGTTTGTACTCCCTTTAAGGATTGGCTCCCTGCTGTGACCCGGCGGGAGCTGACCGATCAAGAGGTTTTTTCGTCTGTGGTCATCAGAGATTTGCTTGCAATGCCTATGCCCGTGTCCAAGAAGCCAAAGATTGCATTTATGTTCTTGACACCTGGTTCATTGCCCTTCGAGAAATTGTGGGAGAGATTTTTGCAGGTTCTGTGCTGATATTCCTTTTAGACGAATATATAGAGTTTATATTATGTCTGCATGTAGAAACACTTTTCTTAATCTAAAATGAGAAATGGTGTGCCTGAACTTCTGTATACAGGGCCATGAGGGACGATATTCCATCTATATCCATGCATCGCGTGAAAAGCCTGTGCATTCTAGTCCTTTGTTTGTGGGCCGAGAAATTCGCAGTGAAAAGGTACGAAGTTCCACCCCCACTTAGTATGCTTCTTTTCTCCGTTTATCTTAATCCACACGTTTAATCAGGCGATGGAATTCAAATAAGTAAGAAAGATCATTGTAATTTAACACTTTATCACGTTGTTGAGAAAGAAAATCTTGTCATCGTTTGTGTTTTCGCTACATTCTTAATTGATATGCAAAACTAGCAAAACAGTAACAAATATGGATCATACCGCAGTTAGAAATATGTACAAGGGTATAAGGCTGCATTTGGGTAGTAGTACATGGATAAAGGGAGTACTGTACAATGGTGACTGATTGTCTATATATCATTATTGAATGATTATTTAAACCACAATGATGGAATTTAACTTGATTGCTCATACAAAAATGGGTGCCGAGATAACTATATGTTGCTCATATTACAGGATGCCCAAGTCTCATAATCTGACCATAAACCATACTATGTCTCTATATAATAAAAGATTAATGATGTTTCTACTATTGAGACTTTGTCTTGTATGCCTTATGGAATTTGTTTCTACTATTGAGACTTTGTCTCATGTGCCTTATGGAATTTCCGCAAGATTAGAAAATCTTTTCTGTAAATGAAAGATGGTGGTGGTTCATCCACGCCTTCCTTCTCTCCCTTTTTTCACCTTGCTAAAAAATCTTTTAACAAAAAAGAAAAACTAACCAACTCAATGAAACATTGCTAAGCTCGTTTAATAAACAAATTTAACCACTTCCTAGAAAAATAAAATTGAGCTACAAGGGTCGTAAAGAAGCATGACTAGGTGTGGGTGTGAATGTGTGAGGCTGTAGGCCATGCATGATACTGGTTTTGGCTGAACTCAGATGAGCACAAGAATGCAACTGAGATGTAAGGCAGGCTCATTGACATTGGTTTAACATGATCAGTATATATTTTTCGTAGCAAAGCACAAATATTCAGCTAGTCTACCAAAATATAACAGATGTTTTGTGATATTATGGGGAAGATTGGATGATAGAATGCATTGAGATAGAAAATTCCAACATGCATAGAAAAAAATATACCGGTGGAACTCATTACAGTTGACATATTGGTGGAACTCATTACAGTTGACATAGGAATATCTGAATGCAACTGGATTAGTCATGCATGCGAGATGAGCTTTTTGCCTGGCTGTAACTTGCTGTCTTTTGTAGGCAGGCATGTGAAATGAGCTTTTTTGTCTGGCTGCAACTTCCTGTGTTTTATACGGGGTTGGTTATCTTAATTAAGAAGACCATTATACTGCTTTGCAGCAAAAGAACTACTCCCAACTTCTAGAATTTTACAGATATTTGTGATTCCTGTCATTTTTCTGTATACAGCACATCATGTTATTAGTTTAAGCTACATGTTTTTCTTTATAAAACTAAACATTGTAATTTCTTTATAATGCAGGTAGTATGGGGCAGGGTTTCAATGGTTGATGCAGAGAAAAGGCTGTTAGGAAATGCATTGCTAGATATTGATAATCAATTTTTCGTCTTGCTTTCTGACAGGTTTTCAATAATTCTTGCAAAAGGGTTCCTTAGTCAGTTTTCTTCCAGTATGTTAATATCCTTTTCTTTGCATGGCAGCTGTATTCCACTACATACATTTGATTACATCTATAATTATCTGATGGGAACAAATGTTAGCTTCATTGACAGGTAAGAGCAATTTAACTAATATTTGGATACCTGTAAGCAGAGAGAAAACACAAAAGACAGAAATGTAGGGTAGCGTCAAGAGCACATATTGCTATTTAGAAGATATCAACTCATGTATCGATGACAATACCTATACTCCTTTCGTCTAATTTTGCTTATCATCTATTTACATGGAAACGGTTGGGAATATGGCAGATGCTCCACTGTGCATGTTTTATCTCACTATAACTTTTCACTTGTATTTCTTATGTCAAAGGAATGCACACAGCACATACGTCATCGAAAGGATAGTTTAGAATACATTACCTGTAACTTCCTTTTTGAAAGAATATAGCAAGGAGATATGTTTGCTGCCCACTTTGTATGGCAGAGTAAAATATGTCTATGTCTTTAGCCTTCTATTGATTGTTTGTCCATACTATCAGTTTCCTGGATCCTGGTCCTCATGGAAGTGGAAGGTATTCTATAGAAATGTTTCCTGAAATAGAGCACAGGGACTTCAGGAAGGGTGCGCAGGTACATGTTTTGCTTTACTACTACTACCGTGTTTTATAAAATGTACCACAACATGTCTGGTATCACAAAGGAACAAGTCCATTTTACACCCTCAACTCTTCCAGAAGTCCAGAAAACACCTCCAGCCATTCCTTTCTCACCCTCCAACTACTGAAACTGTCCACCTTTCGGTCCTTTCCCCTAGGCTAGATTCATGAGTGGGCCTCGGTATGTTAGCAGCCACATCAGTTGTCTTGGCTTATCTGGCATCCCAACAGGCGACTCTATATAGAGTGGAATCCTAAGTAAAGAAAAAATGATGATGGGGCCGTTTGTATCAATGCCCACATCACTGTCATAGAAACATTTAGTGTCACATCAACCAAAATTATAATGTTTTAGGGAGAGGGGGTTGTTTTGACCAGTTGAGAGGTAAGAGATTGTAACACTTAATGGTTTTATAGCTGAGGGTATTATTGGACTTGCAGAGAAAGTTGGTCTCATGTGCTAGAGTAGTCGTGGTGACCTGGTGGGTTTTGAGTTGAGGGGTTACAACCTTCACCTTCACAAGTGCCGCAAATGGCATGCCGGTAGGTACAGTGGTAACTTAGGGCTTGGATACTAATCTCTTAATAAGTTTACAGATAGCTCGATCAGGATCACATAGCCAGCCTTTCTTTATATAGAGGAATTGGGAAAGAAAAAGCTTAAGCCGAATGTGAGGGAGAAGTTAAGCACTAACAAACTTAAAAAAAAAAACTAAACAGATTGATACTATCCTAACTTGTGTATCAAGGTGACTTGGATATAAAGGCACAGACTGCACCTTATCCTTCCTATTGCAGATATGTAATCACTTGGATTTTTTCATGCTTTGCTGAGTAATTTTGTGCTTCCTGTAGTGGTTTGCTATAACAAGAAGGCATGCTATACTGATTATGGCAGACAACCTCTACTACGGTAAATTCAAGCTATATTGCAAGGTATGTTCCCCTCCTTTGATGCCAGTTATGTCATTGCTTGTTGCATGCATACAGTGATAACTGCTAGCTCTTTTTCTACGAGAACATAAGTAGGTTTTTTAGAATAACATTTGATAATAATGCTAAGGTGTTAGTGTTAGAGTACGTAATAGGCTCATTAGTCTTAGGGTTAATTAGAGATAAGGGTCGTTTGCTTAGGGGTCAAGTAAGCCTTGCTTGGGAGTCAAGTAAACCTCTCTATATAAAGAGAGGAGATGTATCAATCTAATCAAGCAAGAATTAAGAAGGAAATCCCTTCCCTCTTGCCCGACCGTGGGCAAAAAGGCCCCCGGACGGCCCTCTCGCGCCCTCCTTCTAGCAGCGCCATAACAATTTGATATCAGCTAGCTTCGGTTCGATCATGTCTTCACCGCCGGCAAGCCCGTCTCTTCCGCTGTCGGTCACCATGTCGCCTCCGGTGACCACCACGACCGTCACCCCGCTCCTGCCCGCGCCGGGATCCTCCATCGCGCCCGCCCCCGCCGTCCTCACCTGGGAGGAGGTGTCCGGGGTGCTGCGGAACCTAACCCAGACGGTCCAGGATATCCACATGTTCTTGGCCGGGTCCTACGGGCCGCCCCCAGCTGCGCCGCCCATCGCCGCCCCCGTGCCGCCGTGTCTGCCGTGGCAGCCGCCGCACCAGGCGGCCTTCGCCGCGCTCGCCGGGCCGCCGCAGCTGCCATCCATCGCCACCACCGCCCAGCCCTGGCTGCAGCTGCAGACGCCGCTCCTGGCGGCCTCCGCCGCGCCCGGCGCTCCGCCGTAGCAGCCGTTGCCGCTGCCCGGCGCGACACTGCAGCAACCGCTACAGCTGCAGCAGCCACCGCCGGTCAGCTCCGCAGCCCAGTATGGGATGCCCTACGACGGGAGTGCGACGACCTCGTTCCCATCAGCGCCGCCGCCATCCCAGGGCGTCCACATCCAGCAGATCAAGTCCCACCGTCGCCGTCACCGCTTCAGTCTTGGATCGCTACCCGCCACGTGTCGGCGGCGGTGAGGCTGCAGGCTGCTGCACGCGGCCTCCTAGCGCGTCGGCGTGTGCGGGAGATGCGTGGTCTGCAGCTGCCGCTCCTTCAAGTTGCCCTTTGCTGCGCAAAGGACCTCGATCTTGTCCGCTGCGTCGGGGATCTTGGGCATGCGGTTTCCCCCACGGACGGCGGGCATGCTGTTTTCCCCGCGGGCAGCGTCCTCAAAGTCTGCGACATCGGCGGGTGGGGAGGCGCACCCTTCCTCGTCAGTCTCCATCGCAAGCCCTCCACTCTTTCCTGTGCGGTGCAGACGAACAGCAGTCCGGCGGGGAGAAGGCAGGGTGTCACCGACAGGAGCGCACCGCGTAGCACCACTGCTTTCCGCCGCCGGCCGCCGCGAGGGCGCCTCTGCTGGTCGCTCTTGCGACCACTTCCAGGTGGCAATACACATGCACTCCTTTGGTCCAGGTGGTGTCCATGGGATCCAGGTGTACACGTGCACGTCCGACGTGCGGATGGTGTCCACTTTTTGTTAAGGGGTCCAAAATAAAGCGTCCCAGTCCATTTCAGGTTGAGAATAATAAAAGAAGCCGAGATGTAAAAGGCTTGTTTTTAGGTGTTAGGTTTGTGTTGCGTCGAGTCATGGTTATAAGTTGGTTAGGCTGCAGCTTGAGGACAAGCTGCATGTCTAGGTGGGGTGTAGTGCTAGAGTACGTAATAGGCTCATTAGTCTTAGGGTTAATTAGAGATAAGGGTCGTTTGCTTAGGGGTCAAGTAAGCCTTGCTTGAGAGTCAAGTAAACCTCTCTATATAAAGAGAGGAGATGTATCAATCTAATCAAGCAAGAATTAAGAAGGAAATCCCTTCCCTCTTGCCCGGCCATGGGCAAAAAGG
Organism: Triticum aestivum; assembly: GCF_018294505.1. Classification (NCBI taxonomy): domain Eukaryota; kingdom Viridiplantae; phylum Streptophyta; class Magnoliopsida; order Poales; family Poaceae; genus Triticum; species Triticum aestivum. The sequence goes on along the minus strand of NC_057810.1, from coordinate 210,080,986 downwards.
CCCCCCGCCAGTCTTCTCGCGCCCTCCTTCTAGCAGCGCCATAACAGTTAGTTTGGGTCTAAACCTCAAGTTGTATAACTGAAAATGATCTGAAATTCGGAGAAGGCTTCTGCCACAGTACCTTATTTCGATTGCTTCATAGAAAAAACCACATGGAATCATGGGGAATAGTGCTTCAAACGAATGCTCACAGACCTTCAGATAGGTGCCTCCTATTTCAGCAGAGTGTGGCACTGTATAAAATCAGGCTCAAATAGCCATATCACATGCTGACAGGTGCCTTCTATTTCAGGCTATAAAATCAGGCTCAAATAGCCACATCACATGGTGCCATGATTGTTCTCATGCTGTTTTCAGAACCTATGCTTTGTGTTTCACCTTGCGACTGTTCTTTAAAAGTTGGTTTTAGATAAGCAATGTTTTTGCTTGTGTTTTGCAGCCAACAGTGGGACGGAACTGTATCGCCGATGAGCACTATTTGCCAACCTTGTTCAAAGTTAGTAATAAATCTTTTGAACCGATATCTAGCTTTCCGTTCTCCATTTGCTTTTATTATTTACTTCCACATTAATGTGCAGATAGTAGATCCTGGCGGGATTTCTAATTATTCAGTGACACATGTTGACTGGTCTGAGGGGAAATGGCATCCGAGGTCCTATAGAGCTGCTGATATTACCTATGAACTCTTAAGAAACATAACGGTATATGCTTTTATCTTGCAAAATGGGAAACACAATTTTGCCAATTAACATGATTTGTATGTTATACACTGACTCAACTACTTAAATGTTCTGCAGTATTTCAATGAGATTGTGCACATTGCAAGTGATGAGACTGTAAGCATAACAATTCCTCCTTATCGCCCAATCACAATATATGATTTTTCTAGGACTTGGTGATCATTAGTTGATTGTTGTGATCTAGTACTTGGTACTTGCCTGTGAATGCCTGAAGATATTTTTCGTTTTGAATTGTTGCATTCATGTACTAGGAATCTAACTAAAACATACCTTGCATGTGATTACTATTTATGGATGTATTTTTTTCCGAAAGGAGGGGAAACCCCCGGCCTCTGCATCGGTTGATGCAAGCAGCCATCTATTGTTGCATAGTTTCAGCATGCATACAAGTCATACAAGAGTACAAAAGACTAGCACAACCAGTTGGTAATAAGACATTTCCCTTATGCCTCACTAATCCTATTACCAGACCGCCATCCAATGGACATTAAGATATTGTGTTCGTGTCATCAGCAGTCATTCTGAAGAATTCCATTCAAATAATTCAGCAAAATTTCTAGATGCAAATAGTCGTGTTGTAGCATTGACATGAATGATTTGACATATTTCTTTATCTATATTGCAGAGAACTGTGACATCGACCCCATGTATATTGAACGGAAGAAAGAGACCGTGCTTCCTTTTTGCAAGAAAATTTTACCCAGATGCTGTCAACAATCTACTGAAGCTATTTCCCAGTTACACATCTGCTTGAATTCTACACGATTCTTTGCCATTGGCCTAGGATTCCCCTAGGATTTTTTCTTTTATGTAAATTTTGCAATTGATACCTAGCTTCTTAACAGAGATCCAGGGCCAGAGACATGTCGTTGCTACAACAATAGCGACGCCCTGTCATTCTGGGACCCTAGGTAGGGCTGATGTGATATCTATTTAGTATATGGACACTGCCCTCATTGTAATCCATTGTGCCTTGTGCATGTTTCTGTTAGCTGTCCATTTTACCTTTTCCTCTCATTCTTGTATTTCTAGCTTTCCCTTTTTAGTTTCCTAGCTCCCATCTCTTGAGGAACAGGGTTTTTGTCACGTTCGGCCCATTCTTTTTGGACACATATTATGAAATGAGAGCAGCCTTATAGTCTAGCTTGCTCAGTTTTGCCGACATGTTTATATTTCTGACCTATTTTTACTCTGCTGGGGAAATATTTAATGTAGTTAGTATACAAAATGAAGTTGTACTTGTCATGTTTGTTTGAAATGTGGATATTGCAAAGGTCAGCAGTGTAACATCATCTTAACCCAACAGAAGAATTCAATTTGTACTGGTTGCTCTACTGAGAATGGGAGTACCCATCTATATTGACTGAGATCATAAACAGGGCCGGGCAATTCAGAGCAAAGTTAAATTGCCTTGTTTTGGAGGAGCATCCAGTGTTACAAGGTCAGTGAAAGGGTCACCAAACGGATTGTAAGTTCCGGCCGGATGCACACAATACTGAGGCTGCTGCTGGAAATACTGGTGCTGATGCTGCTGAGACTGGAAATACTGCTGCTGCTGCTGCAGCTGGGGCTGGTAGTAGCATTGCTGCTGATGTTGTTGAGCCTGGAAGTATTGCTGCTGCTGGGTCACCATTGCCAGCTGGACGTTGGAAGGCGGCGCAAAGCTGTTGGATATGGCGAAAAGGTCGTTCGTTTCGAAGGGGTTGTTGGCTTGTCCAAGGCTGCCATTGTAGGTCACGCGGGTGATCTGCTGCCTCCTCGCACTGTCTTCGTATAGGCTGTCGAGTAGCATTATGTCAAAGCCCCCAGCCTGTTAATCAGATGGAAAATGTGCAAGTGATTCTGATCAGTTTGAATTTTACTGAGTTCTAACAGAAACTAGCTAACTAGCAACGGTATTATGCTGACCAATTTGGTCTCCATTGGTTGGCTGGTGAAGCGGCTTGGAGCAGCGACGAGGGCCAGCTCCCATCCAGATGTGCTGCCAGAAAACAAGTTTTGACAAGTTGATGCTTTGCTTCCATCTCCTACATGCAGAGACCAAAAAGAATATCTGATGATGCCTTCTCGAAGAACATTTGGGAGCAACAATGCAGGTAAGTTAATTGGACATTAGATGATCAATGTTTCGGCAACCATGCTTGTAAATTATGATGCTATTTTAGAGAGTTTGACAGGAGAGGGATATGTGGCGATCTTCTTCTGTACCTGGTCCCACAATAGCGAGTGCAAGCGCGTTGTGTTCATCAAGATCCACGACAAAGGGATTCACCTCCTCATCCAGGTTCTGCATAAAGCATGCAAGCAGGAAAGGACAGTAGTGAGATTCAGAGGAGATGAACAGAAATGGGCTGGAAAAAAGCTTATGGAGAGAAATACGAGTAAATCTCCAGTGGTTTCCATTGCCAGCAGTTGTCGTTCAGGCTCAGGCGTAGGGTCAGGCACCGGTTCTTGTTCAAGCTTTGTAGGTTCTTCTTTCTCCTCTTCGGCCGGCTTTTCGGGTTCTGTTGGAGCTTCCTGGCTGTATGTTAGTAGCTTCCTCTCACTGTCCTGTTTTGGCAACAGGAAGAGTTACCAAACAGAGTGTTACAACAGAACTGCTGTGCCACTTGCGCTTATTTGTAGAACAGGACTGCACTCACCAGTCTCCTGATTGTGGGACGTGCCGCTTCTCTGATGTACTCCTCCATGGCTGCAAGAAATGATGGGGGTGGCTGTAGAACATTACGCGATGAAAAGCACATTAGAACACCATGCTCATGAGATGAAGAAGTTAGTCATTTAGCCTTCCATCGTTGAAGATCAAGGTGAAGGGATGTGCAGCAGGATGATGAGGAACCAACCTGTCTGAGAGTAGGAAACTGGAATGTCCTGGCAAGCTCAAGATCCTTGCAGAATTCGTAAAAATCAGCAAGGTTTTCTGCCTGCGGATTAGACAAAAAAATTCTAAGCTAGAATTCAAAGCAATAACAGAAGACAAATTTGGCATAAAGAAGATGACAGACCTGCATGCTAGCTCTTTTATAGATTGCAAGAGCCTTGATAGCATCATACCTCGGCATGTCAAAGAACTGGATCATACCAATGAGATCCGGAAATCTATGGTTATACTTCATCAGAGATATTAACAAATACAATGTCATGAAAAATCACTTTACCATATCAACAAGGTTGATGATTCCATCATTGATTGCGCAATATATTTTAAAGCTCTCCTCCAAAGCCTGTCGCATGCATGCAACACACCGCCATAAGATATCTTAGATCAAATGATATATTGTAAAATGGAAACGACAACCTTTGTAGTTAAAAAAAAGACTTGTGGTTTACCAAGGCTAATGCATATTGAATAAGGTCATTTGAGCATGCTAAACCTTCAGGCTGCAAAGGTGAAAACATGAATTCAGCTAGTAAACAGTTCTCAGAGCCAGTAACGTAACAGGGCAGTGATCAGACCTGGCAGCCCATAAGCCGGAAGAGCAGCTGCTGCAATGAAGGCAAATGCTCCATAAGATCAAGGCAGGGCAGCGTCCTGGTTCTACTATGTGCCTGCATTTCTCAGGATCACAACCTTTCCATCCGCACAAGGCAAATAAACAAAATTTCGCCGCCATGATTGCGTAAAAGACATAGTCCCTACCATGGCAGAATGCTGGGGAGATCTCATCGGACGCTCGGTTTCGATGTCGTATTTTAGATTCCTAAAGCACTCAAGCCGTTCCTCCAGAAAGAGCGCGTAGGTGCGAACCCACGCGGAGCAATCCCAAGCTGCCAAGATCAAGAACAAGGTGAATCAGTTGAGGCGCCATTTCTATCGATCAAGAATCGGGAAATGCAAATGCCATTGCCTTCGGGTGTCTTGCCTCCTTGATGCAAGGATGTTGCATATCCTTTTCCCTGTTCTTGGGAGGAAAAGGAGGCATTGCAAGGGACCAACCTAATGGGCTCGAGTCATCCTTGAAACGCGCCATGTGCAAAAGGTTTCTTTTGTGGGAGTGGGCCAGGAACTCCTCCTTGAAAGTAGGATCGCCTTCTCGCATAAGCCTGTGTATCACTATCAACGTCTTTAAGGCAACCTACAATAAGATGGCATGAACAATGCAGTAGTTAATGTGCTGAAAAGGGTAGAAACATGGTTTTCTAACCTAGAACATGAGTGGAGGATGAGAAAATTGATACTCCTGTGTCCCATAATATAAGAGTGTTTATGGAACCCATGGAGTAGGAGGCAAGGAGGAAGGACACCCACGGTCCAATTCTTTGTCTTGGACAGCCTTCTCGACAAGGCGTATATGCAGTAGGCGACATCGGCGCGAGGGCGGGTCACCGAGGTTGCCAAGAATATTTCTGCAACAATGCGAGACGACGAAATCACAAGCTTACGAGATGAATCTGACGAGCCATGCAAAAGAAGAAACGAAAAAAAAGAGAAGAGAAATCGTCCCTATAATTTGCTAGGCCATGAAAGAGCGGATAGGTTGCTCACTTCTGACGTGGCGCTCCTTGGGAGGGCATTCCACGTGGTTGGTCGCCTTGACAATGGCAATATCCAAATCCTGTCAAACCCACCCAACCCCCAAGCAAAGCTAGATTGTAATTTTGCGTTGCGTTCGCTGGCGATTGATTGAGAATGGAGAAATTGACCGCACAATGAATCGCCCATGCATGCATGCGTAATGCATTGGTGGCAGTGACTGACCTTGAAGTCGCTGTGGACCTTGGCGAGGCCGACCCTGGTGGAGTCCTTGAGGGCGCCGTAGGCCTTGCGCCACGACCCCATCAGGCTCCCCCACCCCACGATCACCCCCGCGCCGTGGCTCCCTCCCTCGCTCGCTGCCTCCCTCCCTCGCTCGCTGCCTCCCTCTGCTCAACCGGCGGGTGGGGGTGGGGGAATGGCCCCCCTCCAGGGCTGGCTCTCGTTGACCCCTCGCGCTAATTTTGGCAAAGCTAGCTAGCTCCATCGGTGCCGGTGCGGGCGATGCAGCTGGCGTCCGTTCGCCCCTACGCCTAAGCGGGAACGAATAATTTGAGCACGATGAGAGAGAGAGAGAAAGAATCATGGGTGGTGACGTGGTGTTCGTATGTGTCCGATTACCGCGGAGCTCTGTCCAGAAACGCATGGAAGGACCAAGAAGAAGAAGAACCGCCCGCAACCGTGTCAAGCCCAATTCTGAAAATCCCCTGTTTCAGCGTGCCTGCTACTTCTACAGCCGTTCATCGCTCATCGTAGGGCCACCAAGTAAGGATAACGGTTCGCTGGAATGGAGCGCTCTCCTTCGTCGATCGTCCATCCAACGGCTGAGATGACGCGGGAAAAGCTATTCATCGCCCGACAACGCCATGTGCGCTTTGCTTTCTTCTTTTTTGCTTTCTAGTTCTGTAATGGCTATAAAAGCCAGCCTTCTCTTCCATTCGAGGCATGTACAAGAATTATTGGGTGTAAACCCTAGCCGCCGGTGGCGTGCTATCTACTTTCCCTTGCTAATGCAATGAAAATTCTAGCTCAAATTCCCCAAATTCTTGTCTGAAATTCGCTAGTTCTAGTTAAAATTCAGTAGATCGGGGCTCGGGTCCTGACAATTGGTATCAGAGGCCAGTCTTTCCTCGGCGGCGGGGTTGATTGGAGCGCTGTAGAGGTTGGCTTCGGCTGTCAAATCCCTCTTCAAGCTCTGATCTGGCGGCGGAGGCAGTTAGTGGCAGCGTTCAGGTGCAGTCAGAGAGGCAGTCTGGTTGCCCGAGAGTAATTCTCTGGTGGTAAAATTCCAGCTCTTGTGATCTGACCGTGTGCCATCGGAGGCGGGCGCAGGCGGCGGCGACGGCGACGGTGACAAGCAATCCCACCCTCCCAACCCTTTATGGTGGTGATAGCTGGCAGCGAAATCATGACGGGCCATGCTGATTCAGGGTCCACCGCGGAATTGCAGCTCGACTCCCTCGAGTTGGACATCAAGACACTGCAGCGGGACCGAGAGGAGGATCGCAAGGAATTCCAGCAGTTTCAAGCGACGGTTAACAGAAATTTTGCTACGATGCAGAAGAACTTTGATAAGATCCAAGATAACTTCAGTCGCTTACTGTTAGATCCTGAATCAGCTCAAGAAGAGGGTGTAGAAGGGCAAGGCAGTGTACAAACGAAGGATAACCAGATCAACTCACCACGAGTGGCTCCTGGTCGGCCTAAACAACTGCAAGCACCTACTCCTCCTTCTGTTGCCATGCCTGAAAAAGGAGCACCCTTGCCGATTGGTACTGCTGTTCTGCGTGATCAGACGGGTAAGGAACTGAACATGGATGGAACTCCTAAAATTCCTTACAGACACCCACACTATGGGCAAAACAAGGAAAAAGAACACCTTCAGACAGCATAGAGAGATGTAATTCAGTTAGAAGAAATGCAAGAAGATGAGGGGGCTGAGAATTATTACAGAAGAAGGAATATTCTTACTGTCAAGCCTGCTAAGTTGAACATCTCTGAATTTGAAGGGCAAGACCCTGAATCATGGATTCAGAATCTGGAGCAATATTTTGCTGCTGCAAGAACTCCAATTGAGCATAGAACAGAGCTGGCTATTTCTTATCTTAAAGGCCCTGCTATTCAGTGGTGGAGGGGTACTGGCTATGCACCATCTAATGTGCCATGGCATAAGTTTTGTTCTTACCTATCAGATAGGTTTTCTGTGGAGTCAACTTGTGATGTGGTCAGTAACTTTCATGCTGCACATCAAGCAACAACAGTAGCTGCTTATGTGGAACAATTTGAGCAGCTAGTGAATGGAATGAGAAGAGAAAAACCTGCTATACCTGATGATTATTATGTCTCCAGTTTTGTGTCAGGCCTCAATCCATATATTAGAAGCTTAGTGGAGTGTTTTAAACCAAAGGATCTTCAAACTGCTGTGTGGTATGCCAGAAGAATGGAGAAATCTCAGCCTCTTTCTCAATCAGTGCAAAATAAGCAGTATGTGCCTCAACCAAGAAGACAGGTCATGTTTGAACAGCCCAAACCACTGGTTGCTAATACAACTCCAAACAGAAATGTGATCATACAACAGGCTAAGCAGAATCAAGTGTGTTATAAGTGTAGAGAGCCTTGGGTGCCAGGTCACAGGCAAGTGTGCAAAATGAGCCAGAGAGCACAAGTTCAGGCTCTACAGGCCCAAGAGGAAGGAAATCCTGAAACAATTTATGTGGCAGACTATGATGACACTGAGCTGGAAAATATAGAGCAGTTAACTGATGACACTGTGTTGAAAGTATCCATGCATGCAGCCATGGGAATTGGAGCTGCTAAAAATACTTTCATATTAACAGTTAAACTGGGAAATACTCTGGCAACAGCACTAGTAGATAGTGGAAGTACTACTACTTTCATATCTCCTCAAATGGCTAGTAAACTGAATGTCACTCCCAGTCCCACACCAAAAACTAAAGTGGTGGTTGCTAGTGGAGGCATTCTCTGGAGTGAGTTTCAGGCCAAGAACTGTCAGTATGAAATACAGGGCCATGCCTTCACTGACAGTTTCAGAGTGTTGGAACTAAAAGGATATGACATTATCTTAGGAGTGGATTGGTTGAGGAAATATAGCCCCATTCAAATGGATTTTATTAAGATGGAAATGAAGATATCCAGTCTTGCAGGCCAATTTATAACATTTGTGGATGAAACAATGCCTCCCACTCCTATCACTGAAGTAGCTGACAACACAGAAAAACTAGTAGAGCAAGTTGTGTGTGGTTTCTTCTTATTCACTACCGCAGGCCCCCACATGGTAGCAGTTGCTCAGGAAATTCCTGCTACATTAAAACCACTGCTAGACCAGTATGAGCAACTGTTTCAGGAGCCTACTGAACTTCCACCTAGTAGGCCTTGTGATCACAGGATTCCTCTGGTGGATGGAGCAAAGGTAGTAAACCAAAGGCCCTATAGAATTCCTTAGCACCAAAAAGAAATTCTAGGGAAAATCATACTAGAATTACTCAAAAATGGAATTACCAGACCCAGTACCAGTCCCTTTTCTTCTCCTGTTTTGTTGGTCAAGAAAAAGGATGGGTCATGGAGGCTCTGTACTGATTACAGAAAATTAAATGCTATTACCATAAAGAACAAGTATCCAATCCCTGTTATTGAGTATCTGTTGGACCAGCTGAAAGGGGCTAAAGTGTTCTCCAAAATTGATGTGAGAAATGGCTACCACCAGATCAGAATGGCTGAGGAGGACATTCCAAAAACTGCATTTGTTACTCACATGGGCCTGTTTGAATATTTAGTAATGTCCTTTGGACTTACTAATGGACCTCCTTCATTTCAGGCTTTGATGAACCTTTTATTTGGTCTCCTTAAGTTTGTGGTAGTATTTTTTGATGATATATTGGTATTCAGTTTTTCCATGGAACAGCACATAGATCATCTAAAGCAAGTATTTGACATACTGCAAGCAAATAAGTTGTATGCCAAGCTGGAAAAATGTTCCTTTGGTCAGACAGAAATTGAATATCTGGGCCATGTCATTAATGCTGAGGGAGTCTCTACTGATCCTGCTAAGATTGAGGCTATTAAAGCATGGCCTGCTCCTACTACAGTAACAGAACTGAGAAGTTTCCTTGGGTTAAGTGGATATTACAGGAGATTTATCCAAGGCTATGGGATAATTTGCAGGCCCCTCTTTGATTGCTTGAAGAAAGATGCATTTTCTTGGGCACAAGAGCAACAGAATGTATTTGAAACACTAAAGCATAAACTCACTCACACTCCTGTCTTAGCCCTGCCAGATTTCAAGAAACCATTTGTTTTAGAGGCTGATGCTTGTGGATATGGGTTAGGAGCTGTATTAATGCAAGAGGGCAAACCACTTGCTTATTTTAGTAAGAGTATAGGCCCTAAAGCTGCTGCATTAAGTACCTATGATAAAGAAGCTCTAGCTATCATTGAAGCTGTTAAGAAATGGAGACATTACTTCTCTGCTACTTCCTTAATTATCAGAACAGATCAAGAGAGTTTGAAGTACATCCAGGAGCAAAAGATTACTGAGGGCATCCAGCACAAGTTGTTGTTGAAGTTACTGGGATACAACTTCACTATTGAATACAAGAAAGGCAAAGAAAATAGGGCTGCCGATGCATTATCTAGAGTAAAGCATGCAGTCTCTGCACTGTTTACTACAACTACTTCTCCTACCTGGGTTAAAGAAGTAGTCAACAGCTATCAACAGGATGACAAGGTCAAGGAATTAATTGCTGCATGTTCTGTGGATAAAAACAATAGTAGTGCTTATTCCTTTAAGAATGGCATACTGAGGTTTAACAACAAAGTGGTAGTGGGCAAAACCACTAACTTAAGGCAGGAAATACTAGCAACTTTTCATACATCTGAGCTAGGAGGACATTCTGGGGAAAGAGCCACTTACCACAGAGTTAAACTAGTATTCCATTGGCAAGGTATGAAGCAGGATGTGATCACATTTGTGAAAAGTTTTCATGTGTGTCAATTAAACAAGTCTGAACATACCCCTTATCCTGGGTTGTTGGAACCACTTCCTTTGCCTGATTTTGCATGGGCTCATATCAGTATGGACTCTGTAGAGGGCTTGCCTACCTCAGAGAACAAGAACTTAATTCTAGTGGTAGTTGACAAATTCACTAAATACTCTCACTTCATTGCTATGAAGCACCCCATCACAGTGCAGTCTATAGCAAGAGCCTTCTCTGACAATGTGTTTAAATTACATGTCATGCCTTTGGTGATAGTGACTGACAGAGATAGGATTTTCACCAGCAATCTGTGGCAGAAGTTGTTCAAGTCACTAAACATCAAGCTACACATGAGCACTAGTTATCATCCACAAACAGATGGACAAATAGAGAGAGAGTAAACCAGTGCTTGGAGAATTATCTGAGATGTATGTGCTTTCAGCAACCAAGGAAGTGGCATGGCTGGCTATCCCTAGCTGAGTGGTGGTATAATACTTGTTTCCATACATCTTTGAAGATGACCCCTTTCCAAGCCCTTTATGGTTTTCCTCCTCCAATGGTAGCTGAATCAGCTCTACCTGACACTATTTGTGAGGATAATGAGAATTTACTACATAACAGAGAGCTAGTAGTGGAAGTGATCAAACAAAACCTCCTGAAAGCACAAGCTAGAATGAAATTCTTTGCTGATAGAAATAGGAAGGAAAGAGAGTTAAGTGTGGGAGAAATGGTCTATCTTAAACTCCAACCTCACAGACACACTTCTCTCAGCTTACACAAACACATCAAATTGCACTCCAAATTTTATGGACCTTTCAAGATTCTGAACAAAGTTGGAAACCATGCATACAAACTGCTTCTGCCTGAAGACTGTCAGTTGCATGACACATTCCATGTGAGTCAACTGAAGAGGCATATTGGTCCCAGGGTGGTGCCCTCCTCCAAACTTCCACTGGTTGGTCCTGATGGGACAATCATAATTGAACCTGAAGCTGTTTTGGAAAGAAAGATCGTTCCCAAAAAGCAGGGCAATATAAGCATTCCTGTGGTCAGATGGTTGGTGAAATGGGCAAACCTACCTCCATAAGAAGCTACTTGGGAGGATTCAGCCTTCATCCAAAAGGTTTTCCCTGCGTTTAGAGCTTGAGGACAAGCTCCAGCTTAATCGGGGGGTATTGTCAGGCCCAATTCTGAAAATCCCCTGTTTCAGCGTGCCTGGTACTTCTACAGCCGTTCATCGCTCATCGTAGGGCCACCAAGCAAGGATAACGGTTCGCTGGAATGGAGCGCTCTCCTTCGTCGATCGTCCATCCAACGACTGAGATTACGCGGGAAAAGCTATTCATCGCCCGACAACGCCATGTGCGCTTTGCTTTCTTCTTTTTGCTTCCTAGTTCTATAATGTCTATAAAAGCCAGCCTTTTCTTCCATTCGAGGCATGTACAAGAATTATTGGGTGTAAACCCTAGCCGCCGGTGGCGTGCTATCTACTTTCCCTTGCTAATGCAATGAAAACCCTAGCTCAAATTCCCCAAATTCCTGTCTGAAATTCGCTAGTTCTAGTTAAAATTCAGTTGATCGGGGCTCGGGTCCTGACAAACCGTAACGTGTTTTGCCATCGAACGTCCTTTTTCCCGCAAATCAAAAGCAAACAGGTGTGTGTGGGTGGGGTGGGGGAGGGGGGGGGTTGCGGGAGTCAGAACCGCTGCCATGCCCGCTTCTAACAAACCTGGCCCAGCCAAAAGCCAAAATCATTTCCCTCGCCCGCGCTCTTTTCCTCCAGAGATTAAGCTCCGCATTGAAGCCAGCCCAGAGTGGACGTGACCTTTCACTGTCGCCGACATTGAAGCGCTTCGTCAGCCGAGAGCGCCACCCGCTGCACACGTTTTCCCTCCGCATCAAAAGGGCATCCGTCTGCCCGTCTACCTCCATTAAACCAGCGCTTGTGCCAAGGAACCTACTCTGGCACCCTGAGCGCCACACGCTCGTCCCTCTGCTAACCGACATTAAACACCTTTTTGGTTGACGCCTCGCATCCACCCACTATTTAAGCGTGGCCAGGCGCCGGACAAGAACCACACAACACCCTGACATCAATCTCCTCCTTGCACCACACCCGCCATGGCCTCATCGACCTCCACAACCCTCTGGGACAACCTCTCGCCCGAGCAGAAGGATATCACCGACATTGGAGCCGGCTGTGTTGCCCAGCGTGCTATCCATTTACACGCTGGCTTGCTGGCAAGCCCTCCAAAGCAGGTGCCACTACTATCGGCAGGTCATCCTCGACAGTCCAGGCTGGCCAATGCCGTCTCCCGATAAACCCGCCGCGAGCGATGGCGGCAACATGTCCGACAGGTGGAGAAAGAAGCCATGTTAGCGGACGTTGACATGGCGGCGGAGGATTTGCCTGGGGCATGGACAACAACATCGCCAACAACATGTCACTCGCGCCCCTGCGCCACGACAACGAAGGAGGCATGTCCACACCCGTTGCCGATAATAAGGAAAGTAGAACATGGGAGGTCGCCGTCGTCGCTTGGGTTCCACGAAGGCCACTGTTACCGCCTTCGGGGTTGCACAACCGGTGACTTGCCTAGTGAGGGGGCCATAGGCCACGATGACTGTCTTCCCCTGCCCAAAAACCAACCCTGATCTGTGCTTCGTGGCGGCGGAGAGAGGCTATTCTTCTCCTCCTGCTGAATCATATCCCTCTGGGGCTCACGACAGTCTAATGAGCGGGCTGCCAGACATTGAAGGAAATATTCCCTAGAGGCAATAATAAAGATATTATTTATTTCCTTAATTCATGATAAATGTTTATTATTCATGCTAAAATTGTATTAACCGGAAACTTAGTACATGTGTGAATACATAGACAAAACATATAGTCCCTAGTATGCCTCTACTTGACTAGCTCGTTGATCAAAGATGGTTATGTTTCCTAACCATAGACATGTGTTGTCATTTGATGAATGGGATCACATCATTAGGAGAATATATGATGGACATGACCCATCCGCTAGCTTAGCATTATGATCGTGTCAGTTTCATTGCTACTGCTTTCTTCATAACTTATACAGGTTCCTCAGACTATGAGATTATGCAACTCCCAAATACCGGAGGAACACTTTGTGTGATACCAAACGTTACAATGTAAATGGGTGATTATAAAGGTGCTCTACAGGTGTCTCTGAAGGTGTTTGTTGGGTTGGCATAGATCGAGATTAGGATTTGTCACTCCGTGTTTCGGAGAGGTATCTGTGGGCCCTCTCGGTAATACTCAAATAACTATAAGCCTTGCAAGCATTGTGACTAATGAGTTAGTTGCGGGATGAAGTATTACGGAATGAGTAAAGAGACTTACCGGTAATGAGATTGAACTAGGTATGATGATACCGACGATCGAATCTCGGGCAAGTAACATACCGATGACAAAGGGAACAACGTATGTTGTTTTGTGGTTTGACCGATAAAGATCTTCGTAGAATATGTAGGAACCAATATGAGCATCCAGGTTCCGCTATTGATTATTGACCGGAGACGTGTCTCGGTCATGTCTACATAGTTCTTGAACCCGTAGGGTCCGCACGCTTAACGTTCGATGACGATTGGTATTATGAGTTTATGTGATATGATGTACCGAAGGTTGTTCGGAGTCCCGGATGTGATCACGGACATGACGAGGAGTCTCAAAATGGTCGAGACATAAAGATTGATATATTTGACGGTTATATTCGGACACATGAAGTGTTCCAGAGAAGTTTCGGATAAAACCGGAGTGCCGGAGGGTTACCGAAACCCCCCGGGGGAACTAGTGGGCCTAGATGGGCCTTAGTGGGAGAAGAGGAAGGGCCAGGAGGGGCTGGCCATGCGCCCCCCGCCCCTTGAGTCCGACTAGGACAAGGGAAGGGGGGCGGCGCCCCCCCTTTCCTTCCCTTCCCCCTCTTCCTTCCTCCTTCCCCCTCTTCCTTAAGTGGAAACCTACTAGGACATGGAGTCCTAGTAGGATTCTCCTCGCTTGGCGCGCCCTAGGAGGGCCGACCGGCCTCCCCCTTGCTCCTTTATATACGGGGGTGATACGTCTCAAACATATCTATAATTTTTGATTGTTCCATGCTATTATATTACCCGTTTTGGAAGTTTATGGGCTTTACTTTACACTTTTATATCATTTTTGGACTAACCTACTAACCGGAGGCCCAACCCATATTGCTGTTTTCTTGCCTATTTCAGTGTTTTGAAGAAAAGGAACATCAAACGGAGTCCAAACGAAATGAAACCTTCGGGAGCGGTCTTTTTGGAACAAACGTGATCCAGAGGACTTGGAGTGGAAGTCAAGAAATAAATGAGGAGGCCACGAGGGTGGAGGGCGCCCCCCTACTAGGCACGCCCCCTGTCTCGTGGGCCCCTCGGGCGTCCACCGACCTACTTCTTCCTCTTATATAGATCCATGTACCCCGAAAACATCAGAGGCAACCACGAAAAACTATTTCCACCGCCTTAACCTTCTGTATCTGCGAGATCCCATCTTGGAGCCTTCGCCGGCGCTCCGCCGGAGGGGGCATCAACCACGAAGGGCTTCTACATCAACACCATAGCCTCTCCGATGAGTTGTGAGTAGTTCACCACAGACCTTTGGGTCCATAGTTATTAGCTAGATGACTTCTTCTCTCTCTTTGAATCTCAATACCATGTTCTCGTCGATCTTCTTGGAGATCTATTCGATATAACACTTTTTGCGGTGTGTTTGTCGAGATCCGATGAATTGTGGGTTTATGATCAAGTTTATCTATGAGAAATATTTGAATGTCCTCTGAATTCTTTTATGTGTGATTAAGTTATCTTTGCAAGTCTCTTCGAATTATCAGTTTGGTTTGACCTACTAGATTGATCTTTCTTGCAATGGGAGAAGTGCTTAGCTTTGGGTTCAATCTTGTGGTGTCCTTTCCCAGTGACAGCAGGGGCAACAAGGCACGTATTGTATTGTTGCCATCGAGGATAAAAAGATGGGGTTTATATCATATTGCATGAGTTTATCCCTCTACATCATGTCATCTTTCTTAATGCGTTACTCTGTTCTTTATGAACTTAATACTCTAGATCCATGCTGGATAGCGGCCGATGTGTGGAGTAATAGTAGTAGATGCAGGTAGGAGTCGGTCTACTTGTCACGGACATGATGCCTATATACACGATCATGCCTAGATAATCTCATAATTATTCACTTTTCTATCAATTGCTCGACAATAATTTGTTCACCCACCGTAATACTTATGCTATCTTGAGAGAAGCCACTAGTGAAACCTATGGCCCCCGAGTCTATCTTTTATCATATAAGCTTTCAATCTACTTTTATTTGCATCTTTACTTTTCCAATCTATATTATAAAATACAAAAAATATATTTATCTGATCATATTATCTCTATCATATCTTACTTTCGCAAGTGGCCATGAAGGGATTGACAACCCCTTTATTGCGTTGGTTGCGAGTTCTTGTTTATTTGTGTAGGTTCGTGGGACTTTTGAGGAGCCTACTACTGGATTGATACCTTGGTTCTCAAAAACTGAGGGAAATACTTACGCTACTATTGTTGCATCACCCTTTCCTCTTCAAGGAAAACCAACGCAAGCTCAAAACGTAGCAAGAAGGATTTCTGGCGCCGTTGCCTGGGAGGTCTTCGCTCAAGTCAAGACATACCAAGTACCCATCACAAACTCATCTCCCTCGCATTTACATTATTTGCCATTTGCCTCTCGTTTTCCTCTCCCCCACTTCACCCTTGCCGTTTTATTCGCCCTCTCTTTCCCAATCTCCTCTCTCGTTTGCTTGCCTTTTGTGTGCTCGTCATTATGGCTAGCTCGGTCTTTATCCCTTCGTCTCCCGACTTTGAAGTTCTTAACTTCAAGCAAAGACAAGGAGAAAATTTAAAAGATGCTTGGTTTAGGATGTTAGAATCTTATCGTAGTTGCACTATAGAAGGAGATTTCAAGATTTTACTTCACAATTTTTCTGTTGGGTTAACCTTACCCCATAGACAACTCCTTGATTTTGCCGCAAAAGGGGTTTTTATTGAAGTTGATCCTAGTTCCGCTTATGAAATTATAGAGGGGATAGTATGAGTACTTCCCCTACAAAAAGGATCAACCTTTTCTCATGAAGGAAACCAAATTCTAGAGAAATTATGTGAATTGCAAAATTTTGTTGAACCGCTTAAGAATATTGGTGGGAATATCAACCGCATGAATAATTTGATTACACTTTGCAATAAGCGGTTAGATGCCTTAGATCAAAAGATCTCCGAGCATGAAGGGAAATGCAAGGAGCCTTCCGGACCTGAGCATAACTCCATTAAAAAGATAAATGCCAAAGATGGCACTACTTAGATCTATCCTCGCTTTTATGCCTAGCTAGGGGCGTTAAACGATAGCGCTAGTTGGAAGGCAACCCAATTTTATTTGTGTTTTTTGTTTTTGCTTCAGTTTAGTAATAAATTTTGCATCTACATTCTATTTAAATGTGTTTTTATGTTTTAATTAGTGTTTGTGCCAAGTAGAACCTATAGGATAACCTATGGTTATAGTTAATTTGATTCTGCTGAAAAACAGAAACTTTGCACGCACGAAACTAATTTTAGTAATTCACAGGAAAGTGATTTTGCGTTGATTTTTTTGCTGTAGATCAATAGAAAAATTTCCCAGGACTTACTATTTTGGTAGGATTTTTAGAGTTCCAGAAGTATTCGAGAGCTACAGATTGCTACAGTCTGTTCTGTTTTTGACATATTCTATTTTTCGTGTGTTGTTTGCTTATTTTTATGCATCTATGGCTAGTATGTAAGGGTATGAACCATAGAAAAGTTGAAATACAGTAGGTTTAACACCAATATAAATAAATAATAAGTTCATTACAGTACCTTATGTGGTGGTTTTTCTTTCTTTCACTAACGGAGCTTATGAGATTTCCTGTTGAGTTTTGTGTTGTGAAGTTTTCAAGTTTTGGGTAAAGATTTGATGGACTATGGAATAAGGAGTGGCAAGAGCCTAAGCTTGGGGATGCCAAAGGAACCCCAAGATATTCAAGAATAGCCAAAAGCCTAAGTTTGGGGATGCCCCGGAAGGCATCCCCTCTTTCGTCTTTGTTTATCGGTAACTTTACTTGGAACTATATTTTTATTCGCCACATGATATGTGTTTTTATTGGAGCGTCTTGTATGATATTAGTCTTTGGTATTTAGTCTACCATAATCATCCTTGCTGTACACACCTTTTGGGAGAATCCCACTTGATTAGAATTTATTAGAATACTCTATGTGCTTCACTTATATCTTTTGAGCTAGATAGTTTTTGCTCTAGTGCTTCACTTATATCTTTTAGAGCACGACGGTGGCTTAATTTTGAAGAAATTGTTGATCTCTCATGCTTCACTTATATTATTTTGAGAGTCTTTTAGAACAACATGGTATTTGCTATGGTTATAAATTTGGTCCTAGAATGATGAGCATCCAAGTTGAGTATAATAAAAACTATCATAGAAAGTGCATTAAACACTAGGATCAATTTGATGCTTGATAATTGTTTTGAAATATAAAGGTGGTAATGTTAGAGTCATGCTAGTTGGGTAATTATGAAATTGAGAAATACTTGTGTTGAAGTTGGTAAGTCCCGTAGCATGCACGTATTGTAAAAGTTGTGTGACAAATTTGTTGCATGAAGTGCTCTTTTAATTGTCTTCCTTATGAGTGGAGGTCGGGATCGCGCCATGGTTAACTCCTACCAACCCTTCCCCTAGGAGCATGCGTAGTAGTACTTTGCATCGAGGGAAAGTAGACTTTTGCAATAAGTATATGAGTTCTTTATGACTAATGTGAGTCCATGGATATACGCACACTCACCCTTCCACTTTGCTAGCCTCTATTGTGCCGCACAACTTTCGCCGGTATCATGCACCCATTATTTACCTTCCTCAAAACAGCCACCATACCTACCTATTATGGCATTTCCATAGCCATTCCGAGATATATTGCCATGCAACTTTCCACCATTCCGTTATTATGACACGCTCCATCATTGTCATATTTATTTTTGCATGATCATGTAGTTGACACTGTATTTGTGGCAAGGCCACCTTCATAAATTTTCATACATGTCACTCTTGATTCATTGCATATCCCGGTACACCGCCGGAGGCATTCATATAGAGTCATATTTTGTTCTAAGTGTTGAGTTGTAATTCTCGAGTTGTAAATTAATAAAAGTGTGATGATCTTCATTATTAGAGTATTGTCCCAAGTGAGGAAAGGATGATGAAGACTATGATTCCCCCACAAGTCGGGATGAGACTTCGGACTTTAAAAAAAAAGAGGCCAAAGATCCCACCAAAAAAAGAAAGGCCAAATAAAAAAATAAAAGAAAGTGGGAGAAAAGATAGAAGGGACAATGCTACTATCTCTTTTCCACACTTGTGCTTCAAAATAGCACCATGATCTTCATGATAGAGAGTCTCTTGTGTTGTCACTTTCATATACTAGTGGGAATTTTCATTATAGAACTTGGCTTGTATATTCCAATCATGGGCTTCCTCAAAATGCCCTAGGTCTTCGTGAGCAAGCGAGTTGGATGCACACCCACTTAGTTTCTTTTGTTGAGCTTTCATACATTTATAGCTCTAGTGCACCCGTTGCATGGCAATCCCTACTCACTCACATTGATATCTATTGATGTGCATCTCCATAGCCTGTTGATACACCTAGTTGATGTGAGACTATCTTCTCCCTTTTTTGTCTTCACAACCACCACCATATACCACATATAGTGCTATGTCCATGGCTTGCGCTCATGTATTGCGTAAGAGTTGAAAAAGCTGAAGCGTGTTAAAAAGTATGAACCAATTGCTTGGCTGAAACCGGGGTTGTGCATGATGGGAGTATTTTGTGTAATGAAAATGAGGCATGGCCTAACTATATAATTTTGTAGGGATAAGCTTTCTTTGGCTATGCTATTTTGATAAGACATGATTATTTGTTAGTATGCTTCGAGTATTACTATTTTTATGTTTTATAAGCTTTTATCTTGAATCATTTGGATCTGAACAATAATGCCACAATAAATAAAATTACATTGAGAATTATGCTAGGTAGCATTCAACATCAAAAATTCTGTTTTTATCATTTACCCACTCAAGGATGAGCAGGAATTAAGCTTGGGGATGCTTGATACGTCTCCAACGTATCTATAATTTTTAATTGTTCCATGATACTCCCTCCATTCCTAAATATAGTGTATAGTTTTTGGCACGGAAATTAAAGAACGCATGTGGAGGGAAAATTTCACAAGTTTTGGCCGAGATTACACCTGACTAATTGACATGAGTAAATAGAGGATCTTGCCTGATATAAGGAAATGTAATCAAATTCCAAAAATAAATTATCCAAACGAGTGGTGCAACGCAATGCACCTTATATTTCGGATTTTTTCTCAAAAATCTATGCACCTTATATCAAGGAACGGAGGGAGTATTATATTACCCATTTTGGATGTTTATGGGCTTTACTTTACACTTTTATATCATTTTTGGGACTTAACCTACTAACCGGAGGCCCAACCCGTATTGCTGTTTTTTTGCCTATTTCAGTGTTTCGAAGAAAAGGAATATCAAACAGAGTCCAAACGGAATGAAACCTTCGGGAGCGATCTTTTTGGAACAAACGTGATCCAGAGGACTTGGAGTGGAAGTCAAGAAATAAACGAGGCGGTCACAAGGGTGGAGGGCGCCCCCTACTGGGCGGGCCTCCCCTGTCTTGTGGGCCCCTCGGGCGTCCACCGACCTACTTCGTCCTCCTATATATACCCATGTACCCCAAAACATCAGAAGCGACCACGAAAAACTATTTCCACCGCCATAACCTTCTATATCAGCGAGATCCCATCTTGGAGCCTTCGCTGGTGCTCCGCCGGAGGGGGAATCAACCACGGAGGGCTTCTACATAAACACCATAGCCTCTCCGATGAGTTGTGAGTAGTTTACCATGGACCTTCGGGTCCATAGTTATTAGCTAGATGACTTCTTCTCTCTCTTTGAATCTCAATACCATGTTCTCCTCGATCTTCTTGGAGATCTATTCGATGTAACTCTTTTTGCGGTGTGTTTGTCGAGATCCGATGAATTGTGGGTTTATGATCAAGTTTATCTATGAGAAATATTTGAATCTCCTCTGAATTCTTTTATGTGTGATTGAGTTATCTTTGCAAGTCTCTTCGAATTATCAGTTTGGTTTGGCCTACTAGATTGATCTTGCTTGCAATGGGAGAAGTGCTTAGCTTTGGGTTCAATCTTGCGGTGTCCTTTCCCAGTTACAGCAGGGGCAGCAAGGCATGTATTGTATTGTTGCCATCGAGGATAAAAATATGGGGTTTATATCATATTGCATGAGTTTATCCCTCTACATCATGTCATCTTTCTTAATGCGTTACTCTGTTCTTTATGAACTTAATACTCTAGATGCATGCTGGATAGCGGTCGATGTGTGGAGTAATAGTAGTAGATGCAGGCAGGAGTCGGTCTACTTGTCACAGACTTGATGCCTATATACATGATCATGCCTAGATAATCTCATAATTATTCGCTTTTCTATCAATTGCTTGATAGTAATTTGTTCACCCACCGTAATACTTATGCTATCTTGAGAGAAGCCACTAGTGAAACCTATGGCCCCCGGGTCTATCTTTTATGATATAAGCTTTCAATCTACTTTTATTTGCATCTTTACTTTTCCAATCTATATTATAAAATACCAAAAAATATATTTATCTTATCATATTATCTCTATCAGATCTCACTTTCGCAAGTGGTTGTGAAGGGATTGACAACCCCTTTATTGCGTTGGTTGCGAGTTCTTGTTTGTTTGTGTAGGTGCGTGGGACTTTTGAGGAGCCTCCTACTGGATTGATACCTTGGTTCTCAAAAATTGAGGGAAATACTTACACTACTATTGCTGCATCACCCTTTCCTCTCCAAGGAAAACCAACGCAAGCTCAAGACATAGCAGGGGGCAGGGGGCACTTCATAGAGACACAAGTTGATCAAGTTGATCTTTTAGCCATGTGCGGTGCCCCCCTCCACAAATTTCCACCTCGGTCATATCATCGTAGTGCTTAGGCAATGCCCTGCGCCGGTAACTTCATCATCACCGTCACGACACCGTCGTGCTGGCAAAACTCTCCCTCGACCTCAGCTGGATCTAGAGTTCGTGGGACATCACCGAGCTGAACGTGTGCAAATCACGGAGGTGTCGTACTTTCGGTGCTAGGATCGGTCGGATCGTGAAGACGTACGACTACATCAACCATGTTGTCATAACGCTTCTGCTTTCAGTCTACAAGGGTACGTAGACAACACTCTCCCCTCTCGTTGCTATGCATCAGCTAGATAGATCTTGCGTGATCATAGGATTTTTTTTTGAAATTACTGTGTTCCCCAGCAGTGGCATCCGAGCCAGGTCTATGCGTAGATGTTATATGCACGAGCAGAACACAAAGAGTTGTGAGCGACAATAGTCATACTGCTTACTAGCATGTCATACTTTGATTCGACGGTATTGTTGGATGAAGCGTCTCAGACCGACATTACGCGTACGCTTATGCGAGACTAGTTCTACCGATGTGCTTCGCACACAGGTGGCTGGTGAGTGTCTGTTTCTCCAACTTTAGTTGAATCAAGTATGGCTACGCCCGGTCCTTGTTGAAGGTTAAAACATCACACTTAATGAAAAATCATCGTGGTTTTGATGCGTAGGTAAGAACGGTTCTTGCTAGAAGCCCGTAGCAGCCACGTAAAACTTGCAACAACAAAGTAGAGGACGTATAACTTGTTTTTGCAGGGCTTGCTGTGATGTGATATGGTCAAGTCATGATGTGATATAAATTATTGTATGAGATGATCATGTTTTGTAACAAAGTTATCGGCAACTAGCAGGAGCCATATGGTTGTCGCTTTATTGTATGCAATGCAATCGCCATGTAATTGTTTTACTTTATCACTAAGCATTAGCGATAGTCGTAGTAACAATAGTTGGCGAGACGACAACGATGCTATGATGGAGATCAAGGTGTCACGCCGGTGATGTTGGAGATCATGACGATGCTTCGGTGATGGAGATCATGAGCACAAGATGATGGCCATATCATGTCATATATTTTGATTGCATGTGATGTTTATCTTTTATGCATCTTATTTTGCTTAGAACGTTGGTAGCATTATAAGATGATCCCTTACTAAATTTCAAGGTACAAGTGTTCTCCCTGAGTATGCATTGGGTGTGATAAGCTCTATGTTCACATACAATGGGTGCAAGCCAGTTTTGCACACGCAGAATACTCAGATTAAACTTGATGTGCCTAGCATATGCAGATATGGCCTCGGAATACCGAGACTGAAAGGTCGAGCGTGAACCATACAGTAGATATGATCAACATAGTGATGTTCACCATTGAAAACTACTCCATCTCATGTGATGATCGGACATGGTTTAGTTGATTTGGATCACATGATCACTTAGATGATTAGAGTGATGCCTATCTAAGTGAGAGTTCTTAAGTAATATGATTAATCGAACTTTAATTTATCATGAACTTAGTACCTGATAATATTTTGCATGTCTATGTTGTTGTAGATCAATGGCTCGTGCTATCGTTCCTTTGAATTTTAATGCGTTTCTAGAGAAAACTAAGTTGAAAGATGATGGCAGCAACTACATGAACTGGGTCCGTAACTTGAGGGTTATCCTCATTGCTGCATAGAAGAATTACGTCCTGGAAGCACCGTTGGGTGCCAGGCCTGCTGTAGATGCTACTGATGACGTTAAGAACGTCTGGCAGAGCAAAGCTGATGACTACTCGATAGTTCAGTGTGCCATGCTTTACGGCTTAGAACCGGGACTTCAACGACGTTTTGAACATCATGGAGCATATGAGATGTTCCAGGAGTTGAAGTTAATATTTCAAGCAAATGCCGGGATTGAGAGATATGAAGTCTCCAATAAGTTCTACAGCTGTAAAATAGAGGAGAGTAGTTCTGTCAGTGAACATATACTCAGAATGTCTGGGTACCACAACCACTTTACTCAACTGGGAGTTAATCTTCCTGATGATAGTGTCATTGACAGAGTTCTTCAATCACTGCCACCAAGCTACAAAAGCTTCGTGATGAACTATAATATGCAAGGCATGAACAAGACTATTCCCGAGCTCTTCGCAATGCTAAAGGCTGCGGAGGTAGAAATCAAAAAGGAGCATCAAGTGTTGATGGTCAACAAGACCACTAGTTTCACGAAAAAGGGTAAAGGGAAGAAGGGGAACTTCAAGAAGAACGGCAAAAAGGTTGCTGCTCAAGAGAATAAACCCAAGTCTAGACCTAAGCCTGAAACTGAGTGCTTTTACTGCAAAGGGACTGGTCACTGGAAGCGGAACTGCCCCAAGTATTTGGCGGATAAGAAGGATGGCAAAGTGAAAGGTATATTTGATATACATGTTATTGATGTGTACTTAACTAATGCTCACAGTAGCGCCTGGGTTTGATACTGGTTCTGTTGCTCATATTTGCAACTCAAAACAGGGGCTACGAATTAAGTGAAGATTGGCTAAGGACGAGGTGACGATGCGCGTGGGAAATGGTTCCAAAGTCGATGTGATCGCGGTCGTCACACTACCTCTACATCTACCATCGGGATTAGTTTTAGACCTGAATAATTGTTATTTGGTGCAGCATTGAGCATGAACATTATATCTGGATCTTGTTTAATGTGAGATGGTTATTCATTTAAATCAGAAAATAATGATTGTTCTATTTATATGAGTAATATCTTTTATGGTCATGCACCCCTGCTGAGTGGTCTATTTTTGTTGAATCTCGATAGTAGTGATACACATATTCATAGCGTTGAAGCCAAAAGATATAAGTTTAATAATGATAGTGCAACTTATTTGTGGCACTGCCGTTTGGGTCATATCGGTGCAAAGCGCATGAAGAAACTCCATACTGATGGACTTTTGGAATCACTTGATTATGAATCACTTGGTGCTTGCGAACCATGCCTTATGGGCAAGATGACTAAAACTCCGTTCTCCCAAACAATGGAACGAGCTACTGACTTGTTGGAAATAATACATACCGATGTATGCGGTCCAATGAGTATTGAGGCTCGTGGTGGGTATCGTTATTTTCTTACCTTCACAGATGATTTGAGCAGATATGGTTATATCTATTTAATGAAACATAAGTCTAAAACATTTGAAAAGTTCAAAGAATTTTAGAGTGAAGTGGAAAATCATCATAACAAGAAAATAAAGTTTCTACGATCTGATCGTGGAGGAGAATATTTGAGCTACAACTTTGGTCTTCATTTGAAGCAACAAGGGATAGTTTCACAATTAACGCCACCTGGAACACCACGGTGAAATGGTGTGTGTGAACGTCGTAACCGTACTTTATTGGATATGGTGCGATCTATGATGTCTCTTACTGATTTACCGCTATAGTTTTGGGGTTATGCTTTAGAGATGACTGCATTCACTTTAAATAGGGCACCATCAAAATCCATTGATACGACGCCTTATGAACTGTGGTTTGGCAAGAAACCAAAGTAGCCGTTTCTTAAAGTTTGGGGCTGCGATGCTTATGTGAAAAAGCTTCAACCTGATAAGCTCGAACCCGAATCGGAGAAGTGCATCTTCATAGGATACCCAAAGGAAACTGCTGGGTACACCTTCTACCACAGATCCGAAGGCAAAATCTTTGTTGCTAAGAATGGATCCTTTCTAGAGAAGGAGTTTCTCTCGAAAGAAGTGAGTGGGAGGAAAGTAGAACTTGATGAGGTAGTTGTACCTTCTCCCTTATTGGAAAGTAGTTCATCAGAGAAATCAGTTCCCGTGATTCCTACACCAATTAGTGAGGAAGCTAATGATGATGATCATGAAGCTTCAGATCAAGTTACTACAGAACCTCGTAGGTCTTCCAGAGTAAGATCCGCACCAGAGTGGTACGGTAATCCTATTCTGAAAGTCATGTTACTAGACCATGATGAACCTACGAACTATGAGGAAGCGATGATGAGCCCAGATTCCGCAAAATGGCTTGAGGCCATGAAATCTGAGATGGGATCCATGTATGAGAACAAAGTGTGGACTTTGGTGGACTTGCCCGATGATCGGCAAGCCATAGAAAATAAATGGATCTTTAAGAAGAAGACCGACGCAGACGGTAATGTTACTGTTTACAAAGCTCGACTTGTTGCGAAAGGTTTTCGACAAGTTCAAGGAGTTGACTACGATGAGACTTTCTCACCCGTAGCGATGCTTAAGTCTGTCCGAATCATGTTAGCAATTGCTGCATTTTATGATTATGAAATTTGGCAAATGGATGTCAAAACTGCATTCCTGAATGGATTTCTGGAAGAAGAGTTGTATATGATGCAACCAGAAGGTTTTGTCGATCCAAAGGGTGCTAACAAAGTGTGCAAGCTCCAGCGATCCATTTATGGACTGGTGCAAGCCTCTCGGAGTTGGAATAAACGCTTTGATAGTGTGATCAAAGAATATGGTTTTATACAGACTTTTGGAGAAGCCTGTATTTACAAGAAAGTGAGTGGGAGCTCTGTAGCATTTCTGATATTATATGTGGATGACATATTGTTGATTGGAAATGATATAGAATTTCTGGATAGCATAAAGGGATACCTGAATAAGAGTTTTTCTATGAAAGACCTCGGAGAAGCTGCTTACATATTGGGCATCAAGATCTATAGAGATAGATCAAGACGCTTAATTGGACTTTTACAAAGCACATACCTTGATAAAGTTTTGAAGAAGTTCAAAATGGATCAGTCAAAGAAAGGGTTCTTGCATGTGTTACAAGGTGTGAAGTTGAGTCAGACTCAATGCCCGACCATTGCAGAAGATAGAGAGAAAATGAAAGTCATTCCCTATGCTCCAGCCATAGGTTCTATCATGTATGCAATGCTGTGTACCAGACCTGATGTGTGCCTTGCTATAAGCATAACAGGGAGGCACCAAAGTAATCCCGGAGTGGAGCACTGGACAGCGGTCAAGAACATCCTGAAACACCTGAGAAGGACTAAGGATATGTTTCTCATTTATGGAGGTGAAAAAGAGCCCATTGTAAACGGTTACGACGATGCAAGCTTTGACACTGATCCGGATGACTCTAAATTGCAAACCGGGTACGTATTTTTATTGAATGGAGGAGCTGTTAGTTGGTCCAGTTCCAAGAAAAGCGTCGTGACGGGATCTACGTGTGAAGCAGAGTACATTGCTGCTTCGGAAGCAGCAAATGAAGGAGTTTGGATGAAGGAGTTCATATCCGATCTAGGTGTCATACCTAGTGCATCGGGTCCAATGAAAATCTTTTGTGACAATACTGGTGCAATTGCCTTGGCAAAGGAATCCAGATTTCACAAGAGAACCAAGCACATCAAGAGATGCTTCAATTCCATCCATCATCAAGTGTTGGAGGCGGACATAGAGATTTGCAAGATACACACGGGTCTAAATGTTGCAGACCCGTTGACTAAGCCTCTTCCACGAGCAAAACATGATCAACACCAAAGCTCCATGGGCGTTAGAATCATTACAATGTAATCTAGATTATTGACTCTAGTGCAAGTGGGAGACTGAAGGAAATATGCCCTAGAGGCAATAATAAATATATTATTTATTTCCTTAATTCATGATAAATGTTTATTATTCATGCTAGAATTGTATTAACCGGAAAGTTAGTACATGTGTGAATACATAGACAAACCATATAGTCCCTAGTATGCCTCTACTTGACTAGCTCATTGATCAAAGATGGTTATGTTTCCTAACCATAGACATGTGTTGTCATTTGATGAACAGGATCACATCATTAGGAGAATGATGTGATGGACATGACCCATCCGTTAGCTTAGCATTATGATCGTGTCAGTTTCATTGCTACCGCTTTCTTCATAACTTATACAAGTTCCTCAGACTATGAGATTATGCAACTCCCAAATACCGGAGGAACACTTTGTGTGCTATCAAACGTCACAACGTAAATGGGTGATTATAAAGGTGCTCTACAGGTGTCTCCGAAGGTGTTTGTTGGGTTGGCATAAATCGAGATTAGGATTTGTCACTTCGTGTTTCGGAGAGGTATCTCTGGGCCATCTTGGTAATACTCATCACTATAAGCCTTTCAAGCATTGTGACTAATGAGTTAGTTGCGGGATGAAGTATTACAGAACGAGTAAAGAGACTTGTCGGTAACGAGATTGAACTAGGTATGATGATACCGATGATCGAATCTCGGGCAAGTAACATACCGATGACAAAGGGAACAACATATGTTGTTATGCGGTTTGACCGACAAAGATCTTCGTAGAATATGTAGGAACCAATATGAGCATCCAGGTTCTGCTATTTGTTATTGACCGGAGAAGTGTCTCGGTCATGTCCGAACCCGTAGGGTCCGCACGCTTAACGTTCGATGACGATTGGTATTATGAGTTTATGTGATATGATGTATCGAAGGTTGTTCGGAGTCCCGGATGTGAACACGGACATGACGAGGAGTCTCGAAATGGTCGAGACATAAAGATTGATATATTGGACAGCTATGTTCGGACATCGGAAGTGTTCCGGAGAAGTTTCGGATAAAATTGGAGTGCCGGAGGGTTACCGGAACCCCCCCGGGGAACTAGTGGGCCTAGATGGGCCTTAGTGGGAGAAGAGGAAGGGCCAGGAGGGGCTAGCCGCGCGCCGCCCCCTTGAGTCCGAATAGGACAAGGGAAGGCCCCCCTTTCCTTCCCTTACCCCTCTTCCTTCCTCCTTCCCCCTCTTGCTTAAGTGGAAACCTACTAGGACTTGGAGTCCTAGTAGGATTCCCCTCTCTTGGCGCGCCCTAGGAGGGCTGGCCGGCCTCCCCCTTGCTCCTTTATATACGGGGCAGGGGGACACCCCATAGAGACACAAGTTGATCAAGTTGATCTTTTAGCCGTGTGCGGTGCCCACCTCCACAGATTTCCACCTGGGTCATATCGTCATAGTGCTTAGGCGAAGCCCTGCGCCGATAACTTCATCATTACCGTCACCACGCCGTCGTGCTGGCGAAACTCGCCCTCGACGTCAGCCGGATCTAGAGTTCGTGGGACGTCACCGAGCTGAACGTGTGCAGATCGTGGAGGTGCCATACCTTCGGTGCTAGGATCGGTCGGATCGTGAAGATGTACGACTACATCAACCACGTTGTCATAACGCTTCCGCTTTCGGTTTACGAGGGTACGTAGATAATACTCTCCCCTCTCGTTGCTATGCATCACCTAGATAGATCTTGCGTGATCGTAGGATTTTTTTTTGAAATTACTGTGTTCCCCAACAGACATAGGGAAGACATGTCCTGGGAATGGAGATCCGTCATGGCCGGCATTAGACTAGTTTTAGCCTAGTAGGTGTAGTTTAGTTGAAATATGTCCGAAATGTAAATGGTTTTGTCCGGTTTGTATGAAAATCATCTGGTTTGCATGTAATCCGCCCGGCCTAGCTTTGGATGGCCAGCTCTCGCATCCGTGTCCATGGACTAGTCCCTCCCTGTTCGCGGACAGATGTGGTGTCCGGTTTGCAGGCCAATGTTGGAGATACCCTAGAACTACTTTTTATGTGCCCAAGATACATTTTTTCGAGAAAACTTCCACTCTATTTATCAATTACCAAAACAGTACAAAAAACACCAAAAGTAAAAATTACATTCAGGTTCTTAGACCACCTTGTGTGCCCAAGATACATCATGTGTCGAGGGACCCGGCAAACAATCCATCGACAGAACATATTAAGATCCCCTTTGTAGAACTGCACGCACCAACCAGTTCGCACAAAAGCTCAAGCTGATGGGGAAAGGTGGGCTAGGCATTTATACGTCAACACTTCACGTATGCCTCCCTCAGACCTACACGTGGACCAAAAGTGGCTGCAACTTTTTTTTATTAAATCGTATCAGCCGGGTCTTGAACTCAAGACTTCTTGTCTCTGATACCATGTTGAATTCATGTTCCAGCCAAGACATCCAAAAATCCGAATTGATGGAGAGAGGGGTGCAATATATTTCAACACCCCCTCATGTCTAGGCTATTTTAGCCCTTAAACGTGGGATTGATGTAGCCATGTAGGCGTTGGTAGGGTCATTAACTCAAGACCTTTTGACTCAGATAACATGTAGAAGTGCATGTGCCAATCAATTCACACAAAAACTCAAGCTGATGGGTAAAGGTGAGCTAAGCATTTACTCCATCAATGATGGAGTATATGTCAACACTCTTCACGCGTAAATAAAACTTATATCCTTGTTTGAAATAAAATCAAGAGTAAGCAGTGGTTACATATACCTGGAAAAAGCAAATCTGCAGCGACAACATATATGTAGCTGCTGCTTATTCGTCCGTGTGAAGATGACTCCACTTCACACTTACATACCAAACGCCACTTTTATGACAGTCTTATTATCCACTACTTGAAGATTTGAAGCAAGCAAACTATACCGACATGCTGGGTACGCACTCTGGCTGGTCGACGAGAGCATGCTACGCGCGTGCTCGATCGATCCTTATTTGATGGTTTGATCCATGAACTAGCAGCCGTTTGGGACGAAGCCAACCTTGCCACCACGCACGTCGTAGACCACCTCCATGTTGGCCTGCGCCATCGACCCGACCACCGCGACACCGGTGGGTGCGTAGGCCGGCGCCGGCGCGAACGCGAGGCACGCCACGCCGAAGACGTTTCTGGGGTCCTTGAAGTAGAGCATGTGGTCGATGACGAGCTCCGCCCCGCCGTGGAACCTGAGCGTGATCATCGGCACCGAGTAAGAGCTCTCCCTCGAGAAGTCGTAGCACGTCTCGAGCTCCCCCATCGGCGGCGCCCGGCGGTACTCCCGCATTTGCTCCCTGAACTCGTGCCGGAGAGCCGCGTACACGTGGTGGCTGAGGTAGTTGAAGGTGGTGTGCACCTCCAGCAGTGCGTCGCTAGCGAGCGCGGCGGGCGGGACGGGAAGATGCCGCACGCCCACGCTCACGCCGACGAGCCTGAGGAAGTAGAGGTTCGGGTGGGAAGCTTTGTCCCACACGGTGGCGTAGCCGCCCACCACGCCGCGGCCCGAGCGCTCCGGCCGGGTGGGTCCCAGGGAGAGGAAACCCGGGAAGCCCGGGTCCGCCGGCAGGCAGTAGGAGAAGGCGACTGTGTTTGGACACACAAGGACCCGTGACGCCAGCGAGTGGCGCTCCCTGCTGAGGTCGAGGACTCCGGAAGACCTGTCCGTCGTCGTGTCGGCGGTGGCGCCCATCTCTAAGCAAGCGAACCTGAACTGGTCGGCATGGACCGACCTCGAGAACGTGAGCGTGTCGGTGACGACGGTGGCGTTGAGCAGCACGGCGCCCTTCTTCTTCAGGGCGACCGTGCAGCTCCTGGGCCCGTTGCAAGCCCTGAGGGGACAATCTGGCGAGGCGCACGGGATCTGGGCGAGGGAGTGCGACCGGGAGGGGTCAAAGGACCTGTCGCACGGGTCCCCGTCGGCGGAGCACGGCTTGCACTGGAGCAACGTGGCCCCCACCGTGGCCGTGTCGAAGCCCACGGCGAGTTTCTGCACCGGGTTGCCGAAGCCGACGACGACGCTGTAGTCCGCCGCGCCCGGAAGAGCCGCGAGGGGAGCGCCGGTCGCGGGGATGGTGAGGCCAGCCTTGGAGTCCTCCGTGTCCGACTCGCCGAAGAGAGCGCGCAGGCGGAGGGAGTCGCGGTCGAAGGCGTCGCCGGCAGATAACATGCTTTGGCCCTCGCCGGCGCCGGAAGGAGAGCACGGGCTCAGCCGGTGCACTACAGGTAGGCGCCCTGCCGGTACTTCACCACCGTCTCCTAAACATATGCATAAAGTGTCGACAGGTTAATCAGTCAGCCTGCGGGGAATGAGGTACGTACGTACGCTCTGTCGTAGTAATGCGATCGATACTTCACCTGAAGGCGCTGGCGAGCAGGTCGGCGGGGTCCTCGAATCGGACGAGCGGACAAAGGTCTGCTTTCCGCCATTGATGAAACTGGTGTGGGAGGAGCTACCGAGATGAGGGGCAAGAACGAGCAGGCAGAACAGCAGAGAAGGAATGGCAGAAGCCATTGCTTGTGATATTTCGATGGCAACGTGTAGCAAATGTTGCTGCGTATGGTACCTCGTAGAGAGACATGCCATATATATAGCCATGGCGTCGAGGCTGTGCGATCAGCATTGTTCTTGTAGCAAGGGTTCTTCTGTCATTCTGCGTGGTTTCTCTTGTTTATATGTTTCCACATACGATCAGCCCAAAGCTGGTGCGTATACACAACGTTTGTGCATACGTAAGCGGGTCGGGATTAGCGTCCGTGTGCTTCCAGCAGCAGAGGGAGGACAAAATGGTACGGCTAACCGGCGCCAGGGTGCATGCTTATGATGCGTTGCGTATCTCCTTCATGTTTTTTTTTTCTCAAGAACAAGTAACACAACGTTGCCTCTCATTTTCAAGAGGGAGATAATCAATTACAAGCCTCATAGGTGCGAAAACACATGCTCTTAGTGCATCACTAGTCGGTCATTTACATCTTAACGTCTTACGACATGTAGAATGATGCTATCTTACATGTGTCACATAGTAGCATAAAGTCTCTCAAAACAGATTTTTGCTCCGCTTTATAGTGGCCGATGATGGGCGGGCCAAAAAGAAGAAAGCAGCCTACAGACTAGTGTTTCAAGGCCCAGGCAATAGATGTATAGTGTACAAATCCCATGGGCTGGGCGGGCCACGGCCCATTCAGCCTTGCAATAGCTCCGCGATAAGATGGGATGGCCCTCAAACAGAGTACACGGCCGAACAATACATAAAGATGGGATGGCCCTCAAACATGCCGATCCCAAGATAATCGAAACCCGCGGCACGCACGCGACTACATTACTCAAATAGAATACAGGAGGAACTGAGTACAACACCACGCTGAACCCTATAGCACCTAAGATCCACGACAACGCCCCCAGGAGGGAGAATGGCGTGATGCGTTGCCATTGCCGAATCCACAGCAGACATAGGTTTTCACCTGGAACCCGGACACAGAGAGGAGCACGACGACGACGTCTTCAAGAAGATAACGATGCCCGCAAGCGTCGTCGTCGGCGGCGACAAAGTGCAGAGCTTTCGCTCGGCAGTTCCCCCGCGTCACCATGAGGTTTTCAGGGCAAGCGCACCGAGCATAGAACTCCAGATCTGGATCAGTGCACCACCACCGTGAAGACAGAAAGCGCGCCCGAGTCACCTACTGCACGACCTCTCGCCGTCCACACGACCAAGAGGTAAGGCCATCCCCGCCGCCATGGTGCCAGCCGGTGAGCCAACCAAGCGGACCGCCATCCAGGGCCGCCACCCCGGCATCGATGTCCAAGATTCCGCCAATCGTCCACGTCACGGTGCATCCACCACAGTAGCAGGAGTAAAAGGGGTCTCCTTTCACTCCTAGCCCGACATCAGCCACGGAGTCCGGGTCGGCGCCTCCACAGTAGGAGGCACCCATGCCTGCGTCTCCAACCGGTCCTGGTGGATCAGGGAAGACACTACCCCGTGACTATCGACGGTCGTCGCCGAGCACACTCCCACGACGCCATGTCCGTGGGCCTTGATGCCGATCAGCCCGACAATGTGGAGAAGCCCCAACCACCACAAATGCCCACTATGTCCGTAGAGAGAGGAACCTCAGCGCCCATAGGCACCACCCGGATCGAGCCCAAGCCCGCATACCCTGAGCGTGAACTCTGACTCGCCCCGGGCCCCAACCAGATCCGCCCGAGCACGAGCCCCAACTTGCCGCCATGCCTCGACCTAGAGCTAGGGGGAGGAAGCCCACTGCCACCACACTACGCCACCGGGGACGGCATGGCACCCAGCTTCAAGCGCCACCACCCCACCGACCCGCACCACCTGCACCCATGGACAAGGCCCACACAGCCGGAGACGTTGTTGGACCTCCGCCATGGCACACCTCCACACCAGTCACCACCAGCAACCTAGACTGCCGGCGGCGGCCGGTCCTCGCCACCGCAGCCCGCGCCGCCCGCAAGCCACATGCCGGAGGCACAACCCGTCCATATCTGAGACGGGAACTACCACCCCGACGCGCCGCCACCCCGCGAAGCACACCCCGCCGCCTCCTGGCCACACAGCCACCCTCGCCTCTACGCCAAGACGCCACCGCCGGCCGCCCCAACCGCAGTTTCACCGCGATGCCCTGCAGAGCACCGCGCTGTCGTCCGATGTCGCTGTCCCCGCCAGCAACCATGCGAGGGCGGAGAGGAGCCCCGCCGCCGCCGACAAGGGAGGGGAGGGGCGGGTGAAGGTTGGAGGTGGAGGCGCTAGGGTTCACCCTCCCGCTCGTGGGAGCGGACAGGGCATGATCAACCAATTTGTCCCACATAGTAGCATAAACGCCGAGGTGAAGAAGAGAAATAAGAAGTAAATGTTTGCCTTTCTTAATTAAGGTATGATCTCTTAGCAATTAGCATGATTTCTTTCATCATAAATTTAGAAATGTGTAGTCAATGGCGGAGCTACAGAAAATAGATGGACGGGACAGCCTGGCTTGGTCTAAAGGGAGACTGTAATTTTTACCATTATGGCCTAGTTTTTACACTCTTACTCTTGTGTTTTGGGCCTATGCTGGGCGAGCCATGGCACGTTTTTACTTGTAGGTAGCTCCACTAGTGTGTCTAGTTACTAGATATAAGACTAACAAATAATCCATTGTACTTGTATTTAAATTAAACATGTTGGAAAACGTTGCATGGAAAACAAAAAAAAATTCTACGCACACGCAAGATCTATCAAGGAGATGCATAATGAGGGGGAGAGAGTGTCTACGTACCCTCATAGATCATAAGCGGAAGCGTTTAACAACGCAGTTGATGTAGTCGAACTTTCTTCGCGATCCAACCGATCGAGTACCGAACGTACGACACCTCCGCGTTCAGCACACATTCAGCTCGATGACGTTCGCGCCTTCTTGATCCAGCAAGACGGTGAGGTAGTGGATGAGTTCCGGCAGCATGACAATGTGGTGACGGTGACAATGAAGTTATCTCCGCAGGGCTTCGCCTAAGCACTATGAAAATATGATCAGGGTTGTAAATGGTGGAGGGGGGGGGGGGGGCGCCGCACACGACTAAGCAATTGTCTTGGAGTGTGCTAGGCGCCCCCTCCCACATATATATATATATATATATATATATATATATATATATATATATATATATTATATATATATATATATATATATATATATAGGTGGGGGGGGTGGAGGGAGCAGCTAGGAGGCGCCCCAAGTAGGCCGAATCCTACTTGGGGTCTTCTCCCACATGGCGCCCCCTTCCTTATTTGGAGTGTGGGAGGAAGGAAGGAGGAGGTGCCCCCCTTTCCTTTCTCTCCTAAGGAGGGAAAGGCAGGAGGGGCCACCCCTCCCCTTTCCTTACCCTAGGGCCAGCCAGCCAAGGGAAGAGGCGCACCAGCCCCTTTGTGGGCTGGTCTGTCCCCCCTTTTGGCCCATAAGGCCCATACACTTGCCCGGGTGCCCGGAACCCCTTCTGGTGACCCGATGAGTACCCGGTGCACTTCGAAACTAATCTTGTGTTCGAATACCATCGTCCTATATATCAATCTTTACCTCTTGACCATTTTGAGACTCCTCATGATGTCCGTGATCTCATCTGGGACTCCGAACAACATTCGGTCACCAAATCATATAACTCATATAACACTATATCGTCAATGAACGTTAAGCGTGCAGACCCTACGAGTTCGAGAACCATGTAGACATGACCGAGACACCTCTCCGGTCAATAACCAATAGCGGAACTTGGATGCCCATATTGGCTCCTACATATTCTACGAAGATCTTTATCAGTCGAACCGTTATGATAGCATACATAATTCTCTTTGTCCATCGGTATGTTACTTGCTCGAGATTCGATCGTCGGTATCTCTATACCTAGTTCAATCTCGTTACCAGCAAGTCTCATTACTCGTTCCGTAATACAACATCTCATAACTAACTAATTACTTATTTGCTTGCAAGGCTTCTTATGATGTGTATTACCGAGAGGGTCCAGAGATACCTCTCCGATACTCGGAGTGACAATTCCTAATCTTGATCTATGTCGATTCAACAAACACCTTCATAGATACCTATACAACATCTTTATGATCACCCAGTTACGTTGTGATGTTTGATAGCACACAAGGCATTCCTCCAGTATCTGGGAGTTGCATAATCTCATAGTCGAAGGAATATGTATTTGACATGAAGAAAGCAATAGCAATAAACTGAATGATCATTATGCTAAGCTAACGAATGAGTCTTGTCCATCACATCATTCTCCTAATGATGTGATCCCGTTATCAAAGGACAACACATGTCCATGGTTAGGAAACCTTAACCATCTTTGATCAACGAGCTAGTCTAGTAGAGGCTTACTAGGGACACGTTATTTGTTGATGTATTCACACATGTATTTAAGATTCCGATCAATACAATTCTAGCATGAATAATAAACCTTTATCATGAATAAGGAAATATAAAATAGCAACTTTATTATTGCCTCTAGGGCATATTCCCTTCAGTCTCCCACTTGCACTAGAGTCAATAATCTAGTTCACATCACCATGTGATTAATACCCATAGTTCACATCGCCATGTGACTAACCCCCAAAGAGTTTACTAGAGTCAATAATCTAGTTCACATCGCCATGTGAAACACTGAAAGAGTACTAAGGTGTGATCATGTTTTGCTTGTGAGAGAAGTTTAGTCAACGGGTCTACCACATTCAGAGCCGTATGTATTTTGTAAATTTCTATGTCTACAATGCTTTGCATGTAGCTACTCTAGCTAATTGCTCCCACTTTCAATATGTATCCAGATTGGGACTCAGAGTCATCTGAATCGGTGTCAAAGCTTGCATCAATGTAACTCTTTACAACGAACTCTTTATCACCTCCATAACCAAGAAATATTTCCTTAGTCATCTTAGGTAACTAAGGATAATTTTGACCCATGTGCAGTGATCTACTCTTGGATCACTATTGTACTCCCTTGCCAAACTCATGGGAAGGTACATAATAGGTCTGGTACATCAGCATGTCATACTTTATAGAACCTATGGTTGAGGCATAGGGAATGAATTTCATTCTATCTCTATCTTCTGCCGTGGTCGGGCTTTGTGTCTTACTCAACTTCACACCTTGTAACACATGTAAGAACTCTTTCTTTGACTGGTCTATTTTGAACTTCTTCAAAACTTTGCTAAGGTATGTTCTCTATGAAAGTCCTATTAAATGTCTCGATCTATCCCTATAGATCTTGATGCCTAATATAGTAATATGTAAGCAGCTTCACCGAGGTCTTTCATTGAAAAATTCTTATTCAAGTATCCTTTTATGCTATCTAGAAATTCTATATCATTTCCAAACAACAATATGTCATCCACATATAAAATCAAAAATGCTACAGAGCTCCCACTCACTTTCTTGTAAATACAGGCTTCATGTAAGTTTGTATAAAACTATATGCTTTGATCACCTCATCAAAGTGTATATTCCAACTCCAAGATGCTTGCACCAGTCCATAGATGGATCGCTGGAGCTTGCACAATTTGTTAGCACCTTTAGGATCAACAAAACCTTTTGGTTGCATCATATACAACTCTTCTTTAAGAAATCCATTAAGGAATGCAGTTTTGATGTCCATTTGCCAGATTTCATAATCATATAATGCAGCAATTGCTAACATGATTTGGACAGAATTAAGCATCGCTACGGGTGAGAAAGTCTCATCGTAGTCAACCCCTTGAACTTGTCGAAAACCTTTTGTGACAAGTCGAGCTTTGTAGACAGTAACATTACCATCAGCAGCAGTCTTGTTCTTGAAAATCCATTTATTCTCTATGGCTTGCCGATCATCGGGCAAACCCACCAAAGTCCATACTTTATTCTCATACATGGATCCTATCTTAGATTTCATGGTCTCAAGCAATTTATCGGAATCTGGGCTCATCATAGCTTCTTCATAGTTTGTAGGTTCGCCTTGATCTAGTAACATGACTTTTAGGACAGGATTACCATACCACGCTGGTGCGGAACATGTTCTGGTTGACCTATGAAGGTCAGTAGTAACTTGATCTGAATTTTCATGATCATCATCATTAGCTTCCTCTCTAGTTGGTGTAGGCATCACGGGAACGGTTTTATATGAAGTGCTACTTTCCAATTTGAGAGAAGGTACAATTACCTCATCAAGTGCTACTTTCCTCCCACTCACTTCTTTCGAGAGAAACTCCTTCTCTAAAAAGGACCCATTCTTGGCAACAAAGTTATTGCCTTTGGATCTGTGGTAAAGGTGTACCCAATAGTTTCTTTTGGGTATCCTATGAAGACACACTTCTCCGCTTTGGGTTTGAGCTTATCAGGCTGAAGCGTTTTGACATAAGCGCCGTATCCCCAAACTTTAAGAAACGACAACTTAGGTTTCTTGCCAAACCACAATTCATACAGTGTCGTCTCAACGAATTTTAGACAATGCCCTATTTAACGTGAATGCATATGTCTCTAATGCATAACCCCAAAACGATAGTGGTAAATCGATAAGAGACATCATAGAACACACCATATCTAATAAAGCACGGTTGCAATGTTTGGACAGACCATTACGCTGTGGTGTTACAGGTGCCGTGAGTTGTGAAACAATTCCACAGTGTTTTAAATGAAGGCCAAACTCGTAACTCAAATATTCACCTCCACGATCAGATCATAGAAATTTATTTTCTTGTTATGATGATTCTCCACCTCACTCTGAAATTCTTTGAACTTTTCAGATGTTTCAGACTTGTGTTTCATTAAGTAGATATATCCATACCTACTCAAATCTGGTGGGGAACATTGCATGGGAGACAAAAAAATTCCTACGCTCACCAAGATCAATCTAGGAGATGACCATCTATGAGAGGAAACATTGCATCTACATACCCTTGTAGATTGCTAAGCGTAAGCGTTAAGAAACACAGTTGATGTAGTCGAATGTATTTGCGATCAAATCATGATCCGTCCAGCGAACTTCCGATCCAAGTGCCGAACCGATGGCACCTCCCTGTTCAACACACGTACGACTTGATGACGCCTTCACCTCCTCGATTTAGCAAGCGATGGTGAAGTAGTAGCTCGAGTCCTCCGGCAACATGACAGCGTGGTGGTGGCGGAATATCAACAGAGCTTCGCTAAGCACTACGAAGAGGAAGAGGGATGCGAGGGAGAGGAGAGCCAGTGCCACGGCGTGGAGATGTGCTCTAGGGTGCGGCTGCCATCTCTCTACCTCTCTATATATAGGGGAATGGAGGAGGGGGTGGTGCCCCTAGGGTTTCCTCTGGGGGGGGGGGGAGGGCAGATGGGATCTCCCCTAGGGTGACTTGCCCCCCAAGGCAGGAGGTGGGAAGCCCTAGGCGGGCACCCCCAACCCTCTTGGTTACGTGAGATGGGGTGAGGGGGGCGCTCAACCCCTTAGTGGGCTGGTTTTCCCCCTCCCCATGGCCCATGCCCTCCCAACACTTGCCCCCCGAAACCCCTTTCGGTGACATTGGTATCACCTGGTACCCCCAGAACAATTCTGGAGTCTAATACCCTTCATCCAATATATCGATCTTCACCTTCGGACCATTCCAGAGTTCCTCATCATGTATGGGATCTCATCCGGGACTCCGAACAACCTTCGGTAACCACCATAATGACTCAACTATACTTATATCGTCACCAAACGTTAAGTGTGTAGACCCTGCAGGTTCGAGAACTATGCAGACATGACCGAGACACCTCTATGGTCGATAACCAATAGTGGGACCTGGATGCCCATATTGGTTCCTACATATTCTACGAAGATTTTATCAATCGATCCTCGATGTCAAGGATTCAGCTAATCCCATATGCAGTTCCCTTTGTCTATCGGTATGTTACTTGCCCAAGATTCGATCGTCAGTGTCTCCATACCTAGTTCAATCTCATTACCAGCAATTCTCTTTACTCATTCCATAATACAAGATCCCGTGGCTAACTCATTGGTCACATTGCTTGCAAGCTCATTGTGATACTGTATTACCGAGTGGGCCCTGAGATACCTCTCCGTCATACGGAGTGACAAATCCCAGTCTTGTTCCATGCCAACTCAACGGACACCCTCAGAGATACCTGTAAAGCACCTTTATAGCACCCAGTTATGTTCCAACATTTGGTACACACAAGGTACTCCTCCGGTGTCAGCGAGTTGCATGATCTCATGGTCATAGGAACATATACTTGACATGCATAAAACGATAGCAATAAACTTGACACGATCATATGCTACATTTATAGTTTGGGTCTTGTCCATCACATCATTCTCCTAATGATGTGATCCCATTATCAAATGACAATTCATGTCCATGACTAGGAAAACATAGCCATCTTTGATCAACGAGCTAGTCCGGTAGAGGCTTACTAGGGACACATTGTTGTCTATGTATCCACACATGTATCTGAGTTTCTGATCAATAGAACTCTAGCTTGGATAGTAAACGATTATCATGAACAAGGAAATATGATAATAACCAATTTATTATTGCCTCTAGGGCATATTTCCAATAGTCTCCCACTTGGAGTAGAGTCAATAATCTAGTTCACATCGCCATGTGATTTAACACTCATAGTTTACATCGCCACATGACTAGCACCCAAAGAGTTTACTAGAGTCAATAATCTAGTTCACATCACCATGTGATTAACACCCAATGAGTTCTGGGGTTCGATCATGTTATGCTTGTGAGAGAGGTTTTAGTCAACGGGTCTGCAACATTCAGATCCGTGTGTACTTCGCAAATCTTCATGTCGTATTGTAGATGCTGCTACCACGCTCCACTTGGAGCTATTCCAAATGGTTGCTCCACTATACGTATCCGGTTGGCTACTCAGAGTCATCCAGATTGGTGTTAAAGCTTGCATCGACGTAACCCTTTACGCCAAACTCTTTATCACGTCCATAACCGAGAAACATATTCTTATTCCTTAATTTTGACCGTTGTCTAGTGATCCACTCCTGGATCACTCTTGTACCCCCTTTCCAGATACATGGCAAGGCACACATCAGGTGTGGTACACAGCATGGCATACTGTGTAGAGCCTATGGCTAAGGCATAGGGGACGACCTTCGTCCTTTCTATTTCTTCTGCCGGGATCGAGCTTTGAGTCTTACTCAACTTCACACCTTACCACTCAGGCAAGAACTCCTTCTTTGACCAATCCATTTTGAACTCCTTCAAAATAATGTCAAGGTATGTGCTCTGTGAAAGTCTTATCGGGCGTCTTGATCTATCTCTATAGATCTTGTTGCCAATATGTAAGTAGCTTTACCCAGGTCTTCCTTTGAAAAACTCCTTTCAAAAAACCCTTTATGCTTTCCAGAAATTCTACATCATTGCTGATCAACAATATGTCATGCACATATACTTATCAGAAATGCCGTAGTGCTCCCACTCACTTTCTTGTAAATACAAGTTCCTTCCAAATTTTGTATAAACCCAAACGCTCTGATCACCTCATCAAAGCGAAGATTCCAACTCTGAGACACTTGCACCAGTCCATAAATGGATCGATGGAGTTTGGGCACTTTGTCAGCATTCTCTGGATCGACAAAACCTTCCAGTTGCATCATATACAACTCTTCCTTAAGGAAACCATTAAGGAATGTTGTTTTGACATCCATTTGCCAGATTTCATAATCGAAAAATGCAGCTATTGCCAACGTGATTTTGATGGACTCAAGCATCACTACGGGTGAGAAAGGTCTCATCGTAGTCAACTCCTTGAACTTGTGAAAACCCCTTTACCACAAGTCAAGCTTTATAGAAGGTGACTTTACGGTCCGCGTCCGTCATCTTCTTGAAGATCCATTTATTCTAAATGGCTTTTCGCCCTTCAGGTAATACTTCCAAAGTCCATACTTTGTTTTCATACATGGATCCCATCTCAGATTTCATGGCCTCTAACCATTTGTCGGAATCCATGCCCACCGTTGCTTCTCTATAGCTCGTAGGTTCATCGTTGTCCAACAATATGACATCCAAGACAGGGTTGTTGTACCACTCTGGAGTAGTACGTATCCTTGTCGACCTACGAGGTTTGATAGTAACTTGATTCGAAACTTCATGATCTCTATCATCAACTTCCTCTTCAACTATCGTAGGTGCCACAGAAACATCTTTCTGTGTTGCGCTACTCTCTGGTTGAAGTAAAGGTTCAACAACCTCATCAAGTTCTATCTTTCTACCACTCAATTATTTTGAGAAAACTCTTTCTCGAGAAAGGACCCATTCTTAGCGACAAACACTTTGCCCTCGGATCTGAGATAGAAGGTATACCCAACCATTTCTTTCGGGTATTCTATGAAGACGCATTTGTCCACTTTGGGTTTGAGCTGTTTCGGCTGAAGCCTTTTGACATAAGCATCGCAACCCCAAACCTTAAGAAACGAGAGCTTAGGTTTCTTGCCAAACCATAGTTCATACGGTGTCGTGTCTATGGACTTAGATGGTGCCCTATTTAAACTGAATGCAGTTGTCTCTAACGCATAACCCCAAAAAGATAGTAGCATATGAGTAAGAGACATCATAGAACGCACCATATCCAATAAGGCACGATTAGGATGTTCAGACACACCATTACGCCGTGGTGTTCCAGGTGGCGTCAATTGTGAAACTATTCCACATTGTCTTAAGTGATTGCCAAACTCATAACTCAGATATTCTCCCCGTCGATCGGATCGTAGGAATTTAATCTTCTTGTTATGATGATTCTCAACCTCACTCTAGAAACTACTTGAACTTTTCAAACATTTCGGACTTATCCTTCATTAAGTAAATATACCTATATCCACTCAAATCATCGGTGAAGGTGAGAAAGTAACGATATCCACCACGCGCGTCAATGCTCATTGGACCGCACACATCAGTATGTATGATTTCCAACAAGTCACTTGGCTGTTCCATAGTTCCGGAGAACGGGGTTTTAGTCATCTTGCCCATGAGGCATGGTTCGCATGTGTCAAGTGATTCAAAATCAAGTGACTCCAAAAGTCCATCAGCATGGAGTTTGTTCATGCGCTTTACACCAATATGACCCAACTAGCAGTGCCACAAGAAAGTGGTACTATCATTATCAACTCTACATCTTTTGGCATCAATGTTATGAACATGTGTATCATCACTATCGGGATTCAATAAGTATAAACCCCTCACAATGGGTGCATGACCATAAAATATGTTGCACATATAAATAGAACAACCATTATTCTCTAATTTAAATGAGTAACCATCTCGCATTAAACAAGATCCAGATATAATGTTCATGCTCAACACATGCACTAAATAACAATTATTCAGGTTCATCACTAAAACCGATGGTAATCAAAGAGCGAGCGTGCCGACGGCAATCACATCAACCTTGGAACCATTTCCCACGCGCATCGTCACTTCGTCCTTTGCCAGCCTCCGTCTATTCCCTAGTTCCTGCTTTGTGTTGCAAATGTGAGCAATTGAACCGGTATCAAATACCCAGGAACTACAGTGAGAGTTGGTAAGGTACACGTCAATAACATGTATATCATATATACCTTTGTTGACGTTGGCTCCCTTTTTGTCGGCCAAATACTTGGGGCAGTTCCGCTTCCAGTGGCCAGTTCCCTTGCAATAGAAGCACTCAGTTTCTGGCTCGGGTCCAGGTTTCTTCATGGGAGGAGGGGCAACTGCTTTGCCACCCTTCTTGAAGTTTCCCTTCTTTCCCTTTCTCTTCTTGGAACTAGTGGTTTTATTCACCATCAACACTTGATGCTCCTTCTAGATGTTTGACTCAGCGACTTTTAGCATCACGAACAGCTCGGAGACTGAATTATTCATCCCTTGCATGTTATAGTTGAACACAAAGCTCTTGTAGCTAGGTGGTAGCGATTGAAGAACTTTGTCAGTGACAGCCTCTGGTGGGAGCTCAATTCCCAACTCAGCCAGACGGTTGTAGTACCCAGACATTCTGAGTATGTGCTCACTGATAGACCCGTTCTCCTCCATCTTGCAAGCATAGAACTTATCAGAGGTCTCATACCTCTCGATCCGGGCATTCTTCTCAAAGATAAACTTTAACTCCTCGAACATCTCATATGCTCCATGACGTTCAAAACGCCTTTGAAGTCCCGACTCTAAGCCATACAACATGGTGCACTAAACTATCGAGTAGTCATTAACACGCGACTGACAGGTGTTCACAGCGTCTGCAATTGCTGGAGGGGGTGGCACACCAAGTGGTGCATCTAGGACATAAAGCTTTTGGGCAGTCATGAGGATAATCCTCAAATTACGGGACCAGTCCACAAATTTACTTCCATCATCTTTTAGCTTAGCTTTCTCTAGGAACACATTGAAATTCAGGGGAGCTACTGCGCGAGCCATTGATCTACAATATAAATTTTCAAAGGCAACTTTGGACTATTGTCCATGATAATCAGTTTAATTAATCATATT
The DNA here is from genome assembly GCF_018294505.1 of Triticum aestivum. NCBI lineage: Eukaryota > Viridiplantae > Streptophyta > Magnoliopsida > Poales > Poaceae > Triticum > Triticum aestivum. The sequence goes on along the minus strand of NC_057810.1, from coordinate 210,037,112 downwards.
ACCTAAGAACTCCCACTCAAACCAACATTCCTCCGGTTGTCCGAGTGTAACACGATCCAAATTCACCAACCCAAGTCCGATCATCACGTGAGATGAGGTGGTTTCAATGGTGAACATCTCCATGTTATTCATATCTGGTATATGACTCGTGTTCGACCTTTCGGTCTCTTGTGTTCCGAGGCCATGTCTGTATATGCTAGGCTCGTCAAGTTTAACCCAAGTGTTCCGCATGTGCAACACTGGCTTGCACCCATTGTATGTGAACGTAGAGTCTATCACACTCGATCATCACGTGGTGCTTTGAAACGACGAACTTTCACAATGGTGCACACTTGGGGAGAACACAATTTTTATCTTGAAATTTTAGTGAGGGATCACCTTATAATGCTACTGTCGTCCTAAGCAAAATAAGATGCATAAAGAATTGACATCACATGCAAATCATAAGTGACATGATATGGCCATCAACTTGTGCTTTTGATCTCCATCACCAAAGCATCGGCATGATCTCCATCATCACCGGCATGACACCATGATCTCCATCATCATGATCTCCATCATCATGTCGCCATTGGGGTTTTCATGCCAACCATGCTTCTACTACTATTGCTACCGCTTAGAGATAAATTAAAGCATTACATAGCGCTTAATGATTGACACGCGGGTCATACAATAATTAAAGGCAACCCTATGGCTCCTGCCGGTTGTCGTATGCATCGACATGCAAGTCGATATAAACTATTACAAACATGATCATCTCATACATCAGATATATCTCATCATCTCTTTGGCCATATCATATCACAACATACCCTGCAAAAACAAGTTAGACGTCCTCTAATTGTTGTTGCATGTTTTACATGGCTGCTATGGGTATCTAGCAAGAACGATTCTTACCTACGCAAAGCCACAATGGTGATATGCAAGTTGCTATTTAACCTTCTACAAGGATCGCCTTTGTCGAATCCGATTCCACTAAGGTGGGAGAGACTAACACCCGCTAGCCATCTTTATGCAACAAGGTCACATGTCTGTCGATGAAACCGGTCTCATGTACGTGGACATGTAAGGTTGGTCCGGGCCGCTTAATCCCACAATACCGCCGAATCAAGAAAATACGAAGGAAGGAAGCAATCTGAATATCAACACCCACAAACTCCTTTGTGTTCTACTCATGATGTCATCTACACATAGACCTATCTCTGATACCACTTTTGGGGAACATTGCATGGGAGAAAAAATTCCTACACTCACCAAGATCAATCTAGGAGATGACCACCTACAAGAGGAGATATTGCATCTACATACCCTTGTAGATCGGTAAGTGGAAGCATTCGAACGTCTTTGCGATCCAATCACGATCCATCCCGTGAACTCCCAATCCAAATGCCGAACTGACGGCACCTCCGCATTCAACACACGTAAGGCTTGATGACGTCTTCACCTCCTCGATCCAGTGAGCGATGGTGAAGTAGTAGCTCGAGTCCTCCGATAGTACGACAGCGTGGTGGCGGCAATGGTGGTGGAATCTCAGCAGAGCTTCGCTAAGCACTACAGATAGGAAGAGGGATGCGAGGGAGAGGAGAGGCAGCATCGTGGCGTGGAGATGTGCTCTGAGGTGTGGCTGACCTCTCTCTACCTCTCTATATATAGGGGAAGGGGGGAGGGGGTGGCGCTCTTAGGGTTTCCCATAGGGGGAGGCGGCGGCCAGGGTGGATGGGATCTCCCCTAGGGTGACTTGCCCCCCAAGCTGGGAGGTGGGAAGCCCTAGGGGCGCCCCAACCCTCCTAGTTACGTGACATGGGGTGAGGGAGGCTCTCAGCCCCTTAGTGGGCTGGTTTGCCCCCTCCCCTTGGCCCATGGGGCCCCCAAAACTTGCCAGCGCCCCCCGAAACCCCTTTCGATGATGCTGGTCATCACGCAGTACGCCCGGAACAATTCCAGACTTCAATATCCTTCGTCCTATATATCGATTTTCACCTCTGGACCATTCCGGAGTTCCTCATCGTGTCCGGGATCTCATCCGAGACTTCAAACAACCTTCGGTAACCACCATAATGACTCAACTATACTTATTTCATCACGAAACTTAAGTGTGTAGACCCTGCGGGTTCGAGAACTATGCAGACATGACCGAGACACCTCTATGGTCAATAACCAATAGTGGGATCTGGATGCCCATATTGGTTCCTACATATTCTACGAAGATCTTATCGGTCGAACCTCGATGTCAAGGATTTAGCTAATCCCATATGTAGTTCCCTTTGTCTATCGGTATGTTACTTGTCCGAGATTCGATCATCGGTATCTCCATACCTAGTTTAATATCATTACCGGAAAGTCTCTTTACTCATTCCGTAATACAAGATCATGTGGCTAAATCATTAGTCACATTGCTTGCAAGCTCATTGTGATACTGTATTATCGAGTGGGCCCTGAGATACCTCTTCATCATACAGAGTGATAAATCCCAGTCTTGATCAATGCCAACTCAACAAACACCCTCGGAGATACCTGTACAACACCTTTATAGACACCCAGTTATGTTGCCATGTTTGGTACACACGAGGTACTCCTCCGGTGTCAGTGAGTTGCATGATCTCATGGTCATAGGAACATATACTTGACATGCAGAAAATGATAGCAATAAACTTGGCACGATCATATGCTACGTTTATAGTTTGGGTCTTGTTCATCACATCATTTTCCGAATGATGTGACACCGTTATCAAATGACAACTCATGTCCATGGCTAGGAAAACATAGCCATCTTTGATCAACGAGCTAGTCCGATAGAGGCTTACTAGGGACACGTTGTTGTCTATGTATCCACACATCACTACAAAAAAAGACACATCCGTGACATTTTGGGCCAAACGAAATTTTTTCTGTCATGCTTATGACACTTCTATGACGATAATTATGACAAAACCCGGTATCATCATAGATGTGGTGGGATCCTACTTCTATGACAAAAATTCATGACAGAAAATGGGCGGGCCAGAGACGAACCTGCATGACATTCTTTGGGCCATCCATGACAGAAAAAATCCTAGTAGAAGCGAGTGCAAGAAAAATTTCGGGTAGTTCCCGGTTATAGTGGGTGGTCGGGGCCGAGCGATGCATGGAGGTTTGCGCATTTCTCTCGTACACGTACGCGCGTGTGTGTGAGGCATTGCGCTCTAACTGAACCCGAGTGAGGCGTTGGGCTCTAACTAAACCTGAGCGATTTCACTAGCTACGTTACTGAACCCTGATCGATCCCTTGCTGTTAACTGAACTAAGTGATTACTTCACTACTACTGCTAACTGAAGCCGATCAAACTTGCTGCCTCTTCATGAACAGTGAACATGGGGGTTGGTTGAACAAGTCGAGACATACGTGGTTGGTGTTGGATGAACATTTCCTGGTGGGGGTTGGATGAACAGGGGGTCGTGGTAGTAGTAGTAGGCCGTTGCTGCTGGATGAACAGGACCCCGAGAGGAGGCCTCCACAACTGACCAGCTGGTTGGGGGTGGATGAACAGGATCCCTTGGAGGGCTGGTGGAAGAGTAGCCGGTGGAGGGCTAGATGAACAGTAGCCCATGGATGAACAGTAACTGGTGGAGGCAGGTGGAAGACGCGGTGGATGAACAGTGCATGTGGAGGATGAAGGAAGTCGACGGTGGGTGAACAGTAGCCCCGTGGAGTCCCGTTTTGTGGTACGCCACACCCCTCCGATGAACAGGACCCCTGTTTCGATCGTAGAGCTCCAACACAAGTCTGTTTCCTTCGTTTTCTAGTACGCCACACCCCTCCCGATGAACAGGACCCCCATTTCGACTGTAGCGCTCCAACACAAGTCCGTTTCCTCGGTTTTGCGGTAGGCCACACCCCTCCTGATGAACATGACCCCCATTTCGACCGTAGCGCTCCAACACAAGTCCGTTTCCTCGGTTTTGCGGTAGGCCACACCCCTGCCGATGAACAGGACCCCCATTTCGACCTTAGCACTCCAACACAAGTCCGTTTCCTCGGTTTTGCGGTAGGCCACACCCCTCCCGATGAACAAGACCCCCGTTTCTGCCGTAGCCAGTCGAACAGAAGGCCGTTTCCTCTGTTCTGCGGTACGCCAGACCTCATTTTGGCTGTTCCATCCAAGTCGGTTGGCTCCCGATGAACACGAGCATTCTGTTGCCTCCCGATGAACATGATGTAGTTTCTCCGTTCCAACCCAGCCGGTTGGCTGCCGATGAATAGGACACCGTTGCTGCCCTCCGCTGCCTCTCCATGTACACGAGCCCTAGCCGTATGTATGCATGAGTAGGCGTTCGAGACCCCGCCCATATGTACGTACGTGGCCGTATTTACTTTCTTGCACCCTAGTTGTACGTACGTGTACACAATATAGACGGGAATGCGTGACATGCTACCTTCGCGCCTCTACTACGACACGTGCCCTTCCTTACTCGGTCACGGTTCATCGCTGCAGCCTACAGATAGACTGATCGACCAGTATGTATGTACACGTTCGTGACTAGACAGACAACCCTATGTACGGTTCGACCGGGTGGGTCCCAGCTGTCAGGGAGGTAAGCAGGCACTTCCTTGCATGCAAAGATATAGCTCGTGGGTCCCAGCTGTTAGGGGGAGAATCATATTTTTTGCCTGTAACATGGACACACTTCCTTGCATGCGAAGATGTAGCTGGTGGGTCCCAGCAGTCAGGGGGAAACGTTTTTTTTCCACGAAATATGGTGGCCTGTCCGGTGGGTCCCTGCTGTCAGGTGGAGGAATCATTATTTTGTGCGTAATAAGGAGGCACTTCCTTGCTGCGGCCGTGGACCCAGTTGTCATCCTCTCCATGTATAGTCCTCTTTTGATGGAAGTCGTTCCTTGACCACATTGACCATGGAGCGCCGAGAGCACCAAGGTGGTGGACGACGACGAGGCCTAGGAAGGGGACAATATGGAGTCGGGGAAGACGCAGAAGTGGATGCCCACGCAGAGAGGAGTACGAGGGTTGACTAGTTCGGCTGCGGTGTGAGGTTGCTGTCACCGCAGAATAACAGGGGTTGTGAGTGAGTAGAGGGATGGCCTGGCCAGAGGTTTGAGTAGGGCAGGGTGGTCAAGCCTACACGGCAGTAGAGCCGGCCACGTGAGGCAGGAGCAGGCGGCATGACCGGCGCTGGTTTGGGTGGCTGGAGCAAGAAGACCAGAGGTTGAAGAAGCACTACGGCCGTTGGATGGACATCGTACGGTCACTAGAGCTAGAATTGTGCATATTGACTAAGTTGACAAAGCCCTCCGTCCGCGTCAACTTAGTAGGACCACAAGTCAGCCTCCCACTATGGTTTGTCCCAGCTAGTAGGGGGTGAGGGAGTCCTGGACTAAGGGGTCCTTGGGCGTCCGGTCTATTCGATATGGGACAGACTAATGGGCCGTCAAGATACAAGGAAGATGACCACCTCTCGTGTCTGGTTAGGACTCCTATATGCATGAAAGACAAGTTTAGGTGTCCGGATATATTGTTTCCTTTCTGTTAAATCGACTTTGTATAACCACAAGCCCCTCTGGTATCTATATAAACCGGAGGTTTTAGACCAAAGGTAGGATCATAACATTGATAGGCTTGCCAAGCTAGGGTTTAGCCATTACGATCTCAAGGTAGATCAACTCTTGTAACCCCTATACCTATCGAATATAATCAAGCAGGAGTAGGGTTTTACCTCCATTAAGAGGGTCCGAACCTGGGTAACATTGTGTCCCTTTGATCATTGTTACCATCGGTCCTCAGACATACAGCTTGGCCCCCCTACCCGAGATCTGCCGGTTTTGACACCGACATTGGTGCTTTCATTGAGAGACCCGCTGTATCATCAACGGAAGGACTGATGGCTCACCTCCTCATCAACGATGACTCTGCTCCCAGGGAAACCTTTCTCCCCGGACAGGTCTTTGTGTTCGGCGGCTTCGTGCTTCATGCCAACTCGACCGGCCACCTTGAGTAGGTCGACAGTTACGCCCCCAGGCCACCAGACCAGGTTTGGAAACCTGAAGTACATCACCGACATCCGAGGAGATCTGACCTTCAAGGGGTTCATGACCTCCGTTGCCGCGCCTTGCCCCCATAAAGGAATCTCTTCGGCTTCGCTCTCAGATCCCGTCCAAGGGTCAACAGTCACGCCCGCCTCGGCCTTAGATCTGGAGCAGGTCGTATCGTCCGCAGACGGGAGGATCAGCCCCGCCAGACTCTTTTCTATCATGGAACTTCCGACCGGAGACCCAGACGTGATCTTGGTCTCGCCTCTGGACAATAACTTTGAACTGTCAAAGTCTGCGTCTATCAGGCCCGGTCAGGTGTCTGTCGCCCGAACTCAACCCTGCAGATCCAAAGACTCATGCCCAGCTTTCACCCTTAGACGAAGCACTGGGCTTAATGCAATCTCTCGCCATTATGGAAGCCTTGCCTCCAAACTGCACCAACATGGGCTGGGGGCTGAGAGCGGGGAAATTTATGACCCGCCCACCACCCACTTAATAGCCACTATTGAGGATGTAACTGACATGCTAGACTATGCGTCCGAAGACATCAACATTATGGACGATGATGCCAACGCCAAATCCATCCAAGTCCCATCCATCACAGGGTGTTGGATGGCCAATTCAACCTATGATGTATACATGGTGGACACTCCTAAGAAGAAGGACGATGATGGCATTCAAGACCTAGATAAGGACAAGCCCGCCGATGAACCTCCAAAGCGCTGGCGCCAGCGGCGCCGATCATGATCGCATCGGGCGAAGGATAGTAATACCAGCACCGGAGATAATGAGACTCTGGATAATGCCAAAGATCCCGAACACCCCATCGAGCCCACGTCCGAACAAGATGAGTGGGAGGAGGGTCAGTATAGCCCCAAACACGCTGATCATGAAGATTCAGAAGACAACAATTATATGCCAGTCTCTGAAGAGGATGTTAGCCTCGGGGACAAAGATTTTATCATCCTAGAGGAACCCCTCGAACAAGAACTCTTCAAGCGATAGCTCATTGCCACAGCGCAGAGCCTGAAAGAGTAACAACAACAGCTCAAAGCCGAACATGATACACTCAATGAAAGGTGGACCAAGGTCCTGGCCGCCGAAGAGTATAGCCCCGAGCGACTAGTAAATAGTTACCCCAAGCGTAAGCTGCTGCCACAGTTCAACAATGAAGCCCTGGAGCCAATACCATCGAAATACAATTATGAAGATCAACCAGACTGACCACCATGTGGATGGGACAAAACGGCACATCAAGTCGAACATCGACCTGCACCCCCTCGCCGAAGAGGCAAGGAGACCGCGGCTGCAAGCTATACATATGATTTATATCAGGACCTGGCCAATAAAGCCAGCCAGACCAGATCAATCTATGGATCAAGAGGCCGTGCCCCGGTGAGAGATAATGGCTATGAAGCCCGACACGATGAACATTACAATATTTGGGATCCACACCGAACACAAATGTCATCCGACATCAGCCGTGATGTTGCACGGTATAGAGGTGTCATAGACCCTGTGTGCTGTACCGACGAGGTAATGCAGCACCAGTTTCCGAAAGGGTTTAAACCCGTAAAAATCGAATAATATGATGGAACGATGGATACGACCATCTGGATTGAAGATTTCCTTCTACACATTCACATGGCTCGTGGAGATGATCTCCACGCCATTAAATATCTTCCTCTAAAGCTGAAAGGACTAGCACGACACTAGCTAAACAGCCTCCCAGAGAACTCCATTGGAACCTGGGATGATTTAGAAGATGCTTTTCGGGCCAACTTTTAGGGCACTTATGTCCGGCCACCGGATGCGGACGACTTGAGTCACATAATCCAGCAACCAAGCGAATTGGTTCGCAAGCTTTGGAATCGGTTCCTAATTAAAAAGAACCAAATCATGGACTGTCAGGACGCTGAAGCCTTAGCGGCCTTCAAACACAGTGTCCGAGACGAATGGCTCACCCGACACCTAGGGCGGGAGAAGCCGAAGACCATGGCAGCTTTAACTGCACTCATGACCCGTTTTTGTGCGGGTGAAGACAGCTGGTTGGCTTGTAGAAGCAATAGCTCCGGCGACCCCGACACTTCGGAGGCTAGGGATGGCAATAGTAAACCACGCTATAGTAAAAACAAACGTCGGAGCAACAATGTTGACGTAGATGGTACAGTAGTCAATGCCGGATTCAGTGGTTCTAGATCCGGTCAGTGGAAGAAACCTTTTAAAGGCAATAGGGATGGTCCATCCAATCTGGAAAAATTCCTCGAGAGGCCCTGTCAGATTCATGGCACACCCGATAAGCCTGCTAACCACACCAACAGAAATTGTTGGGTTTTCAAACAGGCCGGTAAGATTAATACCGAACACAAGGGAAAGGGACCTCCAAGTGAGGACGACGATGAGCCCCGTGAGTCGAACACCGGGGGCCAAAAGCAGTTTCCCCCTGTGGTGAAAATAGTGAACATCATCTATGACTCACATTCCCAAAAGGGAGCGCAAGCGCGCACTAAGGGACGTTTACGCCGTAGAGCATGTTGCCCCAAAATTCAACGCATGGTCAGCCTGTCCGATCACTTTTGATCGCAGGGATCACCAAACCAGTATCCGTCATGGGGGTTTGGCTGAACTAGACTTGATCCAATCATCGACGGATACCACCTCACTAGAGTTCTTATGGACGGCGGCAGCAGTCTCAACTTGATTTATCAAGACACTGTCTGCAAAATGGACATTGACCCATCAAGAATCAAGCCTAGTAACACTACCTTTAAAGGCGTGATACCCGACGTGGATGCCCGTTGTATGGGCTCATTAACATTGCAGGTAGTATTTGGCTCCCCAAACAACTTCTGAAGTAAAGAATTGATCTTCGACATCGTCCCCTTCCGCAGTGGTTATCACGCGCTGCTTGGACGAACTGCTTTTGCCCGCTTTAATGTAGTCCCACTATGCTTATTTGAAGCTTAAGATGCCCGGGCCACGTGGCGTTATTATTGTCAATGGAAATATGGAGCGCTCCCTCCGTACTGAAGACCACACCGCGGCCCTTGCAGCTAAAGTGTATGGCGGCCTCGTTAAGCCAAATAGTTCGACGGACAATAAAGCCAATGACGTCTCTAAACGAGTTCAGTATGCTCATCACTGTGATAAATTGACGGATCCAGACCTCGATTAGCAGCTCAGCCTCTATCGACTGCCCCGTAAGGTTGAGGCTTACGTACTGCACTTACATAACTACGCACTCAAAATACCTTGGGCAGCGCCGGAGGCACACTCGGAAAAAGTTCATAGCATGGCTTGACCCTATTTGGACCTCTTACATTTTTTAACTACAGGTTCATCAAATAATCCTATCAAGGCTAGTGTTTCCCTTCTTTACGACCAACCATCAAATAATCCTATCAAAGGATTTGTTACTAAGGAGAAATGGCGCAGACGTGCGGCAAGGAATCACTGGAGTCTTCGAGCCATTACTTTTAGGCCCTATGCTAGACTTTCCCTTATATAATTTTTTAAGGCATGTAACATGACCTTAATATTCATGGCATTGTGTGTCGAAACACACCTAGACGTATTGATAAGGATATAAAGGAAGCAGATTATCACCACCTTTTTGTTGGGTTCTTATATTGTCTCATCATCCACATTCCCTCCTTGCTTTCGATTGACATATGCGCTTCGGTACGGCCTTCATACTAGGGGCTGTATTCGGCCCCACAAACTCTTAAGTCTGAACACCTATAGGGAACTCTTCGGCATCCCGGATATTGCATTATATGCATCAACTCCGAATCATGTCTTTGGTCTATAGTTGGGTTGCTCGGCTCCTATGTTTGCCACCTTACGTTCCGCAAGTTCGGCTAAGGTAGCAAAGAGAGAACAACTGCAATTGTATTTCTGGTTCGTCCGGTCAAGTACCTCAGTAGAGAAAGCCGAAAACTGACTGTCATGATATGCGAGAGCGGGTCAACGATCCGGTGACTTAGTGTTATACTACAAGTCATTCGCGACTTATGTCGTGTTATACGAGGGGCCGGGATTCGACCAGCCGTGTTGCAAAGGCATCGTAATCCGTATTTTCGTTCATGCAACAGGGGCTAGTACTTAGCCCCACCAATGGACTCTTATGGCTAAGTGAAAGTAATAAAGCCGCATAGTCTGATTGCCTAGTTCATCTCGCAAAACGCCTCCTATATAGGACCAAGACGTTGGATAAAGTGCGGATATGCGTTCCCAAACACCCCTACAATATTTACATGGGGGCAGAAGCCAATGACTGGTAAACTTTCAGGCTTATAAAATAAACGGCCAAACAGGAGGATAAACTAACAAAATCATAAAGCGTAAGTATAAATATTTCACATTGTGAGTTCATTACATGGTTCTTACAAAACCGGACTCCACTACTCAAATATGATATCCTTTGAGCATTGACCCTCTACAATGCGGGCTCCCTCGAGGACCTCGCTAAAGTACCTCTCCGGCCTCCGGTGATCCTTGCCCTCAGGCGACCCTATGGTGGCAATTTCGGTGGCCTTCATCTTCGCCCATTGTACCTTGACTCGGGCGAAGGCCATCCGGGCACCTTCTATGTAGGCCGACCGCTTTATGGCATCGATTCGAGGACGCGCATTGGCCAGACGCTTCACGAGTCCGAAGTAGCTGCTGGGTATAGGCTCGGCTGGCCAAAGTCAGACTATTACGTCCTTCATGGCCAACCCAGCCACCCTATGTAGCTTGGTCAACTTCTTTAGCTGATCACCGAGGGGCGTCGGATGCTCTGGCGCAAGGCGACCAGAACAACTTCTCCATCAAACTCCCCTATTCGGCTCAAAAGAACTCTGCAGAATCAACAACACTCCTCGACAGATCCGCAAACGCGCTTGGAGAACTCCAAACCCGGGTCAACAAGATGTAGCTCTTACTTGTAAATTTATTCTACAGAAGAAAGGCCTTACCAGCCGCTATCTGCCTCGCCTCCTGGATCTCCTGGCGAGCGCCCTGGGCTTCAACCCGGGCCTCCTTCATGCTCTGCAGAGCCTTGGCGAGTTCGGAGGCTTGTTCCAAAGTATTCTACTCCAAGGATTCACACTTATTAATGGCATCCTTGAGCTCTTGCTCGACTTTGCCTACCCGCACCTTGTGTTTTTGGTGGGTAGTTTGCTCCGCCTCTAGCTCCTTCGCCGCCTTGTCAGCAGTCGCCCTGCTCATCTCCGCCTCTTTCTTGGCTTGGGCAAGCACGGTCTTGAGGGACTCGACCTCAACTACGCCAACTATGATTACGATCATAAAATTCAATAACTTAAAAGAATCAATATACATATCACTTCTTGTATGTAAGTTCCACATACCTTTCATTTCGTCAAACCACTTATTGACGCGGTCGAGCTCCTCATCGGCTAATCTAAGTTTCCGATTGAGCTCGAAAACCTCTGTGGCTTGGGCAGTAGCCGCCAGCATGGATGCCTGACCCACACAATAGCATAGTACATTATTAACTTGTTTTGGGATCCTCTGTCTGGATTGTTTCAATCCGGACAGAGTCTCAGGGGCTACTGTCTATACATGGGTTCAACCTTGCATATTAAAAAAACTTGTTAGATAATTACATCACATACCTCAAAGCCCGTCAGTAGGCTGTTGAAGCGCTTCCTCCAGAGTATGAGCGGCCTCCGAATTAACAGAGGCCACCGATGGAGCCGCTGCTCCTACCCCTCCGTCGATGGGGGATGTCGATCCGAACCCAGAGCCACATTGGTCTCCAGGATGGTGTTCAGCGGGGGCCCAAACTGTTGAGACCATCCACCTTCAATGGTTGTGGGGGTCACCATCCCCTGGTCTGCGACATCCGAGGTATTAACCTTGGGTGTCTTCTAGATGAACTCATCCGCCCCTCCTCGGCCAGGAGAGGTCCTTTGGGATGACACCTCAGTGTCCTCCATGGCAGGGGGAGAGGGATCGTGATGGTCCGTCGCTCTCCGCCTCTTCAGGCGCCAGAGAATTCCCTGACGAAGAAGAGGGATTCGGGATATTGCATGGAGGGTTGACAAGCAGGCAAAGATACAATTTACATAATAGAGGCGGTAAGCGAAAGGTGAACAAGTAAGGTTTTTGATACTTACAATTCGGCCAGGGGCTTCACCCTGGAAGCTCTCCTCGGACTTTGTTCGGACTCCGAGTCTGAACTGACCGAGAAGGTGATATTCTTCTTCTTAGGCATCGCCCCCTCCGGATTCTCGGAGGCCATCCTCTTCGTCCTCCTTGTTTTGCGAGGGGAGTCGCTCTCCACCTCCTCCTCCTACTCTTCGTCCTTGTCTTCCTCATGAGAGGAGACAGCCTTGGTTTCTCCGGACACAGCGTCCGAAGGACCTCTGTGGTGGGGCCCGCCGTTGGGCTCCTTGCCCTTCTTCTCCGGCACCTGGTAGGGTGCCGGGACCAGCATCTCCGCCAGCTGGGTAGTGCTTGGGTCTTAGGGCAACGGAGCCGGACTCTTGATCCACTTTGCTTTCTTTGTCCCGCCCTATAAAGAGGTGGGTTGATAAGATTCATATGGATCAAAAATATATACCGGACATGTCTTTGAAAAGCTAATACTTACCGGAGTGGCCGTTCTCGGCGTCGAGCCCGACGTCTTCGGTCTCCATGGGCCAGCTCTTCTACGCCTTGAAAAGCAGCTTCCATATTCCCTCATGTGTCGTGCTGAGGAAGTGTTGCAGAGTCTGCGGCTCCTCCGGATTGAACTCCCACATGGGGGAAGTCCGGCATTGGCAGGGGAGGATGCGGCGGAAGATCAAGATCTGCACCACATTGGTGAGACTGACATTCTTGCCTAGCACGTTCGTGATGCGTGTTTGCACCTCCGTTTGGGTCTCCCAGTCGAGGCCCTTAGCGGTCCACGAGATGAGCCTCATGGGAGGTCCGGATCTGAACTCCGGAGTCGCTGCCCAGTTGGTGCGGCGCGGCTTGATGATGTAAAACCACTCTTGCTGCCAGATCTTAACGGTCTCGATGAAGGCCCCCTTGGGCCATGTGGCATTGGGCAGCTTGCTTATCATGGCCCCACCGCAGTCCGTGTGCTGCCAGTCGACCACCTTCGGCTTCACATCAAAGATTTTTAGCCATAGGCTGAAGTGTGGGGGGATGCGGAGGAAAGCCTCACACACGACGATAAACGCCGAGATGTGTGATACGTCTCCGTCGTATCTACTTTTCCAAACACTTTTGCCCTTGTTTTGGACTCTAACTTGAATGATTTGAATAGACCTAACACGGACTGACGCTGTTTTCAGCAGAACTGCCATGGTGTTATTTTTGTGCAGAAATAAAAGTTCTCGGAATGACCTGCAAATCCATGGAGACACTTTTCAGAATTAATAAAAAATACTGGCGAAAGAAATAACATCAGGGGGCCCACACCCTGGTCACAAGGGTGGGGGGCGTGCCCCCTCCCCTAGGGCATGCCCCCAGGCCTCATGGGCCCCCTGGACATCCACCAACCTCAACTCCAACTCCATATATTTGCTTTTGCGAAGAAAAAAATAAGTGAAAAAGGATTCATCACGTTTTACGATACGGAGCCGCCGCCAAGCCCTAAAACCTCTCGGGAGGGCTGATCTGGAGTCCGTTTGGGGCTGCGGAGAGGGGAATCCGTCGCCATCGTCATCATCAACCAACCTCTATCACCAATTTCATGATGCTCACCGCCGCGCGTGAGTAATTCCATCGTAGGATTTCTGGACGGTGATCGGTTGGATGATATTTACCATGTAATTAAGTTAGTTTTGTTAGGGTTTGATCCTTGGTATCCACTATGTTCTGAGATTGATGTTGCTATGACTTTGCTATGCTTAATGCTTGTCACTAGGGCCCGAGTTGCATGATTTCAGATCTGAACCTATTATGTTTTCATGAATATATGTGAGTTCTTGATCCTATCTTGCAAGTCTATAGTCACCTATTATGTGTTATGATCCATTAACCCCGAAGTGACAATAATCGGGATACTTACTAGTGATGACCGTAGTTTGAGGAGTTCATGTATTCACTAAGTGTTAATGCTTTGGTCCAGTTCTCTATTAAAAGGAGGCCTTAATATCCCTTAGTTTCCATTAGGACCCCGCTGCCACGGGAGGGTAGGACAAAAGATGTGATGCAAGTTCTTTTCCATAAGCACGTATGACTATATTCGAAATACATGCCTACATTACATTGATGAACTGGAGCTAGTTCTGTGTCACCCTATGTTATAACTATTACATGAGGAATCGCATCCGACATAACTATCCATCACTGATCCAATGCCTACGAGCTTTTCACATATTGTGGTTTGCTTAGTTACTTTACCATTGCCACTGTTACCATTACTACAAAACTGCTACTATTACTTTTGCTATCATTACCGTTACTTCCATACTACTTTGCTACTAAATACCTTGCTGCAGATACTAAGTTATCCAGGTGTGGTTGAATTAACAACTCAACTTCTAATACTAGAGAATATTCTTTGGCTCCCCTTGTGTCGAATCAATAAATTTGGGTTGAATACTCTACCCTCGAAAACTGTTGCAATCCCCTATACTTGTGGGTTATCAATGTGGAGGAAAGAGTTCGGGGCTAGATCATGGAAATCTAGCCCGTAATAGAACATGAGTCCCCGGACGAAGGGATGGAGTGGAAAACCTAGCCCTCTAAGGAAATGGGGGAGGAAAACGACCCTTTCGCCGGGCTCCAGAGTGGGGATGATTTGACCTTTGGTGGGGATCCTGTGCGTGATGTCTGCGGCTAGGTACCCTGTGCTTCGGAGATTCTTCACATCCTTCTCCGTACCAGAGGAGGCCTCCCACTTGCCCTTGGAACCGGATCCGGCCATGGTTGGGGAGGGTGGTGGCGGTTGGAAAGAAGGAAGCTTTTTTGGGCGCAGAGAGCTTGGGAGATTGAAGGCTGAGGATGGAAGAAGGCATGAGGAAGAAAGGAGGTATCTGTTGCCCTCTTATAGGCGGTAAAAATGCCAACCGTACCCCCACTTATGCCTTGAAACTCGCATGTTCCCAATATAAGCATGCGCCGTAAACGGTTGGATTACCCAAATCTTATTGATGAGCAATCCCGTAATAAGTGGGCATGATCTCTGTTCTGACAAGACGAGCAAAGGGGGCTCAGCCTTGAAACACGGAATGCGGGGTGTGAAAACGGTTCAAAACACTAAAGAGTCAAGTCTGACACTTCGCCGGAAAAAGTTGTCAGTAAAGACACTATTTCTATTTTTTATATATCCTACCTTCGCGGCTAAGGGTTGTGTTAATTATGGAAGGCTGAATACAGTTCTTTTATGAAGGAAAGTTGATGTGTATTGTTTAGGGTACCCGCCTCGCAATGCCGAAGACAATCTGCGCGCTGAACACATCGTCATTGAAGACTGGTTCAGGGGCTACTGAGGGAATCCTGGACTAAGGGGTCCTCGGGCGTCCGGTCGATTCAATATGGGCTTGACTAATGGGCCGTCAAGATACAAGGAAGATGACCACCTCTTGTGTCCGGTTAGGACTCCCATATGCGTGAACGGAAAGTTTAAGTGTCCAGATATACTGTTTGCTTTCTGTTAAACCGACTTTGTACAACCCCAAGCCCCTCCGGTATCTATATAAACCGAAGGGTTTAGACCGAAGGCAGGATCATAACATTGATAGGCTAGCCAGGGTTTCGCCATTACGATCTTGAGGTGGACCAACTCTTGTAACCCCTATACCCATCAAATATAATCAAGCAGGAGTAGGGTTTTACCTCCATTAAGAGGGCCCGAACTTGGGTAAACATTGTGCCCCTTTGATCTTTGTTACCATCGGTCCTCAGACATACATCTTGGGCCCCCCTACCCGAGATCTACCGGTTTTCACACCGACAGCGGGAGTATTCATTTTTTTGTGCGTAATAAGGAGGCACTTCCTTGCGTGCGGAGATATAGATGGTGGGTCCGAGCTGTCAGCGGGGGGGGGGGCATTTTTTTCCGAAATACAGAGGCCCTTCTAGTGGGTCCCAACTGTCAGGTGGAGGAATCATAATTTTGCACGTAATAAGGAGGCACTTCCTTGCGTGCGATCATGGACCCAGCTATCAGCCTCTCCACGTGCAGTCCTCTTCCGATGGATGGCATTCGTTGACTACGTTGACCACGTCGCCGATAGCACTAGGGCGATGGACGACGGTGAGGCCCCAGACTAGAATGACCCGGAGAAGCCCCACTGTTTTCGTGTAATAAGGAGGCACTTGCTTATGTGGGTCCCTACTGCCAACCTCTCCACTTACATCCCTCTTTCGATGGTTGTTGTTTGTTGACCATGTTGACCATGCTGCACCAAGAGCACAAATGTGATGGACGAGGGCGAGGCCCAGGAAGGGAACGACCCGGAGCCGGCGAAGCCACAACAGCAGATGCCCATGCTGAGGGGAGTACGAGGGATGACTGGTTGGCTGCAGAGTGAGGCTGACGTTGCCGGAAAATAACAGGATGTGTGGGTGGGTAGAGGGATGGCCTGGCGGCAGCACAACCAGCCACGGGAGGAGGGAGCAAGCAGTCCCGCCAGCGCTGGTTTGGGTGGCTGGAGCAGGAAGATCGGAGATTGAAGAAGCACGACGACCATTGGATGGACATCCAATGGTCACTGCTCTGTGTTGACTAAGTTGACAAAGCTTTGCGTACGCATCAAAAGAATTTTAGGACAACATCATCGTCAACCTAGTAGGCCCAGAAGTGAGCCTCCAAATCTGTGGAAAATAGCATACAGTCCATTAGCCATTATTTTCAATAATTTACAGCCCATATGCTAATTCTTAAGGATATTTTGAAACCCATATTCTTTTTATTAGCATTACATACCATATTTTAGGCACTGCTAAAAAGTTCAACAAAATTTTGCATATTTCAGTGGGGTCCAAACTCTTTTAATCATGAAATATTGAGTCACGTTAAATATATTTTTGAAGAAATCATATCAAAATAAAATTAAAAAAACTCCGCAAAAAATGAATGAAATTTAAAATCTTGACTAGCAAGATGCCCGTGCATTGCACGGAACATCAAGATGCATTTGTATGAGTAGTTTATCTTGTGGGAGAAAAGGATGAACAAGGGAATGCCTTATGTGGAAATGTGGAGAGGAGTGCGGGTAAATTGTCATAGTTTCCTTCCTATCCGTTAGATATAGATCGGACGACCTATATTGCAGATGGCGGGCACACCATCATCACCAACTCTGCTTTTCATAAGAGTAGAGAAATCCAGAAAAAAAAGATATTTGAATGTAATTGCCGGTTGGCTTTGGTTTAAAAATTTACAGCCCATTTTCTAGGGAAGCCTATTTCTTACTACTTACATCCCTCCTCGTCTTGAATGATTTGCAGCCCAGCAGGGCTGAGAAAAGTAAGTAGGCCTTGGTTCGGTATTCTCCAAAAAAAGAGTTGGGCTAGCCATTTTCAGAAATAAAAAAGATACCAACTGGGCTCGTCATTTGATTAAATAAAAGCGTAAGCATGGGCTAGACGGGCCACAGCTCCCACACATTTCACAGTTGAGCTCCGTCTATGAAACTAAAAACAACTAGGCGAGCTACTGGGTCCCTGGTGTTATCGGCTCATTGTGTATTTTTCTCGTTTATTGACTACATTGACAATGGCGTGGGACCTAGTGGTCAAACAATTAGGAGGAAGGATTTTTTTGGCTTGTAATAATGAGGCACCTGCTTGCGTAATGCAATGACCCTGGTGGGTCCCTAATGTTAGCCTCTCCATGTACAATCATCACCTGATTCCTCTCGGTTGTTGACCATGTTGACAACGCCAGACGGCGGCGGGCACAGCGAGCGAACCAAGGCGGAGAACAACGGCGAGGCCTCAGACGGGAACGAACAGGAGCCGTGGAAGATGCAGCAGTGTAGTGGCAGGCGAAGGGGAGTACGAGGGCAACACCATTTAACTCAGGCTTACAAACGGTACAAAAAGCCCAAGGATTAATTGTTCATCAAATTTAGACAAAACCGATTGAACATGGCAATAACATCTAGCCCAACCACTGTTTTCGCAGTTACAAACAAATGGATCGGTCTGATCCATAAAATCAACATCTTGTGCAAAAAAACTATTCTTGTAAACAGAAGCCGAGCATGTTCAGAAGCCCATTTGTCCACCTGAAACTTCTTTTTTTTGCTGTTCAACATGTCCGTCCATGAGAAATCTCTTGCTGAAAAACTTAAGCCTCATGGATAATAGTAACCTCGCATTCAACAGGAAGAATGTGATAGAGCTTCTGATTTCCTGGTTGGATGCATATCCTTCCATCGTTATTGTCCTCAAACGAATGTTTTGAGAACTGAGAAAATCCTGGTGCTTATTATGCCGCCGATTGGTTATATGTTTTTCTCCATGTGTTAGTGCCTAAGTAGACATGAAGATTGAAAACAGTTAAGGTTCGAAAAATGAGTATGTCAAAAGAGCGACAGCTGAACGGTTAATTCTAGTACAACATATACGGGCTTTCAATGTGCATGAAATCATCACCTATATATATGAATTCTCCAGACATCGAAAGCATCGTTCCAAGCCAATAATTAAGTTCAGACCATAACTAAACATTCCGATATATAAGATCTTGACAGAATCCAGCAACATTGGTAGTCTATCCATGGATGAACTCTTCATTGAGCATATAACATAATATTAGTACCCAAAGTGTGCTGCAAGATGATATAAAACTTATGCGCACAAAAGAAAAATGAAGCTTAGGATTAAAAATGTGTAGATGATAATATACGGTACCTGAAAAAGTGAGGAGCCAAACACCAACTTGTCGTGATCATTAAACGGATCACGAATTACACCCAAGGTCTCCAGTTCGGGCGCAGAGACGACTGTTATTTGCGAAGGTTTATAACAACAATCAAGGAGCAACCTTTGAAGTGAAGGGGCATCTTCGATGATGAGTTGCTATCCTTCAAAACAAATTCCAATCTATTAATGTGAGGCTACTTTATTTGGAGACAACTAATAGGGATTTCTATTCCCAAAACAGTTAGCAAGCGCTCCAGGGAAGGACAACTGGAGTGGATGATGTTCTGCAGTGAGGCCTCCGACATATAACCACCACAAGAGAAAGTTTTTTTAGAAGTGGGATTCGAAGCATTTGTACCAGATCATCTGGTAGATGGCACCGAGTGAAGGTGGCGGTGTGGAGAGAGGAGGAAACCCATGAGATGGACAATGGAGGTGTGGGCACAAATTATTGGTGTTCGGTTTGTGGTATGAAACTTTCGTGGTAATGGTATAACTCAAACTGCTGGAGTTTTTCGTATTCAGGGGATGTCAACCAAGCATCCACCATGCAGGGTACAGACAATAGGGCCCTGCTGGTGAGAGGAGATGATGGCTCTGAGGAGATCAAATTTAGTAAGCATAGATATCTGAAGACAATTGAGATTGAGGGGCGCGGTGTGCCATAGAGGGCACCATCGAGTTTAGAGCACTTATGTGCGGCAGCAATCCTTGGTGGGGAGAAGCGAGATGATCTCCCCAAGGATGTTGTTCGGGAGATCACTGATGCGGTCCACTAGATATTCTATGGGTTCCTCAGATTTGGGTGGGAGGGGGGCTTGCTGCTTCTCCCCGCGCTGCCGGGTGCGGGATCTACAACCGGCGTCCCGCTGGCGGAAGCCTCATCTTCTTGGTGTTGGGGCCAGCCGACTCCATTTTCCTTCTGGGCATCGCGCCGAGCTCACGGGTTTGAGCAGAGTAGCCATAGATGAGCCTAGTGGCAGTGCGAGTGGGGAAGAAGGAGGGCTGGGGTTTTCTGTAGGAGTGGAAGAAGAGGAGCAGTCGTTTTCTGTATGAGTAAGGAAGAAGGTGAGCGGGGGTTTTCTGTACGAGTGAGGAAGATGGGGAGCGGGGGGAATTAGGGGGCGTCGGAAGCGGGAGAGTCCAGCGAGCTGCAGTATAAGTGGAAGCGAGGAGTGTCGTGGTTCTAAGTCTGACAGTAGAATGGGGGTAGGTATGGAGAGGCAAGATCCTAGCTATGAAGTAGTTGTACACACGAGTGTTTAGCAAGTTCAGGCCCGTCTCGGAGGAAGTAACAGCCCTACGTCTCGAAGCCCAGAGGCGGTCGACTGGTTTCCGTGTATACGAGTTACAGGGGTGCGAACCCTTTACACTGAGGAGGGGGGTGGCTTATATAGAGTCCGCCAGACCCCTCCGGCCCTCAGTTATGCAGGGTTTAAAGTACATTAAGATAGGGGGTTACTGGTAACGCCCTCGTAAAGTGCCATGAAGACTATTAAAGCTACTTAATGACAGACCGTTGCGTGCTGAGTGGCTTTAGGTCTCCTGGCCGTCGAGTGGTTGGCTTCATGGTCGAGTGGCTATCTTCATCCTCGAGTGAAGTCCCTCTTGGTCGAGTGAAGTCCCTCTTGGTCGACTGAAAGGTAGCTTCTTCTAAGGATGTCCTTGGGTAGGGTATCCTAGATAGGTCCATGACCCTACCCTAGGTACATAACCTCATCATTAGCCCCCGAATGGATCGAGGTTCGAGTGAGGAAGGAGTTGATGATTTTCTCCGACCTATTTCCCGTGCTTTGATCATGTCGTATCCTGGATCAGCAATTCTTCTTTTCGGTGTTGGCATCAACTTTTCTTTCAGTCGCCTTGATCCATTCCTTTCTTCTGTCGAGTGAACTTTTGAACTTTAGTGAACTTCCGAGCGACGGATCGTAGGAAAGATATCGTCTGACAGATTGATCTGCTGTTAGCGGATTTTGTGGGATCCGAATTTTGGGAAGCGAACGAAACGGGGCGGACTGCGGTACTCGGATGGGATAAGGCGTGGACGCCTCGATTTCCGCGCCACATTTTTCGCCATGTATCGTGCGTGCGCGACTGTTTCGGGATGTGACAGGACCGCCCGGGCCCACTCGTCAGCCACTCGGAAGCGCCCGTATATAAAGCGTCGGGCGAGGGTTTTTGAACAGTGCCTTCCCATTCTTCTCTCTGCCCTCTTTGCCTCCGCCCGCTGCGCCTGCTCTCGCCTCCGCCTATCCACTCCTCGCGTGCTTCGCCGGCAACAATGGTGAAGGAGAAGACGGCGGCCTTAGAGCGCGCGAAGAAGGCGACGGCGACGGGGAAAGCGAAGGGGAGACCGTCCAGTCGGGGTGGATCTTCGTCAAGGTCCCACCTGCCAAAAGGTTGGGTCCAAGGGGATTGGATCCGCTCGACCATCACTGAGACAGGTCTCAATGACCTGGCCAACGAGGGTCTGATCCCCCACGGGTCAGCAAGGCTTCCGGGGATCGAGTGCCAACCGCAGCCGCAGGAGGGTGAGTGTGTTCTCCTAGCCACTCATGTAGACCGTGGCTTTTCTCTGCCGCCGAGTGTTTTCTTCCGAGGGTTTCTGAATTTCTTTGGGGCGCAACTCCACCATTTCACCCCCAATTCCATCGTCTATCTTGCTGATTTTGTGTCCATGTGCGAGAACTTCCTGGGTTGTCGACCACATTGGGGTCTCTTTAAGCACATATTCACCTGTCGCTCACAGACAGTGAAAAAGGCGAGTCCGGACGATGAGAGGACTAAGGTTATCCAGATGTGCGGTGGTCTTGGGATTCAGATGAGGAATAAGAGTACTTTCCCGGCCATGACCCTTCCTGAGTCGGTCAGAGGGTGGCAGTCGACTTGGTTCTACTGCCAAGACGAGTCGACACCGGGGCAGTCGACTGGTCTCCCTCCGTTCTCCATGGACCGAGTGGACAAACCCTCTTCTCTGAAGCTCCTTCCTGAGGAGAAAGCTCAGGTGAAAATGTTGATGGAGTGCGTAGTCCAACTTGTTAGGGACGGAGTGACGGGTATGGATCTTCTGGGGGTCTTCCTTAGACGGCGCATTCAACCGCTTCAGTACCGAGGCCACCTGATGTGGCTGTACTGTGGTACCGAAGACACCACTCGGGTCCATCCAGAAGCGGTCAATGACGCCACACTAGAGAGGTGGGTGGCAGCCATCACAGGGAATAAGGACAACCCTCGAGGGGCTAGGAGGATCCCACCACTTGACTGTACCTATACACCGGACACGGTATGACCACTTATCTCCAATTGTAATCTTGCTGTATTCATTCTGCTTTGCTGCGAGTTGGTCGATTGATCTTTGTTTTGTTTTGTTGTCTGATAGGCCACCACCGAGTTATACTCGATGCCCAATGGAGCGCAGACGCCGACTGAAGAGGAGGAAGGAAGTGGGGGCGAAATCCCGGAGGAGTGGGATTCAGATGCTGACGACGATGATGAGGGTGATGACTCTGATGAGGAGGAAGAGGAAGAGGAGGAGGAGGAGGAAGTTGTACCTGCTCGCTCGGAAAGACGCTCGAAGCTTGTCCATGATCCCGCGGTTGAGCGCGGTAAGGGGGTCGTGACCGTCACGCAGTCGTCCAAGCGCCCTCGGACTACTTCTCCGGTGCCGACTGAGAATGCTCCGAAGCAATCTTGAGTGGCGCCGTCGAAGTCGGCGAAGGTCTTGCTGAAGATGAAGATGGTGATCCCCACTATCTCAGGGTAATGGTGTAGCTTGAATTTGTCTGTTCCTCATGAACTTATTCTTGGTCGACTCATGAGCTAATCGACTATCTTCTGAAACTGCAGTGCTGCTACTTCTGATACCTCGGCCAGAGCTGAAGATCAGGAGATGGAGGATGCTGTTACTTCGAAACCTGGTATGACTCTTGTAGCTCCGTCTTCAGTCGATTGGCTTCTTGTCTCTAATTTTGATTCTTTTTCTGCAGCTTCATCGAATGTCGTTATCGACCTTCCCGACGACGACGACAAGGAACCACCAAGGCAGAGGAGGAGCAAGAAAGCGTCTGCTGGCAAGGCGACTCAAGATGTTCCAGCACCCGAGACATAGGTCGTGGAGGGAGACAATGTCACTCGGCCTACCGTAACCTTTGCGGTGCCGTTGACGAGTGCTCGTCCTTCATCGTCGAGTGCTGCTCAACCCTCGCTTTTCTGAACCTACCACGTTCTAGAAGACCAGGATAATGCTGCTAAAGAAGCAACACGTCAAGCGGGGGTCATGATGGAGCAAGTGAAGGCAATACGAGAAGCCAGTCAGGCAGCCTATGACGCCAGTTCAGCTCTTCAAAGTAATGTTCAGGTCAGTCGGTCACTGCCTGTTCTGTCAGGATATGATATCTGAAAACTCTTCTCTCTGAAATTCCTAGAGTTTGTCCTACACCCACTGGGTGTGCTGATTGAAATTCCAGGTTAGTGGGGGCACGCTGAGTGCACCCACTGGGTGTAGACCCCAAGGCTATGGTCGACAGCTGGCAGTCGACTATAGTCTTTATGTCTTAAGTTTTTTCCTTACTCAACTAGGTCGAATAGGTTCATAAACCGCTGGGGGCACGCTGAGTGCACCCACTGGGTGTAGTCCCCGAGACTGTGGTCAACTACTGGCAGTCGACTATAGTCTGAAGAACACCTCCCATTTTTTTTGTTGTTGGTCGACTGGTCGACTCTAACTGATGAAACTAGTGGGGGCACGCTGAGTGCACCCACTGGGTGTAGTCCCCGAGACTGTGGTCGAATGTTTGTATTCGGCCATAGTCTTAGAAATGCTATGATTTTTCCTTAGTCACTCGGAAGTGAATTGTCTTTGACATCTGTCGATTGGTTCTTCGTAGAAATCCTGCGACCTTGCGGCTCGTTACACTGAGATGGAGAACAAACATATCCAGCTCGAGCTTGATCTGAAACTGACCCAAGAGAACCTAACGAAGGCGAAGGAGGAGGCTAAAGGTATGTTTGGTGAGGCCTCCAACGACTACTTTTGCCTCTCGTTTGTTTCAGAGTCTGATCTCACTGTAATTTTGCAGACAAAGTGAGGGATGCCCTGAAGAAGAAAGACCTTGACTTGGCTGAGTTGCAGAAAGCGTCTTTAGAGAAGACCAAGCTCGCAGATGAAAAGCTGGCTTCAGTTACCAAGCTTGAAGAAGAAAACACCAATCTGAAGGCTGCTCTTGATGCTGCCAACAAGGAAGTTAGTCGACTAAAAAGTGACAAGGTTGCCCTGAATGACAAGGCCAGCGAGTTGGAGGGAAAGAAGAATGATCTGGAGGCTTATCTGGGTGGACTCGCCAAGAAGCTATTCCTCATGCTTGAAGGTAATCCTTTGTAACAAACAGACGTTTCAATTGTGATCTCCGATTGTTGTCTTGAATTGGTAGTTGTGCTTGCTGAATTTTGCCAGAACTTTGAAGAGGAGACTGGTTGACTGGAAATAAACCTGGATCCCATCAACTCTCCCGTGAAAGATGAAGTCGCCATGAATGTGCTCCGGCTTGAATCTCGCGTTGCTGCTGTCGTCGACTATCTTGCAAGGCTGAAGGTCGCAACTTCTCGCATCGACACAACACTCTGGCCAAGAGAGACGCTCCAGAACGACCTCGAGTCTTTGATGACTCGACTGAATGAGGTCCCAAGTTGAGTCAGGAGTGGAAAAAGTCTTCGGCCAGGTGTGGTGCGGATGTTGCTCTGTCTCTGGTCCGCGTTCATTGCAAGGATGCGCAAGAGGACAAGCTGGTGGCTCTTAGGGTGTCTAACACCAAGAAGCACGATTTCCGATCCTTCATGGAGACCTTCATCGCCGCCGCCACTCGAATTGCAGATGGAATCGACCTGGACGAGTTTGTTGCGCCTTCCAGCCCTCCACAGGAGGGGTAAAAAACTTCTGAGCTTGATACTTTAAATTTGCCTCGGTATGCCGAGTGAGTTTTGTAACCGACAAACCTTAATAGGCCTAGCGCCTGAGCACTTTCGGTTCCATTAGGTGTTATCCGAACTTGGATTCAACGTTGAATATGTTTGCATTTGGTTTGAGGTGTCTTTTGCAGGTTAAAGCGAAGCGCTCATTGCAATCGACTTGTTCCCCAATATACTTAGACGAGCACTGGGCTGCGGCTAAGCCCTCGAGTGAGGGGTTTGTTCTCCACTCGGTAGGATTTTCGAAAACTTAGGCGAGCACTGGGCTGCAGCTAAGCCCCCGAGTGGGAGGTTTGCTCTCCACTCGGTAGGATTTCAAAAACTTAGGCGAGCACTGGGTTGCAGCTAAGCCTCCGAGTGGAAGGTCTGCTCTCCACTCGGTAGGATTTCAGATACTTAGGCGAGCACTGGGGCTGCAGCTAAGCCCCCGAGTGGGAGGTTTGCTCTCCACTCAGTAGGATTTCAGATACTTAGGCGAGCACTGGGCTGCAGCTAAGCCCCCAAGTGGGAGGTTTGCTCTCCACTCGGTAGGATTTTCAAAAACTTAGGCGAGCACTGGGCTGCAGCTAAGCCCCCGAGTGGGAGGCCTGCTCTCCACTCGGTAGGATTTCAGATACTTAGGCGAGCACTGGGGCTGCAGCTAAGCCTCCGAGCGGGGAGGTCTGCTCTCCACTCGATAGGAATTTGTATTGGTGGTGTAGCTCGGAAGGAGAGAGTAGCAGTCGACCTGCACCTTGTCCTCCTTGCAGAGCGCACGTTGTATTTGTACCTAGGCGAGCACAATGCTGCAGCTAAGCCTCTGAGTGGAAGACTGGCTTACCACTCGGTAGGAATTTGTTTAACTTAGGCGAGTACTTGGACTGCAGCTAAGCCTCCGAGTGGGAGGCTGGCTTACCACTCGGTAGGATTTTGTTTAACTTAGGCGAGTGTCACATCCTAGTTAGCCATGCATTAGAGTGTTGCATCATGTTTACTCTTTCACCAGAAACTTGAAATGGGGATCTGTGAAACCCTCAGAATCATTTTGAAAATGACCCAAATAAAAATTTCTCCAAAAGGGTCCAAGAAAAATGCTCATGTTGCTCTCTGAAAATATTGGACAGAGATAAAAATCAAACCAATATTTTTAAGAGCTCATAGGTATTTATTTTGGGCATTTGGAATTAATGCATAAATATTTGCATTGGAAATATATTAATTATATATATTAATATATGTCCAGATATTATGCCATATATAAAGGAGCTCTGGAATAATATATCTAGCCCCTGCAAAAATTGGCATAAGTTAAATAAATGATTTAATATATTATTTAAATCAAAACAAATGTCAGAAATTAGAAAACAAAAAAAAATAAAAGAGGGAGAAGCTTACCTGGGCTCCTCCACTGTGCGGCCCAGCCAGCTGGCTGGCCCAGCCAGCAGCCGGCCCAGCCCACCTCCCTCCTCTGTCGTCTTCGTCCCGACAGAGGGAGGGGAGTGTGGCCGGCGCGCGCGCGCGCCACCGCGCCACGCCACCTCTCTCCCTGCCTGCCTGCCCTCCCCTCCTCGCCTCGATGCCCTGGACGACGCCACGCCTCCCCCCTGCTCTCTCTCACTCTCCCCCGGCTCTTCCCTCCTCTCCCTTGCTCTCTCTCTCACACGGCCGAACACCACCCTCGCCGCCGTTCGCCACAGCAGCCGTCTCCGGCCACCCCTCGCTCCCCCGACTAGCTCAGAAGCTCCGCCACGACCCCCTCTTCCTCCCCACCGACTCCACAGCTCCCCGGAAGCCCTGCATCGCCGCCACGTCGCCGTTCCCCTCTTCGGGCTCCGACCATCGTCGCCGTCGAATTCGTCGTCTCCAGCGCGTCCCCGAGCCCGCTAACCATCCCTGCAGCTCCGCGGTGAGCCCCCGGATCGTTTCCCCCTTCTCCCCTGGTCTCTTCCGACCTCTAGGCCCTAGCCCCACCTTGGCCGAGAGCTCCACGCCGCCGGCGATGTCGCCGTCGTGGCCACGGTCACCGTAGCACCCAACCGAGCACACTATCGTGCTCCACACCTCACTAGGAGCACGCAGCATGCACTAACGCCTCCCCAAACCCCCTGCAACACCGATCCCGACCGCACCCGAACTCCGGCGGCCGCAGCCGAGCTCGCCACCGTCGACTCCGGCCACCCCAGGCCCAGCCACGGCCACCGTTCGACGCGCGGGAGCAAGAGCTTTCCAACGAGCCCAAGCACGGCCTCGCCCGTGCCCTGTAGCGCGATCCCGCGTCGCGCCGCCGTCTCGGGCCTCGCCGGCGTCACGTCGCCGGTGGGTTTGACCCACTTTGACCACGGCAGGAACCCCCCTGAGTCCCTGACAGGTGGGCCCAGCCCTGTAGCTAATTAGGATTAGTGCTAACCACTTTTAGTTAACCCCTGACACTGACCAGTGGGCCCCAGCGCCACTAATCCCTAATTAGGATTAAATTAACCTGTTAAACCCCCCTGTCACTGACGTGTGGCCCCCACACGTCAGGTTTGACTCCAGCCAGCCGCAGTTGACCACTGACGTCATGCTGACGTCATGCTGGCGCAATAATTATAATTTCTGGATTTAAATTAAATCAGGAAATTCCAGAATATTATTTAAACTTCAAAAATTCATAACTTTTATTCTGTAACTCCAAATTGGACAAATTATATATGAAAAATGATCAGAAAAATCCAATCTATCCATCTGTACTATTTTCATGCATGATCAAACAAGTTAAATTGATGTTTTAAGCAGAACAAGGAAAAGCACTTAAAGAGGCCATGTTTGAGTTTGAAATTTGAATCTTTGATTCAAATTTGTTCAAACCCCTCTGGTTTTAGTTGCATTAGCCCAACACACTCATATTGCCATGTTTCATGCATGCATCATATTGTTGCACATTGTTTGGTGATGTTGTGTATCGATGTCCTTTGCGACAGGTTCTGCCTCCGAGGAGTACCGTGATTACCCTAACGAAGAACCGTATCAGTGCATCGAACCATCAGGCAAGCAACCAACCATTTGATCATATCGATACAATCCCATGTTCTCGCTCCTGCTCTCTTTTACTGCATTAAGACAACGCGTTTCAAACTGCTGTGTGCTACGGTAGTTGAACCCATTTCCTCTGCATGACCTGTCATTGCCACAGTAACTAGATGAAACCCACTAGCATGTGTAGGAGTTGATTGAGCCATATGTATGTGTTGTTCCTACCTTGCTATGCCTGCTATGCTTAGAGTCGTGTCAGGTCTGGTTCATCTGGGTGATGGGCTAGAGTGAAATGATTATGTCGGTAATGAGAGTGGTGTGGTGAACACGATTTGGTAAAGGTATCGATGAGAGGCCATGTAGGAGTACATGGTGGGTTGTTTCATTGAAGCCGACCTTAAGCACTGAGATCTGTATGTGTGATTTAAGATACAGCTACTACCATGCATTGGGCCCTGAAATATGACCCCGCTCGACTTCTTATTCACCCTAGCTCTCTGTCCAGGAGTTGCAAGTAGTTTCTGGTGTTTGTAGCCTACTGGAGGCCGTGGACAGCGCTGACCGTAGGGGTGGGCTGTGATGCGGTAGGTACGTGGCCGGGTGTACCGAATACCCGTTAGGTATCTCGGGAACCCTGTTCACATCGTTCGGGGCCGTATGGGAAACCTCGGCCGGACTCCCTGCGGATGGAACCTGAATAGGCGATAAACCTGGACTAGAGGCTTAAGTGTTTAGGTAGGTCGTGGTCTACACCCACGTCGGCTTTCGCTTGAAGTCTGCCGAGCACATGTCGTGTGCAGACGCTAAGTGGTGGAAACATGTATGAAGAAGTACACCCCTGCAGGGTTATCATAATCTATTCGAATAGCCGCGTCCGCGGTAAAGGACTACTTGGTTGCCTATACAGTTCATAGACAAGTAAATGGAAACTACTAAAAGCCTCAAGATAAGTGTGAGTGCCGAGGATGGCTCTTCCGTAGGAAGACGGAGGTGGATCCTCGGTAGTGTATTGAAGTGGTGAGTAGTGGACTCGTGTGCGCAAAACCATTTCAAGTTGGAGTATCGTAGGATAGCCTAGCCAAGAGTCAAAGCTGGCTTGCTGCAATAACTCCACCAACCCTTCTTGATACTATGCATGTATGTAGGATCTGATGTAAGTCTTGCTGAGTACCTTTGTACTCATGTTGCTATAATCTACATTTTTACAGAAGACGCTGCAACCCCTTCTGATGGGTTCTATGTAGACGTTGACATCAACGAGTAGGCTAAAGACCCAGGTGGTGACCCTGAGCTTGTGATGGACCACGTAGTATAGCTAGGCTTTCCAAGCCTCTTTTATTTTACTAGTTGTCTGTACTCAGACAATGTACTTCCGCTGCTGGTTTGTATGACTGTATGACTTGTATGTTGGGTCGTGAGACCCGTACCTTTGTGTATGTTATGTATGGCTCCCTGAGCCTTAAATAAAGTACTTGTGTCGTAGAGTCATGTTGTGATGCTTCGTTGTATTTGCACATATCGAGCATATTGTGTGTATGATTGAAATGCTTGGTATGTGTGGGATCTGACTATCTAGTTGTTTATCTTTAGTAGCCTCTCTTACCGGGAAATGTCTCCTAGTGTTACCGCTGAGCCATGGTAGCTTGCTACTGCTCTGGAACACTTAGGCTGGCCGGCATGTGTCCTTCTTCGTTCCTGTGTCTGTCCCTTCGGGGAAATGTCACGCTTTGAGTACCGGAGTCCTGTTAGCCCGCTACAGCCCGGTTTACCGGAGTCCTGCTAGCCCAGTGCTACAGCCCGGACCCACTTGCTGATGACCGACACGTTCGAAGCTGGGTCATGGATGCCTGTCCCTGTAAGTCTGTGCCACTTTGGGTTTACGACTAGTCATGTCAGCCCGGGCTCCTTATCATATGGATGCTAGCGACACTATCATATACGTGAGCCAAAAGGCGCAAACGGTCCCGGGCAAAGGTAAGGCGACACCCGTGGGGATACCGTGCGTGAGGCCGCAAAGTGATATGAGGTGTTACCGGCTAGATCGATGTGACATCGAGTCGGGGTCCTGACAGCGTTGGCATCAGAGCCGGACTGCCTGTAGGTTCTCCAAGCCAAACTGGTCGATGTTGAGTCTAGAAATTCTTTAGTTATATGTAGGGGAATTGTTTGTGGGTTGGAACGTAAGGCTCTTTTTACTCCTTTATCTTATGACTTCTGATCTGAGTCAGTCCATTCTTCCACCGGGGGTTAAGGAATTAGGATCTGTTCTCTCTATCAGGATCACGAGTTACTAATCAGTAGTACCTTATAAGTTTGATGGTTACAAGCCTAGTTCAGTTCTACTACCACATTATGTTGTTAGAATGGTTTCAGAACTTTGATATGATGATGTTGAGTGTGTACGAAATCCTTTGTCAAATGTCTCAAAATCCTTTTTGAGCATTTACAGCTGTTATGCTGCCGAAATTTTGCTAGAAATTCTAATGCCTTTGCATTATGATTGTGCTTTCAGATGGCCACTCGCGACCTCAATCAAGTGGTTCGCCTGACTCGATGCCTAGATGTACCCGGCCATACTGCCAAGTTGGTCAGGGTAATGACTGAGGCTGGATACCGCTGGTATCCTGAGTACACGGTCGAAGAGCAATTCCGAGACTTTAATCAAAGCCAGTATCTCTGCACTGTCAGGATATTTCCATCTTATCCTGGATCCACCGAGCCTCTTCACTGCTCCTATGGACTCGGGGTTACTATTGAGATGGCTGTGCAGGACGCCGCCTACTCTATGATGACCATTATGCGAGTCAGATCTGGTTTATTTCGGGACTCTGATTTCCGGTATATGCCAGGATCACTTCCGGGAGCACAAGGGTATCTCCAGGCTATTTATGCTGACCCCACTCAGGAGGATTCACGGACTCGCACCACTGCTGAGATGCTCGAGGATAAGGACCGTGAAAATCGGGCCTTGAGGTTAGAGCTCTTCAATACCCGTGCTGACCACTGGGCCACTTTGACTCGGTTCGCACCGGCGGTGCAAGCTGGATATTCAGATATGCGCGATCTCTATCCTGTGAGATCTGCTCTGCCGGACGTGATGGTTTGGCGTGATGTAGGAGGCATCACCCCACCTCGCGGTCCCCGCAGGCCACCGTCTGTTGGTCCAAGGCCTCATCCTAGCCCCTATGGTCCACAAGCTCCGCGAGACCGTCTGTTTCCGGATGATCATGTTGAACTTCCAGGCTATGGAGGTGACTTCTACGAGGACTACTACGGATCGGTCTGAGTTAGTGGTAGTATCACTAGTTCGCACTAGCTGTGTCTTCTATCGTCCCGCGTGACTCGTGGGATATGACCTAGTTTGTACTCTTTCCGGAGGTGTAGAAAAATAATGTATAGGAGCTTGGGATGCCTCCGATGAGATGTAATCCTTTTTTTCACCGTATTAGTACTTTGTTTGGTCTTGTACTAAACCCTGTATGGTGTGTATGACGATGGAATAAAAGAAGCAGTTTCTGTATCTACCATGTCATACGGATGATCATCTTGCATTCCGAGTTATTCCTTACATTATGTATCCTATGTCGGAATTTATCATCCTGACTAAATCATTGTCTTGTTTACCTAGGATGGTCAACACGCGCACTAACCCTGCTCAAGAGCAGGCCGAAGGCAGTGAAGTCAGGGATGCAAATCTGCCTCATCCTCCTTCACTAGCCGAGGTTATGATGGAAGCTGAGAGAAACAAGCGGGAGACCAACCGTTTGTTGGAGCGTATTGAACAGAACACAGCACACCATCAGAGGACTAACGTGGTGTCACTCAGTGATTTTATCAAATTACATCCATCCACGTTCCACCACTCCGTCGAGCCTCTCGACGCTGATGACTGGCTTCGCAGTATCTCTCACAAACTGCGTTCCGCGCTGGTAGCGGAGGCTGACAAGGTCACCTTTGCTGCATATCATCTTGAAGGCCCCGCCAGTCTATGGTGGGAGAATTATGGAGCTATGCGCCCAGCGGGCCATGTCACTACTTGGGCTGAGTTCAGCGAGGCTTTCCGTGAACATCACATTCCGGAGGGTCTCATGGACCGTAAACGTGAGGAATTCTGCAATTTCACCCAAGGCCGACTTTCTGTGGATGTTTATAGCAGGGAGTTTGGTAATCTCGCACGATATGCAACCGAGGAAGTTTCTACTGACGCCAAGAAGCAAGCAAGGTTCCGTAAGGGACTTAGTCCTGAGCTTCGCCGCGACCTCCGTCTGCATGAGTGCACATCTTTTCAGAAACTTGTCAACAAAGCCATCAGTGCTGAAACTGGTCAGACTGACTATGACGCAACACGCAAGCATGGCCGTGATATGGGTTCCTCATCCGGTGCTGGTCCTCAGAAGCGCCGCGTGTGGGTACCCAACACCGCCCTGCCACCCAGGTTCACACCGAGGCCATCTTTCCAGGCGCCTCGCCCCGTTCAACAGTCTGCTCCAGCCAAGCCCTATGGGGGTCCAATCAATAATGCTCCTCCACGTACCAGTTCCGTGACTTGTTTCAAGTGTGGGAATCTGGTCACTATATGCGTGAGTGTCCCCAGACCAACCCCAATCAATCTGCTAAAGCTGTTGGCCGTGGCAAGCCGACAGGGAAAGTGTTTCACGCTAAACCGGTCACCGCTTCACGTGGCCATGTCAACTGTATCTCTGCCGAAGAAGCTCAAGAGGATCCCAACGTCGTTCTCGGTACGCTTCTTGTTAATTGCCACCCGGCATCTGTTCTTTTCGATACAGGAGCCTCTCATTCTTTTATATCCGAAAATTATGCTCGTTTGCATAACGTTGCATTCTGTGACATGCCATCCACTATGGAAATTTCTACCCCTGGTTCTAGATGGCAGACCTCTAGGGTAAGTTATGGAAATGAAATCCAAGTCGACAGACTTGTTTTTCTCGCGTCTTTGATAGCCCTTAAATCTTCAGATATTAATATCATTTTGGGTATGGACTGGATGTCAGCTCATCAAGCCAAAATTGATTGCTTCTCTAGGACTGTTCAACTCACCCATCCTTCGGGGAAGATAGTCAATGTCTTGACCCGAATAGCCAAGCGACAATTATATTCTCTTAACGCCAGCCCTTTGCCAGACCTTGAGGACATTCCGGTAGTCCGTGACTTCCCGGATGTCTTTCCAGAGGAATTGCCAGGTGTTCCACCTGACAGGGATGTTGAGTTCGTAATAGACCTCATCCCAGGAACCGTTCCGATTGCTAGAAGACCTTATAAGATGGCACCACTAGAACTAGCCGAGCTTAAGAAACAACTCGATGAGTCCTTGAAAAAGGGTTTCATCCGACCTAGTTCATCTCCGTGGGCTTGCCCCGTCCTATTCGTCAAGAAGAAGGATGGTACGGACCGGATGGTTGTAGATTACCGACCTGTCAATTTGGTCACAATCAAGAACAAATATCCACTTCCCAGGATCAACGACCTGTATGATCAGCTCGCTGGATCCTCAGTCTTCTCCAAGATGGATTTGAGGTTGGGCTACCATCAAATCAAAATCAGAAACGGGGA
Organism: Triticum aestivum; assembly: GCF_018294505.1. Taxonomy (NCBI): domain Eukaryota; kingdom Viridiplantae; phylum Streptophyta; class Magnoliopsida; order Poales; family Poaceae; genus Triticum; species Triticum aestivum. The sequence goes on along the minus strand of NC_057810.1, from coordinate 210,003,742 downwards.
CATTCCTAAAACGGCCTTTGTTACTCGTTATGGCCAATACGAGTACACCGTCATGTCCTTCGGTTTAACCAACGCTCCAGCCACCTTTTCTCGGTTAATGAACTCAATCTTCATGGAGTATTTGGATAAATTCGTCGTGGTTTACCTCGATGATATACTCATCTACTCCAAGAACGAGGAAGAACATGCCGAACATTTAAGGCTAGTGTTGAAGAAACTTCGAGAGCATCGCCTTTATGCCAAATTTTCTAAATGTGAATTCTGGTTGTCAGAAGTGACCTATCTGGGTCATGTAATATCTGGTAAAGGTATTGCTGTTAACCCTGAGCGAGTTCAAGCCGTCCTTAATTGGACTCCACCTGAATCGGTCAAGCAAGTTCGGAGTTTTCTAGGCTTAGCGAGCTATTGTCGTCGCTTTGTCGAGAACTTCTCCAAAGTTGCTAAACCTCTAACCGAACTCCTCAAGAAAGATAAGAAGTTCGAATGGACTCCACAATGTGAGCACAGCTTTCAGGAACTGAAAAGACGCCTGACCTCTGCTCCCGTACTGGTACCGCCAGACTTTTCCAAGGACTTTGTTATCTACTGCGACGCCTCGCGACAAGGACTAGGTTGCATTCTTATGCAAGATCGACACGTAATTGCTTACGCTTCACGGCAATTGCACCCACATGAGGAGAATTATCCTACTCATGATCTAGAGCTTGCAGCCGTAGTCTATGCACTTAAGACCTGGCGACATTACCTCCTCGGTAATCGTTGCGAAATATTCACTGATCACCAAAGTCTGAAGTACATTTTCACCCAACCGGATTTGAATCTCAGGCAGAGACGTTGGGTTGAATTGATCACAGACTTCGACTTAGGAATAACCTACACCCCAGGGAAAGCCAACGTCATGGCTGATGCGCTAAGTCGTAAATCTTATTGTAACAACCTGATGTTACAACAAAGTCAACCGCTCCTCCATGAGGAATTTCGGAAGCTTAACCTTCACATTGTACCTCAAGGTTTTCTTTCCACCTTGGTAGCAAAACCTACTCTTACGGATCAAATCATCGCTGCCCAAAGGCGAGATAAGGGAATATCTAAAATCAAAGAGAACATTGCTAGCGGAGGTGCTAGTTGTTTCTCCACAAATGATCATGGTGTTGTGTACTTTGAGAACCGTCTAGTGGTTCCCAAGAACCAGCATCTACGGCAGTTGATCCTTAAAGAAGCTCATGAATCTCCTCTCACCATTCATCCCGGTAGTACTAAGATGTATCAGGACCTACGCCAGAGGTTCTGGTGGACTAGGATGAAGAGAGAAATTGCTCAGTTTATTGCTAATTGCGACGTCTGTCGTCGTGTAAAAGCAGAGCACCAACGGCCTGCTGGCACCCTTCAACCCTTAGCTATTCCTGAATGGAAATGGGATAAAATTGGTATGGATTTCATTACCGGTTTTCCCAGGACCAAGAGAGGGAATAATGCTATTTTCGTCGTGGTCGATCGTCTTTCCAAAGTAGCCCATTTCTTACCTGTTCGTGAGAGTATAACCGCTAGTCAGCTGGCAGATTTGTACATCTCCCGAATAGTGTCTCTCCATGGTGTTCCTTTGGAAATTAACTCGGATCGAGGAAGTCTTTTCACCTCTCGATTTTGGGAAAGTTTCCAAAATGCTATGGGGACTCGTCTCTCCTTTAGCACCGCCTTCCACCCTCAGTCGAGTGGTCAAGTGGAACGCGTCAACCAGATTCTAGAAGACATGCTTCGAGCCTCTGTTATCTCATTCGGAATGGACTGGGAGAAGTGCCTTCCATTTGCCGAATTCGCTTACAACAACAGCTATCAATCTAGCTTGGGTAAAGCCCCTTTTGAAGTTCTCTATGGACGACGGTGTCGAACACCCCTTAACTGGTCAGAGACCGGGGAAAGACAATTCTTTGGCCCGGACATGATTCAGGAAGCAGAAGAACAAGTTCGCATCGTTCGTGAAAAGTTGAAAACAGCCCAATCTCGTCAAAAGAGTCAATATGACCGAAAACATAAGGCTATGACTTTCGAGGTTGACGAGAAGGCTTATCTTCGGGTCACCCCTCTGAAGGGAACCCATCGTTTCGGTATCAAAGGCAAATTGGCTCCTCGTTACATTGGACCTTTTCGCATTCTCGCCAAACGAGGAGAAGTTGCCTACCAGTTGGAACTACCTCCGCACCTCTCCAGAGTCCACGATGTCTTCCACGTTTCTCAACTCAGGCGTTGCTTCTCGGATCCTATCCGTGAAGTGGACCACGAAACGCTTGATCTCCAAGATAATCTTACATATCGAGAGTACCCCATTCGTATCCTCGATCAGGCCGAACGTACCACCCGACGTCATAATATCAAGTTTCTCAAAGTTCAATGGTCGCACCATTCTGAGGATGAAGCAACCTGGGAAAGGGAGGATCGTCTTCGACTCGAGTATCCCGCCTTCTTCCCGGAGGAACCCAAATCTCGGGACGAGATTCTTTTGAGTGGGGGTGAGTTGTCACATCCTAGTTAGCCATGCATTAGAGTGTTGCATCATGTTTACTCTTTCATCAGAAACTTGAAATGGGGATCTGTGAAACCCTCAGAATCATTTTTGAAAATGATCCAAATAAAAATTTCTCCAAAAGGTCCAAGAAAATGCTCATGTTGCTCTCTGAAAATATTGGACAGAGATAAAAATCAAACCAATATTTTTAAGAGCTCATAGGTATTTATTTTGGGCATTTGGAATTAATGCATAAATATTTGCATTGGAAATATATTAATTATATATATTAATATATGTCCAAATATTATGCCAATTATAAAGGAGCTCTGGAATAATATATCTAGCTCCTGCAAAAATTGGCATAAGTTAAATAAATGATTTAATATATTATTTAAATCAAAACAAATGTCAGAAATTAGAAAACAGAAAAAAATAAAAGGGAGAAGCTTACCTGGGCTCCTCCACTGTGCGGCCCAGCCAGCTGGCTGGCCCAGCCAGCAGCCGGCCCAGCCCACCTCCCTCCTCTGTCGTCTTCGTCCCGACAGAGGGAGGGGAGTGTGGCCGGCGCGCGCGCGCGCCACCGCGCCACGCCACCTCTCTCCCTGCCTGCCTGCCCTCCCCTCCTCGCCTCGATGCCCCTGGACGACGCCACGCCTCCCCCCTGCTCTCTCTCACTCTCCCCCGGCTCTTCCCTCCTCTCCCTCGCTCTCTCTCTCACACGGCCGAACACCACCGTCGCCGCCGTTCGCCACAGCAGCCGTCTCCGGCCACCCCTCGCTCCCCCGACTAGCTCAGAAGCTCCGCCACGACCCCCTCTTCCTCCCCACCGCTCCACAGCTCCCCGGAAGCCCTGCATCGCCGCCACGTCGCCGTTCCCCTCTTCGGGCTCCGACCATCGTCGCCGTCGAATTCGTCGTCTCCAGCGCGTCCCCGAGCCCGCTAACCATCCCTGCAGCTCCGCGGTGAGCCCCCGGATCGTTTCCCCCTTCTCCCCTGGTCTCTCCCGACCTCTAGGCCCTAGCCCCACCTTGGCCGAGAGCTCCACGCCGCCGGCGATGTCGCCGTCGTGGCCACGGTCACCGTAGCACCCAACCGAGCACACTATCGTGCTCCACACCTCACTAGGAGCACGCAGCACGCACTAACGCCTCCCCAAACCCCCTGCAACACCGATCCCGACCGCACCCGAACTCCGGCGGCCGCAGCCGAGCTCGCCGCCGTCGACTCCGGCCACCCCAGGCCCAGCCACGGCCACCGTTCGACGCGCGGGAGCAAGAGCTTTCCAACGAGCCCAAGCACGGCCTCGCCCGTGCCCTGTAGCGCGATCCCGCGTCGCGCCGCCGTCTCGGGCCTCGCCGGCGTCACGTCGCCGGTGGGTTTGACCCACTTTGACCACGGCAGGACACCCCCTGAGTCCCTGACAGGTGGGCCCAGCCCTGTAGCTAATTAGGATTAGTGCTAACCACTGTTAGTTAACCCCCTGACACTGACCAGTGGGCCCCAGCGCCACTAATCCCTAATTAGGATTAATTAACCTGTTTAAACCCCCCTGTCACTGACGTGTGGCCCCCACACGTCAGGTTTGACTCCAGCCAGCCGCAGTTGACCACTGACGTCATGCTGACGTCATGCTGGCGCAATAATTATAATTTCTGGATTTAATTTAAATCAGGAAATTCCAGAATATTATTTAAACTTCAAAAATTCATAACTTTTATTCTGTAACTCCAAATTGGACAAATTATATATGAAAAATGATCAGAAAAATCCAATCTATCCATCTGTACTATTTTCATGCATGATCAAACAAGTTAAATTGATGTTTTAAGCAGAACAAGGAAAAGCACTTTAAAGAGGCCATGTTTGAGTTTGAAATTTGAATCTTTGATTCAAATTTGTTCAAACCCTTCTGGTTTTAGTTGCATTAGCCCAACACACTCATATTGCCATGTTTCATGCATGCATCATATTGTTGCACATTGTTTGGTGATGCTTGTGTATCGATGTCCTTTGCGACAGGTTCTGCCCCGAGGAGTACCGTGATTACCCTAACGAAGAACCGTATCAGTGCATCGAACCATCAGGCAAGCAACCAACCATTTGATCATATCGATACAATCCCATGTTCTCGCTCCTGCTCTCTTTTACTGCATTAAGACAACGCGTTTCAAACTGCTGTGTGCTACGGTAGTTGAACCCATTTCCTCTGCATGACCTGTCATTGCCACAGTAACTAGATGAAACCCACTAGCATGTGTAGGAGTTGATTGAGCCATATGTATGTGTTGTTCCTACCTTGCTATGCCTGCTATGCTTAGAGTCGTGTCAGGTCTGGTTCATCTGGGTGATGGGCTAGAGTGAAATGATTATGTCGGTAATGAGAGTGGTGTGGTGAACACGATTTGGTAAAGGTATCGATGAGAGGCCATGTAGGAGTACATGGTGGGTTGTTTCATTGAAGCCGACCTTAAGCACTGAGATCTGTATATGTGATTTAAGATACAGCTACTACCATGCATTGGGCCCTGAAATATGACCCCGCTCGACTTCTTATTCACCCTAGCTCTCTGTCCAGGAGTTGCAAGTAGTTTCTGGTGTTTGTAGCCTACTGGAGGCCGTGGACAGCGCTGACCGTAGGGGTGGGCTGTGATGCGGTAGGTACGTGGCCGGGTGTACCGAATACCCGTTAGGTATCTCGGGAACCCTGTTCACATCGTTCGGGGCCGTATGGGAAACCTCGGCCGGACTCCCTGCGGATGGAACCTGAATAGGCGATAAACCTGGACTAGAGGCTTAAGTGTTTAGGTAGGTCGTGGTCTACACCCACGTCGGCTTTCGCTTGAAGTCTGCCGAGCACATGTCGTGTGCAGACGCTAAGTGGTGGAAACATGTATGAAGAAGTACACCCCTGCAGGGTTATCATAATCTATTCGAATAGCCGCGTCCGCGGTAAAGGACTACTTGGTTGCCTATACAGTTCATAGACAAGTAAATGGAAACTACTAAAAGCCTCAAGATAAGTGTGAGTGCCGAGGATGGCTCTTCCGTAGGAAGACGGAGGTGGATCCTCGGTAGTGTATTGAAGTGGTGAGTAGTGGACTCGTGTGCGCAAAACCATTTCAAGTTGGAGTATCGTAGGATAGTCTAGCCAAGAGTCAAAGCTGGCTTGCTGCAATAACTCCACCAACCCTTCTTGATAATATGCATGTATGTAGGATCTGATGTAAGTCTTGCTGAGTACCTTTGTACTCATGTTGCTATAATCTACATTTTTACAGAAGACGCTGCAACCCCTTCTGATGGGTTCTATGTAGACGTTGACATCAACGAGTAGGCTAAAGACCCAGGTGGTGACCCTGAGCTTGTGATGGACCACGTAGTATAGCTAGGCTTTCCAAGCCTCTTTTATTTTACTAGTTGTCTGTACTCAGACAATGTACTTCCGCTGCTGGTTTGTATGACTGTATGACTTGTATGTTGGGTCGTGAGACCCGTACCTTTGTGTATGTTATGTATGGCTCCCTGAGCCTTAAATAAAGTACTTGTGTCGTAGAGTCATGTTGTGATGCTTCGTTGTATTTGCACATATCGAGCATATTGTGTGTATGATTGAAATGCTTGGTATGTGTGGGATCTGACTATCTAGTTGTTTATCTTTAGTAGCCTCTCTTACCGGGAAATGTCTCCTAGTGTTACCGCTGAGCCATGGTAGCTTGCTACTGCTCTGGAACACTTAGGCTGGCCGGCATGTGTCCTTCTTCGTTCCTGTGTCTGTCCCTTCGGGGAAATGTCACGCTTTGAGTACCGGAGTCCTGTTAGCCCGCTACAGCCCGGTTTACCGGAGTCCTGCTAGCCCAGTGCTACAGCCCGGACCCATTTGCTGATGACCGACACGTTCGAAGCTGGGTCATGGATGCCTGTCCCTGTAAGTCTGTGCCACTTTGGGTTTACGACTAGTCATGTCAGCCCGGGCTCCTTATCATATGGATGCTAGCGACACTATCATATACGTGAGCCAAAAGGCGCAAACGGTCCCGGGCAAAGGTAAGGCGACACCCGTGGGGATACCGTGCGTGAGGCCGCAAAGTGATATGAGGTGTTACCGGCTAGATCGATGTGACATCGAGTCGGGGTCCTGACAGCGAGTACTTGGACTGCAGCTAAGCCTCCGAGTGGAAGGCTGGCTTACCACTCGGTAGGATTTTGTTTAACTCAGGCGAGTACTTGGACTACAGCTAAGCCTCCGAGTGGAAGGCTGGCTTACTACTCGGTAGGATTTTGTTTAACTTAGGCGAGTACTTGGACTGCAGCTAAGCCTCCGAGTGGAAGGCTGGCTTACCACTCGGTAGGATTTTGTTTAACTTAGGCGAGTACTTGGACTGCAGCTAAGCCTCCAAGTGGAAGGCTGGCTTACCACTCGGTAGGATTTTGTTTATCTTAGGCGAAACGGATTTCGCAGCTAAGCCTTCGTGTGGGAGACTGGCTCACCACTCGGTTAGGATTTTTTATACAGGCTTAGGCGAATCGGATTCGCAGCCAAGCCACCCACTGGGGGATTGTTTTATGTGGACAGAAGTAATAACAATTACTGGGAAAATTATAAAGCTCTTGTCTTTGATAAATAAACTACAGAAGTACTTTTATTACAACTCATCCGAGTGAATACTTAAGTGTAAAAGGGGCGGAGAAGCTCCGCGTTCCAAGCTCGGGGCTCGTCAATCTGATGCTCGACATTGTAAAGACGGTATGATCCATTGTGGAGAACCTTGTTGATGATGAAGGGACCTTCCCAAGAAGGAGCAAGCTTGTGTGGTTTCTGCTGATCCACTCGGAGAACTAAATCTCCTTCCTGGAAGGCTCGACTCTTCACGTTTTTGGCATGGAAGCGATGCAAGTCTTGTTGATAAATGGTCCATCTGATCAGAGCCATCTCTCTTTCTTCCTCTAAAAGGTCAACTGCATCCTGCCGCGCTTGTTCTGCTTCAGCTTCAGTGTAGAGCTCGACCCGGGGAGCATTGTGGAGAAGATCACTCGGCAAGGCTGCTTCAGCTCCGTAGACCAAGAAGAATGGAGTTCTTCCAGTCGACCGGTTGGGCGTGGTCCTTAACCCCCAAAGCACCGAGGGAAGTTCATCGACCCATGCACCAGCCGCATGCTTAAGATCACGCATCAAACGGGGTTTCAACCCTTTGAAAATCAAACCGTTAGCTCGTTCTGCCTGTCCATTCGACTGTGGATGGGCGACTGAAGCATAGTCGACTCGTGTGCCTTGAGATGTGCAGAAAGCTCTGAATTCTTTGGAATCGAAGTTTGACCCGTTATCAGTGATGATGCTGTGCGGGACTCCATATCTGAATATCAGTTCTCTGATGAAGCTGATAGCAGTACCGGCATCAAGGTTCTTGATGGGTTTGGCCTCAATCCACTTGGTGAACTTGTCGACTGCTACCAGCACATAGGTGAAACCGCTTCTGCCTGTTCTCAAAGGGCCGACCATATCCAACCCCCATACTGCAAAGGGCCAAACAAGTGGTATGGTCTTAGAGCTGAGGCTGGTTTGTGTGACATATTGGAGTAAAATTGACATCCCTCACACTTGTCGACTATCTCCTTTGCCATTTCATTCGCTCTGGGCCAATAAAAACCAGCTCGGTATGCTTTAGCCACGATGGTCCGAGAAGACGCATGATGGCCACAGGTCCCTGAGTGGATGTCGTTGAGAATCATTCGACCTTCCTCCGGTGTTATGCATTTCTGGCTGACTCCAGTCGCACTTTCTCTGTATAATTGACCCCTCATGACGGTGAAGGCTTTGGATCGGCGGACGATCTCCTGAGCCTCTTCCTCATTCTCGGGGAGTTCTTTTCTCAAAATATAGGCGATATAGGGCACTGTCCAATCGGGAGTGATGACCAAAACTTCCATGATCAGGTCGACCACAGCTGGGACCTCGACTTCAGTCAGATCTGTGGCGCTTTTGGGCTGCGGGACTTCTTCAGTGAAAGGATCTTCTTGACCGATGGTGTGTAAACATGCTCCAAAAACACGCCACTCGGAATGGCTTCCCTCTTGGAACCTATCTTCGCCAAGTCATTGGCTGCTTGATTTTTCAGTCGGGGAACGTGATGTAGCTCTAACCCTTCGAATTTCTTTTCGAGCTTCCTCACTGCATTGCAGTATCCAGTCATGGCTGGGATTCTAACGTCCCACTCCTTCATCACCTGATTGACCACCAAATCTGAGTCGCCATAAACCATAAGGCGACGGACGCCGAGTGAAATGGCCATGCGCAACCCATACAAAAGTGCTTCATATTCTACTTCATTGTTGGAGGAATCAAAGTGGATCTGGAGCACATATCTGAGCTTATCTCCTCGGGAGAAACCAAAACTACCCCAGCACAAGAACCATTTAACATCTTAGAGCCATCAAAGAACATGGTCCAATGCTCCGAGTGAACTTGAGTCGGCTGCTGCTGTTCAATCCACTCGGCAAGGAAATCTGCTATAGCCTGGGACTTAATGGCTTTCTTTGCCTCAAATTTGATATCAAGGGGAAGGAGTTAAATCGCCCATTTAGCCACTCGACTAGTTGCATCTCTGTTGTGCAGAATCTCTGACAATGGTGCGTTGCTAACGACTGTAATGTCATGATTAGAGAAATAATGGGCAACCTTCTTCATGGTCATGTAGATCCCATATACGAGCTTCTGATAATGACGATATCTTTGCTTCGATGGGGTCAAAACTTCAGAGAGATAATACACTAGGCGCTGAACTTTGAAGGTTTTACCTTCTTCTTCCCGCTCGACCGTAAGTACTGTACTGACGACTTGTCCTGTGGCTTCAATGTAACGCAACAGAGGCTCTTTGCTGATTGGAGCAGCAAGCACCGGCTGGGTGGAGAGCAGAGCTTTTAGCTCGGCAAACGCTGCATCAGCTTCTGGAGTCCACTCGAACTTGTCTGCCTTCTTCATAAGTCGGTAAAGAGGCAACGCCTTTTCACCAAGGTGAGAGATGAATCGACTTAACGCGGCCAAGCATCCAGTAAGCTTTTGGACATCATACACACGCACAGGGCGTTTCATTCGGAGTATGGTGCTAACTTTTTTTGGATTAGCATCGATTCCTCGCTCTGAAATGAGAAAACCGAGTAACTTTCCGCCAGGCACTCCGAATGTGCACTTTGATGGATTGAGCTTGATATCATATCTCCTGAGATTGGCAAATGTTTCAGCTAGGTCAGTCAATAGGTCGGAACCCTTTCGTGAATTGACCACGATATCATCCATGTATGCTTCCACATTCCGACTGATTTGAGTGAGTAAACACTTTTGAATCATTCTCATGAACGTGGCTCCGGCATTCTTGAGACCAAAAGGCATGGTGATATAGCAGAAGCACCCGAATGGAGTGATGAAAGCTGTTTTGATTTCGTTAGGTCCATACAGACGGATCTGATGATACCCGGAATAGGCATCTAAAAAAGACAATCTCTCGCACCCCGCAGTCGAGTCGACAATTTGGTCGATGCGAGGGAGTGGAAAATGATCTTTTGGGCAGGCCCAATTGATATGTTTGAAATCAATGCACATGCGAAGTGAGTTGTCCTTCTTGGGAACCATGACGACATTGGAGAGTCACTCGGAGTGGTATATCTCTCGGATAAACTCTGCTGCAAGGAGTCGAGCCACCTCCTCGCCAATGGCTTTTTTCTTCTAAACGGTGGACCGTCGAAGATGTTCCTTAACAGGTTTCGCTTTTGAGTCGACTCTAAGGCGATGCTCAGCCAGTCCCTTGGGAACACCCGGCATGTCAGCTGGCTTCCATGCGAAGATGTCCCAGTTCTCACGAAGGAACTGGATGAGTGCTTCTTCCTATTTAGAGTCGAGTGTTGTGGAAATATGGGTCGGAGCTGCGTTGGGGTCAGTCGGGTGGATATGAACTGGCTTCGTCTCCCCTAACTATTGGAACGCTAACTCCGTGGCGGGCTTCTTGGCCCGTAGCAAATCACTCGGATCTGCATTTTTTCTTATATTCCTCCAGCTCTACCACTGTTATCTGGGCGTCCGCAATCTTCGAGCCTTTCTGGAAACACTCTTCTGCCTTCTTCCGGCTGCCAGTGATAGTGATCACGCCCTTGGGGCCAGGCATCTTTAATTTGAGGTACACATAACATGGTCGAGCCATGAAGCAGGCATAGGCTGGTCTTCCCAAAATAGCGTGGTAAGCGCTCTGGAAATCCACGACTTCAAACGTCAGCTTCTCCTTGCAGAAATGCTTCGAGTCGCCGAACACTACATCCAGAGCTATTTGATCGAGTGACTCAGCCTTCTTCCCAGGAATGACTCCGTGAAAACTCATGTTGCTGGAGCTGAGCCTGGACATCGGAATGCCCATTCCCTTGAGCGTCTCTGCATACAGTATATTCAACCCACTGCCGCCATCCATCAAGACCTTCGTCAGTCGAGTGCCTTCGACGATGGGGTCGACCACCAGCGCTTGCCTCCCAGGGGTGGCAATGTGAGTGGGGTGATCGGATTGGTCGAACGTAATGGGAGTTTGCGACCATTTCAGATAGTTTGGTGTCGTCAGGGCGACCATATTGACCTCTCCGTTGATCACTTTCAGTCGACTTTTGCTCTCTACGTTAGCAAAAATCATCAGGGTGGAATTGACGTGAGGGTACTCTCCATCACTGTCCTCCTTGTCCTCAGCCTTGTCCGTCTCCTTCTCTTTGTCCTTGGGCTGTTTCCCTTGAAACTGCTGGATTAAGAGCCGGCACTGGCGAGTGGTATGTTTCGGGTAGATGAAGTTACCCTCCTCGCCTTTCTTCATGTGGATGTGAAACGGTAGATCCATCACGTCATTACCTTCTTTATCCTTTACCTTCTTGGGGTTCCAAGATCCTTTGGGCTTTCCTTTGAATTTGCCCTGAGTCACGGCCAGAGCTTCTCCAGGAGCAGCTGGCTCGGCCTTCCGCTTCTGTTTCCGACTGGAGTTTCCTTTTTCCGACTGACTCAGCTTATACTTGCCACTCCGGAGCCTGTCCTCTTCTTCACCGTTGGCGTATTTGGTGGCAATCTCCATCATTCGACCCAGGGTCATATCTCCGGTTCGACCAAACTTCAGGCTCAGCTCTCTGTTCTTGACACCATCCTTGAAGGCGCAGACCGCTTGATGATCCGACACATTCTCCATGGTATGATGCAAGGTGATCCATCTCTGGATGTAATCTCTCAGTGTTTCACTCGACTTTTGTACGTAGACTTGCAGCTCCGTCAGTTCGGCTGATCGCTTGCAAGTTCCCTCGAACGTCCTGACGAACACTCAGGAAAGATCTTCCCAGGTGTAAATGCTGCTAGGAGCTAACTGATTCAACCACGCCCTGGCCGAACCCTCTAGCATGAGTGGCAAATGCTTCATGGCCACCTCATCATTACCACCACCAATCTGTACCGCCACTCGGTAGTCTTCAAGCCAAGTTTCAGGCTTGGACTCTCCGGTGAACTTACTTACCCCAGTCGCCAACCTGAAATTGGCGGGTATCACTGCGGCTCTGATGGCTCTGCTAAAGCATTCTGGACCTGAAACATGGACTCGGCTGCTAGTGGGCACATCTCTGTCATGGCCACCTCTATGAGCTCTGTTCCGGTCGACCAAACCTTGCACGATTATGGATCTCGCGTCAAAGCCTGGTTCTCTGGGATCGATCGGAGCTCTTCGCCCAACACTGAGCTGGCGCCTGTCATCTTGCTGTTGATGGACGTTAGACCCACTTCTCGGGGGAGGAGTGGGCATTCGATGCCTATCATCATGGTCAAATCGGTCATCATAGTGGTCCCGCCGGCCTTCACGTCCCACACGCCTTGGAGGTTACCTTGGGCTATGAGCCGACTGAACAGTATTCGTAGCGATTGATCGACTGTGAATCCTGTTGTGCGACTGTGACACAACTGAATTCTGATCTCCTGCTGCCCGGAGCAAATCCCTGATCTGCATCAAGCCTCTTCCAGCCTCCGACTGGGAGGGCTGAATTGACTCTGCTATACGGGCTGCAGCTGCCAAATTCTGAATCGGGGTTCGATATACCTGAGTCGGTTGAGGAAAGAGCTAACGTCGTCTGGAGTCAGGTACTTGTTGACGCGCACGCTCGTCGAGTGCTCGCTGGAGGTTCTCCAGTCGAGTGCGTTCAGCCAAGTTGGCCAAACGCGCCTCTTCCAAGGCACGAGCCTCAGGAGTTTCTCCTGCGATGGGAGTATGCAGGGCATCCATGTTTCGGCGGCGAAGATCTTCTCTTTGCTGAGAAGTGAGTGGCTCGGGTTGATACTCTTCGTGGGCCTAAGCGGGGTCGCCTTCGTCATCCATCCCATCAGTGCAGGGGAAACCGGGAGGGCTACGAGGCCCGTTGACCATCAGGACCTCCGCCGCTGGATCACTGCTGTCGCACTCGGATGTAGTCTCCACGGAGCCAGTCGACAGATCGAACAGGCCGTAGAGAGATTCGTCGGGCTCTATTGCCGCGACTTGGGTGGTGGCTGATTGGCGAGCCACTGCGTGTCTCACCCATCGTTGAAGTCTCGACCGACCGGAGCGCTTACGCTGGCGGGAGACAGGGAGGGAGGACGGCACAGGAGTCGACCGGTATGGGGTCGACGGCTACCGCAGCAGGACGCCGCGGACACACGCCCAAAAGTGTGTCGCCCCGTGGACGGGGAGCGCGTCGATGTCGAGTGGTGCCTCCTGGAGCCAAGCGGAGTCGTCGGCGATGAAAGCGAGCGCACCGAGACGGATCTCACGGCCCTTGACCAGAGCTCCGCCAGAAACCATGATGAAGGCAATCGGACAAATTGCAACTTCTCCAAAAAGTCGCTAAGACACCTGCCCCAAGGTGGGCGCCAACTGTCGTGGTTCTAAGTCTGACAGTAGAATGGGGGGTAGGTATGGAGAGGCAAGACCCTAGCTATGGAGTAGTTGTACACACGAGTGTTTAGCGAGTTCAGGCCCTTCTCGGAGGAAGTAACAGCCCTACGTCTCGGAGCCCGGAGGCGGTCGACTGGTTTCCGTGTATACGAGTTACAGGGGTGCGAACCCTTTACACTGAGGAGGGGGGTGGCTTATATAGAGTCCGCCAGACCCCTCCGGCCCTCAGTTATGCAGGGTTTAAAGTACATTAAGATAGGGGGTTACTGGTAACGCCCTCGTAAAGTGCCATGAAGACTATTAAAGCTACTTAATGACAGACCGTTGCGTGCTGAGTGGCTTTAGGTCTCCTGGCCGTCGTGTGGTTGGCTTCATGGTCGAGTGGCTATCTTCATCGTCGAGTGAAGTCCCTCTTGGTCGAGTGAAGTCCCTCTTGGTCGACTAAAAGGTAACTTCTTCTAAGGATGTCCTTGGGTAGGGTATCCTAGATAGGTCCATGACCCTACCCTAGGTACATAACCTCATCAAGGAGGAAGGAAGGTTTTTCTGGGACCGCCCCCTCTTTAAGAAATATGGGATTTTCCTCGCAAAAAAACAAATGGGCTTTACGATGGATAGGATTTTGTATCGGCCTAGTCGGCTGCCCGTGTTTTGTACTGGAGGCCCTTAACACTAGAGGCAGCCCATTGGAGACACTCTCCAGCTTATTGTCCATTCGAAAGAAAAAAGAGACGACTCTATCTTACTTATGGCTCCTCATCTGCAACATTTTTTAACTTAAAAAAGTTATAGATTCTTTTCGGGCCGGCTTGGCATCCACCAAATTAGAGGATGGGTACTGCATGCAGACACTCACACTGGTCGTAGCGCGGCAAAATGAGGGGTCAAATAACATGCCCACAATATACATAGATTGTATTGGTTGACACGCTAACAATCAAACTAAGCTTCACAAGATACGGTATGCATACTAGCTAACATTCACAAGCACTTAAATTCATGATGTTTACGCATCTAAAGTATCCAGAAGACTATAACCAAGGCAAAGCTGTGAGAAGGTGTAGAAATAAAGAAAAAACAATCGATGCTTCTCTGAGCAAAGGGCCTCCCTACGCATGCATTAATTTCCTGGGCATGCTTCTTTCTGCTCAATGTTGCATGCATTTTGAGCATGTTGGCTCATCTTGCAATTTACGCTGACAAATTGCAGCAAACAGAGGAGGGAATAGAGATCACTCAACATCAGGCCATTTTGTGCAGTTCCACTAAAATCATCTTCATTGTCCTGAATATGAAAAGATAGGAAATCGCTGTACTTAAACGGTGTTGCAAAACAGTAGCACATATCAATAGCTCGGCATGACAAAGCACGATCATCTGGACGAAGGGGATACTGACCTGCGTGAGGAAGAATATGCATAACTTTATAGGTGGTTAGTTGATTTCCACCTTGGGATCTCCTACGATGGCACGGAGGGAATTCTATCCAATCGATGAGCGCAATTCCTTCCGTGTGGTTGTACAAAATATGTCCGACTAACTCCAGTATCTTTTTTGTGCAGTTCCACCAAAATAATGCACCGCCATTTGCACGACCCCTACTCGCCGGCTAGGCCATCAATGACTGGGACCCTTTTATCTTGCGTTGACGGCACAACTGCAGTGCTTGTTTGCTCCTCCACACATTACATGCTCGTTCCACACTGCAAACAACAAGTCAACGTATGAATAAGCTTATTTCATCTTGCGTTAGTCATTCTACCTAGTTATGAATGTAGGAATGCCTGGAGCACCGTGAGGTCAGCTGACAGCAGGTTCCACTAAAATTGAGGTTTGTGCTTCTGTTTGCACAAATAGACACCATATGTAGATAGACAACCCTGTTTGCACAAAGACAATCGGTGACAGCCTCCCGTGTTCTACTTCTCCTTGATGATGGCGGTGGGTGGGGACGTGCTGGCCGTTACCTCGTTGACATCCACGACGACTTTCTTCTTTGTCTGCATGGTGCGGCTACGCGTGCGTCGACAGCGGATGGCATAGTGGCAGGCACTGGAGGCGATGTACGACGTGGCGGCATCAAGGGTAGCGACAATGCCCGTGCCGCCATGCTCACCAACAAGCCGAAGTAGAGCAAGTCGACACTCTTCCTCGAGCTGTATTGGAGCGGCCAGCTGCGGAACCACGCGTTGGCTTAGTGCGGCAACTGCCTCCGATGGGCTAGGCGAGGTAGGTGGAGCAACAAGTTGCCTCGCTCATAACTGTCGAGCTCAGTGGGCCACCCAGACGGCTTTTATGTCGCAGAACTGCTCTTCCTTCTCGTCGGATGCCGCTGAAAGAGTGGAGAAAATGGTTGAAGGAGGAGCTTGGCCGGTGTCCTGCTCCTGAACGGACGTGTGTGGCCAGAGTGGGTTTGCCATATTCCATGTGGGTTTCTCTATCTATACTTACTTATACTTATACTCTTATAAAAAACAGAGTTGGTGATGATGGTGTGCCTGCCATCCTGAAATATAGGTCGTCCGATTTATATCTAATGGATAGGAAGGAAACAATGGCAATTTTGCAAAAAGATACCCACACCCCTCTCCACATTTGCAAATAAGGCCTTCCCTCGTTCATCCTTTTCTCACACAAGATAAACTACTCATACAAATGCATCTTGATGTTCCGTGCAACACATGGGCATCTTGCTAGTAAATGTAGGTTTTTGAATGCGGCGAGGAGGCGGGTACAGCTGGGAGTGCAGTGGGTGGCACCCTCTGCCGGCGTGCCGCTTCAATTGGCGGACGCAGTGAGAGGTCGCATCCACCCTTACCGCCTTGACCATGGACCATTTACGTCCGGCTTTGATGACAACATTATCCTTGATAGTGTATGTCACCTTGTGTCCAGATCTGAGATGCTACATGTACCAGATGAATGACTCCAAGTTCGACCACCGTGATGCTAGGTGCGAGCCGAGGAACAATGTTGGAGAGACCCCCCTCATAATTTACCTACATTGTTCGTTTGATTCTAGGCTAGAATGCTATAGTATTTTTTTCTTATGTAATCATGTTTTAATTGGCAATCTAGCATCCAGTCCAACTTTTTTTCACTTCCTTTGTTTTTCCTGTGTCAAACACTCTGTTTTTATGGGAACACTGTGTTAATTCTATGGGATTCAAGTGGACATGCCACTCCAATCCTTTATTTTTCCTATTCCCACGTTTTAAGTTCCTACGAAGAGAGTACTTGCTCTAAATGATGTGTTGCTACAAGAGCCGCCTATATTAATGAACCATGCTCTAAAAAGGTGGACCAGCTTTCGCTATAGTATACTATTGTACTAGGTTAGTAGGTGAACTTGCGCTTGGCTCTTCTCCTCTTCTCCTCTTCTGGAAGTCGAACAATAATGATGGTACTACAATAGTACTTCTGGCAATCTGACACCAAATTAACTACTGCACGTCCACCGCTTGTAAGCAAAAGTTTCTCCTCGTGCTGCGATCCACCACACATGCGTTGGCGAGGGATAAGGCGTAGTAAGAAAGCTTCTCGTCGTTCTGCAAGTTGAGAGGACACATCAAAGTTGTTTAGTACTCTCTCCAAAAAGGCCCGACCATGTCCATGGCTACCATCTCGTGCTCCGTCATTGAGTACATGCACTATTCACATGCCATTGAGTATAAAAAAATAATGTGTAGTACTAGGTGCCATCGAAGTGCACGACTCACTTACGCACTGCTTATCTCTGTTTTCTTGCATGACACGTGCACCTTGATGTGGATGTCCCACGTGTTGGCAAAAGGATGAACAAAGCTCACGTCAAAAAAAAGTGGAAGAACATAGATTCGCGACGACCGAGAAGGAGCAAGGAAGCTCGTGGTTGAGTGTCTGCACTCATTATATTTTATATTATTCAGCGATATAAAATCAACCAAATCTCTCGTCTAGCTAGTTTGCGTGTTTTCCCCTGTTTTTTGCCACCTGCCCACCTATAGAACCGCCTTGCGACGGCCAATTCATCTCCAAACACCTAGGGAGGCGGTTGAACCAAACAAGTCTAACTTATTTTTAGTCATTGATGTGGCATCGAAAGGGTGTGATAGCTGACTCTAGAAAAATAATTGACTACCACATTGGCATACATGAGCATGGGGCCCACTTCTCAGCATGCTGGACAGAGGAAGGAATGCAAGACAAAATGGAGCGCGGATGGGTGCGAATCGATTGGCTCACGTGTGATGACCACTGGAGCAATCCACTCTGATTGTATTATGTTAAAAAATTCATGCAAACACGGCCGGTTATACTATGAGTAGGTGATCGTGCGCTTGGCTCTTCGCCTCTTCTGGAATTCGAACAATGATGATGGTACTACAGTATACTCCTACTTCTAGCAATCTGACACCGAATGAACTGCTACATGTCCATCGCATGTATTAAGCACACTATCGTAAAGCAAAAGCTTCTCCTCGTCCTGCGAGCCACCGCGCGCGTGCGTGAGGGAGGGAGAGGTCGTACTAGTAGTAGGCAAAGCTTCTCCTCATTTGCGAGTTGACGGGACTCATCAAAAGTAGTGTATTAGTCTTCAAAAAGGGCTAACCATGTCCATGGCTACCATCCCGTGCTCCGTCATTCTGTGTGTGCACGATTCACGTTCCATTGAGAAAATAGTGTTGCATATGTGCCATTGAATAGAATAACTTAGTTTATAAAAAATGGGCCAACGCATCATGATCGAACTTTGATTCATCCACGCGTGGTTCCCATGAACAACTACTACACTCGCCAAATTATCTGGTGAGCAGCCTCTTCATACAGAAATGAGCTCACTATTTACTCACGCGTGAGTGTTAGGGAAAGAGGCAAAAAGTACCTGCATCAGTGCCTGCACCTCTTCTCTTCGTGCTCGTATTCCTTTTAAACATGGCAACCCAGTGTAGTTACATCATACATGGCCAACCCACGCTATCACCATATTTCTTGGCCTCCGTGCGACACCTAGCTCTAGTAATCCACTAGCCCGTATCGCTTCTCGCTCCTCGTCTCTCTCAAAGTGCAGAAGGCTGGCGATTTTGCTGTCTATTGAGGTCGGTTAACTCATCACATGTTAGCGACATGCCAAGAGCATTCTAAAAAAGTTACTATACTCTATTGTTATGCCAAGAAGAGGAAGTGCTTTGACCGACGGACCAAACGAGACATGCGTGTCGTGCCATGAGTGGGTCAAGTTTCTCATTTTGAACTTGTTTGGTGTAGTAGTAACACTTGGTTTTGACTATTGATAAGATTTTATATAGGGCCTAATGTATTCTTTGAGGTTGCCTTTGATTATCGATAAGATTTTATGTAATTTCAAATTATATCATTCGAAGATCCTTTACAGTTCTGTTTCAAAAAAAAAGATCCTTTCACATATGAATTTAACGGTATGCATTGAGCAAGTTGCATGTGCTATACTGCTCCTGTTTGGATACTCTAACTTAGCTAGAGGTTAGACTAACTCATGACTAACCCTGTACTAACTCTAGCCAAAGAGGTGTTTGGATGTCAGGGTTAGATTGACAACAAATGCACTCGATGGACAGAGAAAAGTGATTTTTCAGTGGGCCCCACAAGAACTAGCTCCAATTAGCACCACTTGGCTAGCGGGATAGAGAGAGAAAAGTGATTTTTCAGTGGGCCCAATGAGAACTATCTCCAATTAGCACCTCTTGGGTGGGATAGTTTTTTTGGTGGGTTTGGTGCAACTTGCTCCAATTTAACCCTCATATTTGGATACTTTAGGGCTATTTGAGCCCCAACTAGCTCAAACTAACTCTAACCAATGGATCCAAACAGGGCCAAAGTTAGTCTCAGAAAACGCATTAAGCCCTCTATACATGGACAGACGGAGTACATGATACTAGCAAATTCTCACCATTAGTAGTAGTTCATTGGTTGGTTTCGATTTTTTATTCAGTTATTGTGCTGCTACTGTCCAATATTCGTGTGTGGTTATTTCTAGAAAAAAAGAAGGAGGTATTACTTACTATGGGAAAGGTGAAGTGATGGTTCCTTCGCCCGAGCAAATTATTACTCTTGGAATATTGGAGAACCATCAGATTCAACGAAGAGAGAAATGATGGTTTCTTCGTCCGAGCAACTTACTATGGCGTAGGTGGGGCTATGTGATTTGACTGCTCACTATTATTACTGGGGCGCAATGGCCAAGGTGAATCTTCCCTGTAGTTGTGCACTCAATATTGCTGCATGGCAGGTGGAGCCGGATGAAAGATATCCCACATGTCGGCGAAATGAAGTTGAATTGTTTCTGGCAGTGCTATCAATCCTTCAGATTTGTTTATACATACACATAATTTTCCAGCATAATGAAATTATACTGTGATGCTATGAAGGGTTTCAACTTTGGTTCCCGCAGGAAAAAAAAGTTTCAACTTAGGATTCATGTGTCCTCTTGCCTCAAGATTGTATCATTACAACATTCCATCAAATACAAATGAAACAACCATGGCTGCTAATGCATCTCAACGGTTCGCAGATCCGCGCCAATATTCACATCACAATTGAACACAAAGTTGTGAGAAGGTGTACAAATAAAAAAATATAATTGATCAATGATGTTCGTAGGCATGGCTCCATTTCCTGGGCATAGTGTTGATTGGTTGACAGCTAGTTTCACCCAGCTTTGTAGCCAAAAAACAGGTGTATGGAGGACATCACAATCAGATCATTTTGTGCAGCTCCACTAAAATCGAGCTGATCATCCCTGTTTGCAAAGATATTCAGTCAGTGTGATTACAATAATAGTAGAACCAGATGATGAAACATAACACACACAAATAAAAGCCGATCACCCCGGCGATCTCTCTTTAGGACTAACTACTTGTTGGAGAAGATTAGGCACGGAGTTGGATGAGAAGGATAGAAATACCAATCTCCCTTTCTGCAGTCCCACAGAAATGTAAAAACGTTGCCCATGTGACATTTTGGCGGAATTGCACAAAACACTCTTAAGAAAAAAGTGATTTGTGCAGTTCACCAAATGGTTGCAATAGCAATGAGGTGAAATGGCTAGCCCTGTTTGCAAAAGGAGGTAGAAAGGAAACAATTACTGCCTAATAACACGAGTTGAAGACACATACGCCGACAAAAAAGAAGCATATTCTAGCAGCATGGTGGTTTATCAAAAAAGGTTTGAGGACGAGATTGCAAGATGGAAAGTACGCTGGCCGAGATACGTTTTAAGAAAACAACTAAAGATGATCCACATGCAGGATTTTCCACATGCAGCAACGTGGGAAGATGGGTAGTGGAGCAAGGCCGGAGGAAGCTGTACCTGAGGGTCTTCGGGATGTAACTAGAAGGGCACCGGCGGCCGGGATCTGCCCATACTGTGGCAGCGAGCAAGTGGTGAAGGCCCTACCGCGCCGGAGCTTGGTCAGAGCGAATGGCGGGTACCACAGATCGGGATGTGCTACCTCAACGTCGTCGAACGGAGAAATGATGCACATCCTCCCTTTCCACCGGCGGATCAGATGCGGCCCGATCAGTGACCAACAGTGACAGAGAGAGGCCACCGCCGCCTTGTGGGAGATAGTGTGACGAGAGACAAACCCTAGTAGGCAGGCTCCATTGTATATAGTGGAGTGGATTTTTCTTTCTTCCCAACGACAATCATTTTATATTATGTACGTGCCATTGAGGAATATAACTTTATTTAATACTAACGTGTAAAGTCAAACTTTGTTCTGTCTATGCATGGTACATGACCCTCCTTCGAGTAAACAACCACTACAAGCATCAAGTTATCACGTGGGCTGCCTTTTCATACATAAATGAACTCCATCGTGTACCCGCGCGAGTGTGGTCGGGAACGAGACGTGAGTACGTGCGTGCACCTCTTCTTTAGGTGCAGGTACGTACGTGGGTGGGTGTGAGAGAGATGGTTTGTGCGAAACAGAGGCAATGTGTCGATGATATCTCAAACAAAAAAATGTAACATATGCAATGTGTGTGAAATAGAGATATGGATATATCATATATAGAGGGAGCGATCCACGAGAAGATAGTGGAGGGATCATCGGCGTGAGATATCGATAGAAACAAAAACATGGATGAAGTGTGTGGGTGCGCGATCAATAAAGAGTGATTTGTGTTTGCCCACATCAAAGATACAGGGCGGCTGGCCTACTGGAATGTGAGAGGGTAGAGGTGAGGTTTTTCTGTGTGGCATGGATACCTACCTACAATGTTCGACTATCAGTGTGGGGGGGGGAGGGGGCCGAGACCTAGCTACGGAGAGGTAGATCGACTAGTGTATTTGTGGAGAAGTAGAGAGACCTAGCTATATATTGAGGGAGATCAATCGGCATCCATGCATATGTGTAGCAGAGGAATAAGGTTGGGAGAAAGACAAAGGTAGAGTGTCGGAGGGTTGGTGGTGGAGTTGCTTCTCACAAATGGTGGGAGAGCACTGGTACAACGAGCTGCTATACAAATGGTTTTTAACCCCTTTCCGCGACGGCGTTTGGAACCGTCACCTAGTGAGTGACTGTGATAGGGCTGTCCTTCCCACACGACCCAGAAACCGTCGTGGATATGCCCTCCTGGCACACACACGCTCGGCAAAATGAGATCGTGTGCGATCGGCGAGCGAGCAAATATGGTTATACGTACAGTAGTGCTCAAAAAAATACAATCATATAGGCGAAATTGCTTCCGGTCGTAAGTACATCCCACACAGTCAGTCCCCGCTAAACGTTTCCGTTCATATATACATCCCACACAGTCGCTGCAAGGAAAACGTTTCCATTCGTAGGTACACCACACACAATTTTCCCCATTAAATCGTTTGTGATAGTGTTCCCATCGCACACAATATTAACAATTTTATCGTTTGCATTATTGAATGCATCACACAGGGTGCGTAGAAGAAACTGTGTGGCAAAGGTTATCCATCACACACAGTTTTTATGTGGTAAACTTTTGCGCAAGGTGGCCTAATGCAAACAGTTTTGAAGAGAATGTCGTGTGTGATTGTTCGTCGATCCAACACGGTTTATTCCAAGAAACTATGTGTGTTGCCTTAGGTCATCGCCCACGGTATTTTCTCAATAACCGTTTGCAATAGCAAAAACCAATTAGCTGGCTAATTTGGCTAATTGCCCTATTATTAATAATCCATTTATTAATCTAATTTACATTCATATTAAACACATAATATATTTCATTCCCATATTAAGGAAGCAGGATTTCATAATTGAAATACATTAGAGTGCAACATGATATAGCTTGAGCACTCAGCTACCCCATTACACAAGTGCACCAGCACCAAGTTTCACATGCAACATCTAGAACCTTTCGAAATTAAGATCATAGACAGTACATAGACAGATGCATCTTATCAGGAAAACTGCTGAAGCAGAAGGCGAATATTGAGCCTTCATTGATGTTGAAGGTCTTTGCAACTTTAGGCTAGTGCCTGTGGATGATTGACTGTCCATCCTTCGTCCTCTTTAGGAACACTTCAATATTGAACCGTGGGTGTTGTATGAAAACCTTCCTCGCCTCCTGACCATAGAGGTGGTTTGAGAGGTAATCATGAGTGAACTGCTTTGGAAAGGCCTGAAAACAAGGATGTGCATAAATATCTTCTCTATATTAGAAATGGGGCAAAGGAATAAAAAAGGCAAGGTATAATAGTTAGTACCATATTCTAGTGAACTGATGTCTTCTTCATTGTGCAGACAAAGATCTTGTTGTTTTTTGTCGCTAATTTCTTTATCCTAACAATCTTTCTGAGTTTCTTGACTTGATTGATATTGATGGACAACTCATTTCCCCATATGCAAAAAGGGTCAAACAGTGGGTCAAAACCTTTGACAGCAGGACCTACATGTGCAAGACCACATTTTTAAAAACCTAAATATTAGAATGGTTCCTGCAATTGCACAATAATGTGCTATTAGATGGCAGACCATGCACGTGCTAACTTCGATTGTAAACCTCAGTGCTTCCCATTGTTTCCCTGCAACACATATAAGGTAGTTAGTCATCAGGTTAAGTAAGGGTTCGCATGCTATCAGTAAAATATGTTGATGGAAAATAAGCACATTGCAGATTCATCAGATTAATTCAAGCCACATGGAAAACCCATTTATCCAAACTAAGCATGATTAAGAACTAGGAAATATAGCACTTGTGTCAGGACCCCGATTCTACGCCACAACGATCTAGCATGTAACACCTCATATCACTTTGCGGCCTCACACACGGAATTCCCACGGGTGTCGCCTTACCAGGCTCAGGACCGTTTGAGCCTTTTGGCACACAATATGATAGTGTCGCTAGCATCCATATGATAAGAACCCGGCTGACATGGCTAGTCGTGAACCCAAAGTGGCACTAACTTACAAGGACAGGCATACATGACCCAACAACGAATGTGTCGATCAACAGCGAGTGAATCCCAAGTCGTAGCAAGCTACAAGGAGTTAAAGGATCACCGCGTGACATTTCCCCGAAGGGACAGACACAGGAACGAAGAAGGACACATGCCGGCCAACCTAAGTGTTTCGGAGCAGCAGCAAGCTACCATGGCTCGGTGGAAGCACTAGGAGACATTTCCCGGTAAGAGAGGCTACCAAGGATAAACAACTAGATAGTCAGATCCCGCACATACCAAGCATTTCAAACATACACACAATATGCTCGATATGTGCAAATACAACATGGCATCACAACAAAACTCTACAACTCAAGTATTTTATTTAAAGGCCCCAGAGAACCATACATATCATTCACCCAGATAGGGGTCGCATGACCCAGCATTCAAGTCATACAAACATACAAGCCATAAGCGGAAGCAACATGTCTGGGTACAGACATCTAGAAAGTAAAAAGGCTTGAGGAAGCCTATCTATCCTACAAGGGTCCACCATGTGCTCAGGATCACCACTTGTGCCTCAGGCTACTCGTCGACATCAAGGTCTACGTAGAACCCATCAGAAGGGGTTGCAGCATCTTCTGCAAACGTAATTAAGCGAACATGAGTACAAAGGTACTCAGCAAGACTTACATCAGATCCTACATACACGCACGTTATCAATAAAGGGATGTTGGGGTTATTGCAGCAAGCTAGCTTTGACTCTTGGCTAAACTATCTTACAAGACTCCAACTTGTAATTGTTTTGCGCAGTCGAGTCCACTACACACCACATCAATACACAACCGGGGATCCACCTCCATCATCCTACGGAAGGGCCATCCACGACACTCACACTTATCTTGAGGCTTTTAGTAGTTTCCATTTACTTGTCAATGACCTGTATAGGCAACCAAATAGTCCTTTACCGCGGATGCGGCTATTCGAATAGATGATGTTAACCATGCAGGGGTGTACTTCTTCATACATGTTTCCACCACTTAGTGTCTGCACACGACATGTGCTCAGCAGACTTCAAGTGAAAGCCAACATGGGTGTAGTCCATGACCTGACTAACCACACAAGTCTCTAGTACAGGTTTATCACCTATTCAGGTTCCATCCGCAGGGAGTCCAGCCGAGGTTTCCACGTATGACCTTGAATGATGTGTACAGGGTTCCGAGACACCTAACGGGTGCCCGGCATACCCGGCCACGTACCTACCGCATCAAAGCCTACCCTGAGGGTCAGCGCTGCGCACGACCTCCAGTATACTACAAACACCAGAAACTACTTGCAACTCCTGGACAGAGGACAAGGGCGGCTAATAAGTCGAGCGGGGTCATAATTCAGGGCCCAATGCATGGTAGTAGCTGAAACTTAAATCACACATACAGATCTCAGTGCTTAAGGACGGTTCCAATGAAACAACCCACCATGTACTCCTACATGTCCTCTTATCGATACCATTACCAAATCGTGTTCAACACATCACTCTCATTACCGACATGATCATTTCACTCTAGCCCATCACCCAGATGAACCAGACCTGACATGACTCTAAGCATAGAAGGCATAGCAAGGTAGGAGTTACATACATGGCTCAATCAACTCCTACACATGCTAGTGGGTTTCATCTAGTTACTATGGCAATGACAGGTCATGCAGAGGAAATGGGTTCAACTACCATAGCACACAACAGTTTGAAACACGGTTGCCTTAAATGCAGTAAATGAGAGCAGGAGCGAGAACATAGGATTTTATCGATACGATCAAATGGGTGGTTTCTTGCCTGGTAGGTCCATAGTCTGATATTGCTCTTCGTTCGGGTACTCACGGTATTCCTCGGGGGCAAAACCTACCGTAGAGAGCACCGGTAACACAATTAATACCAAACAATATGCAACAATATGAGGCATGCATGTGACATGGCAAAATGAGTGTTTTGGGCTAATTCAACTAAAACCAGATGAGTTTGAGCCATTTTGGACCAAAGATTCAAAATCCAAACTCATTTGTGATCTTAATTAGTGCCTTATCATGTTTTGCACTAAACAGCAAGTTAACTTGTTTAAACATGCATGAAACCAGTACAGGTGGATAGATTGGATTTTTCTGATCATTTTTCATATATAACACTTTGCATTTGGAGTTACAGATTAATTTCTATGAATTTTTGAAGTTAGCACTATTTTCTGAAATTTCCTGAATAAGATTAAATCCAGAAAATGAGTTACTGCGTCAGCATGGCGTCAGCAAGTCAACAGGGGCGGTCAGGTCAAACCTGACCAGTGGGACCCACTGGTCAGTGTCATTGTTAGTTAACTAACCTAATTAGGATTAGTTTAACCCTAAGCTTGGTTTGACTAACGGGCATGGCCCACATGTCAGTGGCCCGGGGGTCAAATCCCTAGTCAAACTGGGCTGACTCGCCGGCGTTTAGCCACCGGCGACGTCCAAACGCGGTAGAGGCTGCGGGTTTTTCCCTCCGGCGACCAAATGGACAGCGGAGGCCACCTACGTGAAGCCACGAGCGAGCCACGTCGAGGGGTGGTGGTGGTTGAGCTCAAGGTTGCCGGAAACGACGCCGATGATGAGCTTTGTGGCTGCCAGAGTTCGGGCGAAGACGAACTCGTTGGCGTAGTGGTTCTGGAGGCACGAGGCCAGCTCCTACGTGGCCTACACGGCGCGGTGAGGTTAGTGGACAAGGTGGCGTGGCCGTTGGGTGGCCGGAGCTACGTCGGTGACGAGCTCAGCAGCGGCGGGTGCGGTGTAGCTTGTTGCAGTCGTTGCAAGGGACGACAGCGAGAATAGAGAGGATGGGGAGGGGCCGAGGCTCACGGTGGTCATGGCAAGCTAGACGGCGAGGTCGGGGACGAGCTGTAGCAGTGGAGACGGCGAAGGTGATCTCCGGTGACGGCGAGGTCGGGGGAGGTCATTGTAGTGGCTCTGGACGAGTGAGCACTTGGGGCTCGGTCTGCTCGATGGAGAGGAGGGTGGCAGAGCTCTTGGACATGGCGAGGCGGCGTAGAGTCGACGGTGGCCGCGGCTACGACGGCGGGGCGGCTACGGCTGCATCGGCCATGGTGGGAGAGGGCGAGGGAGAGGCGCTGGGGGAGAAGTGAGGTGTCCAGGGGGTTGGGGCGACGACGTGGAGGTCACCCAGGCGTCCAGCAGATCGAGCGGCAAGCAGTTGGCGCCGTGGTGAGCTCGCGCACGCTGGCGTCACCTCCTTGCCTGCTTGGCAGGAATGAAGCAGCTAGCTGGAGTGGGCCAGCATAGTGCTGGGCCGCCAGGTGGGCCGGCTGGTGGGTTTTGCTAGGTAAGTGTGTTTCCCTTTTTATTTTGTTTTTCTTTTCTTTCTGTAGGTTTGTGGTATTTCTAAGAATACCTAGACACTTTCAAAAATCACCAAACTACTCATGCCCACTGTATAGAATATATCCAACAGTAAACATTTTAGTTTAGGATTATTTGGACATCTAGAATATTTTATAGCATTTAAATGCCCAAATGCAAATAACATATGATATAATCCAGTGACCTTAGGATGACCTAGAAACTTGTGCACCATTTTTGTCAGAGGTTTAAGACCAAGGCAAAGATGATGAACATTTTGGAAGGGCATTTAAGGTGCTGGGGGTGCTGGGGGTTCTGTCATCCCCATTTCCAAGTTTTTGATAAAAGTAAACATGATGCAAACACTCTAATGCATGAACTAGCTAGGGTGTGACAACTCACCCCCATTCAAAAAAATCTCGTTCTGAGATTTAGGATCCTTCGGAAGAAGGTGGGGTACTCAAGTTGAAGACAATCCTCCCTTTCCCAAGTGGCTTCTTTCTCAGAATGGTGTGACCATTGAACCTTGAGAAACTTGATGTTATGGCATCGAGTGGTATGCTTGGCTTGATCAAGGATACGAACAGGATATTCTTGATATGTGAGATCATCTTGGAGATCAAGCATTTCGTGGTCCACTCCATGGATAGGATCCGCGAAGCAATGCCTGAGTTGAGAAACATGGAAGACATCGTGGACTTTGGAAAGGTGCGGAGGTAGTTCCAATTGGTAGGCAACTTCTCCTCGTTTGGCAGTAATGCGAAAGGGTCCAATGTAGCGAGGATCCAACTTGCCTTTGATACCGAAGCGATGGGTTCCCTTCAGAGGAGTAACCTGAAGGTAAGCCTTCTCGTGAACTTCAAAGTCATAGCCTTATGTTTACGATCATATTGGCTCTTTTGACGAGATTGGGTTGTTTTCAACTTTTCACGAACGATGCAAACTTGCTCTTCTGCTTCCTGGATTATATCTGGGCCAAAGAACTGTCTTTCCCCGGTTTCTGACCAGTTAAGAGGCGTTCGACACCTTAGTCCATAGAGAACTTCAAAAGGAGCTTTGCCCAAGCTAGATTGATAGCTATTGTCATAAGCAAATTTGGAAAATGGAAGGCATTTCTCCCAATCCATTCCGAATGAGATAACAGAAGCTCGGAGCATATCTTCTAGAATTTGGTTGACGTGCTCTATTTGACCACTTGACTGAGGGTGGAAGGCAGTGCTAAAGGAGAGACGAGTTCCCATAGCATTTTGGAAACTTCCCCAAAATCGAGAGGTGAAGAGACTTCCATGATCCGAGTTCATTTCTAATGGAACACCATGGAGAGACACTATTCGGGAGATATACAAATCTGCTAGCTGACTAGCAGTTATACTCTCACGAACAGGCAAGAAATGGGCTAATTTGGAAATACGGTCGATAGCGATGAAGATAACGTTATTCCCTCTCTTGGTCCTGGGAAAACCGGTGATGAAATCCATACCAATTTTATCCCATTTCCATTCAGGAATAGCTAAAGGTTGAAGGGTGCCAGCAGGCTGTTGATGCTCTGCTTTAACACGACGATAGATGTCACAACTAGCACTGAGCAATTTCTCTCTTCTTCCTAGTCCACCAGAACCTCTGGTGTAGGTCCTGGTACATCTTAGTACTACCGGGATGAATGGTAAGAGGAGATTCATGAGCCTCCTTAAGGATTAACTGTCGTAGATGCTGGTTCTCAGGAACCACTAGACGGTTCTCAAAGAAGACAACACCCCGGTCATCCATAGAGAAACATTTAGCAACCCCGCTAGGAATGTTTTCCTGGATGCGTGTTATACCTTTATCTCACTTCTGGGCAGCTATGATTTGGTCTGTAAAGGTAGGTTTCGCCACCAAGGTGGAAAGGAATCCTTGAGGATCAATGTGAAGGTTAAGCTTTCAAAATTCCTCACGGTGAAGTAGTTAACTTTGTTGTAACATCAGACTGTTACAATAAGATTTATGACTTAGTGCATCAGCCATGACATTGGCTTTTCCTAGGGTGTAAGTTATCCCTAAGTCAAAATCTGTGATCAACTCAACCCAACTTCTTTTCCTGAGATTCAAATCCGGTTGGGTGAATATATATTTCAGACTTTGGTGATCGGTGAAGATTTTGCAATGATTACCGAGAAGGTAATGTCGCCAGGTTTTGGGTGCATGGACTACAACTGCAAGCTCTAGATCATGTGTAGGATAATTTTCCTCATGTGGATGCAACTGTCGTGAAGCATAGGTAATTACATGATGATCTTGCATGAGTATGCAACCTAGTCCTTGTCATGAGGCGTCGCAATAGATAGTCCTTGGAGAAATCTGGTGGTACCAGTACGAGAGCAGATGTCAGACGTCTTTTCTGTTCCTGAAAACTATGCTCACACTGCGGGGTCCACTCGAACTTTTTATCTTTCTTGAGAAGTTCAGTTAGAGGTTTAGCAACTTTGGAGAAGTTCTCGACAAAGCGGCGACAATAGCTCGCTAAGCCAAGGAAGCTCCGAACTTGTTTGACCGATTCAGGTGGAGTCCAATTAAGAACGGCTTGAACTCGCTCGGGATTGACAGCAATACCCTTACCAGAGATTACATGGCCTAAATAGGTCACTTCTGGCAACCAAAATTCACATTTAGAGAATTTGGCATAAAGGCGATGCTCTCGAAGTTTCGTCAACACTAGCCTTAGATGCTCGGCATTCTTGGAGTAGATGAGTATATCATCGAGGTAAACCACGACGAACTTACCCAAATACTCCATGAAGATCGAGTTCATTAACCGAGAGAAAGTGGCTGGGGCATTGGTTAAACCGAAGGACATGACGGTGTACTCGTATTGGCCATAACGAGTAACAAAGGTTGTTTTGGGAATGTCCCCGTTCTTGATTTTGATTTTATGGTAGCCCAACCTTAAATCCATCTTAGAGAAGACTGAGGATCCAGCGAGCTGATCATACAGATCGTTGATCATGGGGAGCGGATACTTGTTCTTTATGGTGACCAAGTTGAAAGGTTGATAATCTATAACCATCTGATCTGTACCATCCTTATTCTTAACAAAGAGGATGGGACAAGCCCGTGGAGAAGAACTAGGACAGATGAAACCCTTTTTGAAGGACTCATCGAGTTGTTTCTTGAGCTCAGCTAGTTCTAGTGGTGCCATCTTATAGGGTCTTCTAGAGATTGGAACAGTTCCTGGGATAAGATCTATCACAAACTCGACATCCCTGTCTGGTGGAACACCTGGCAGTTCTTCTGGAAAGACATCCGAAAAGTCACAGACTACCGGAACGTCTTCGAGGTCTGGCAAAGGATTGACATTAAGAGAGTATAGCTGTCGCTTAGCTACTCGGGTCAAGACATTAACTACCTTGCCCGATGGATGTGTAAGTTGAACAGTCCTAGAGAAACATTCAATCTTAGCATGATGGGCTGACATCCAGTCCATACCCAAGATGGTATTAATGTCTGAGGATTTGAGAGCTATCAAAGACGCAAGGAAAACAAGTCTATCGACATGAATTTCATTCCCATGGCTTACTTTAGAAGTTTGCCATCTAGAACTAGGAGTAGAAATTTCCATGGTAGAGGGCATGTCAAAAATGCGGTGTGATGCAAACAAGCATAGCTCTCGGATATAAATGAATGAGATGCTCCAGTATCGAAAAGAACTGATGTCGGATGGCAGTTAACAAGGAGCGTACCAAGAACAACGTTGGGATCATCCCGAGCCTCTTCAGGTGAGACACAATTCACATGGCCATGTGCAGTGGTGGCCGGCCTGGCGTAGTACACCTTCCATGTTGGCTTGCCACGGCTAACAGCCTTTCCGGACTTGTTGGGGTTGGGGTTGTTCTGGGGACACTCTCGCATGTAGTGACCCGGTTCTCCACACTTGAAGCACGTCACAGTGCTGGTGCGTGGGGGAGCATTGGTGGTTGATCCACCATAAGACTTGGGCGGTGCATACTGCTGGGTTGGACGACAGCCTAATAGGATGGCCTCGTTGTGAACCTGGGTGGCAGAGCTGTGTTGGGCACCCACACCCGGCGCTTCTGAGAGCCAGAACCGGTTGAGGAACCAGTGTCACGGGCGTGCTTGCATGTAGCTTTGAAGTCAGTCTGACCTGTCTCAGCACTGATAGCCTTGTTCACTAGCTTCTGAAAGGAAGTGCACTCGTGCAGTCGGAGATCACGGCGAAGCTCGGGGCTGAGTCCCTTGCGGAACCTCGTCTGCTTCTTGGCGTCGGTGGATACTTCCTCAGTTGCATAACGTGTTAAGTTTCCAAACTCTCTGTTGTATGCATCCACAGTGAGTCTACCCTGGGTGAAGTTGCAGAACTCCTCCCGCTTGCGATCCATAAGACCTTCCGGAATGTGATGCCCACGGAAAGCCTCGCTGAACTCTGCCCAAGTGGTAACCTGGCCAGCTGGGCGCATGGCCTCATAGTTCTCCCACCAGAGGCTGGCGGGGCCTTCAAGATGATAAGCAGCGTAAGTGACCTTGTCAGCTTCGGCTACGAGTGTAGAGCGTAGCTTGTGGGTGATGCTGCAGAGCCAATCATCCACGTCGAGGGGCTCGTCGGAATGATAGAAGGTGGGTGGGTGTAACTTGATGAAGTCACTGAGAGACACCAAGTCATTGCTCTGGTGTTGTGTTGTGTTCTGCTCAATGCGTTCCAGCAAATGGTTGGTCTCATGTTTGTTCCTTTCGGCCTTCAGCATGACCTCAGCCAAGGAAGGACGGTGAGGCAGATTCGCATCTCTAGCCCCACTACCTTCAACCTGCTCCGGGGCAGCAGGGTTGTTTCGGGTGTTGACCATCCTAGGAAAACAAAACAACAGTTTAGACAAGGATGACAAAATTCTGACATAGAAGTGCAGAATGTAATGGATGACTCGGAATGCAAGATGTTCATCTGTACGACATGGTAATATAGAAACTGCCATATTTATACCATCGGTCATACACAGCATACACGGTTTAGTACAAGACCAAACTGAAGTACACACTGCGGTGAAAGGAAGATTACATCTCATCGGAGGCATCCCAAGCTCCTATACATTATTTTTCTACACCTCTGGAATCCAGTACACACTAAGTCATATTCCACAAGACGTGTAGGACTGTGGAAATACAACTACTACACACTACTAGTGTCATGAACCAGCTCAGTCGTCTCCGGCTCCGTAGTAGTCCTCATAGAGATCCCCCACATAGCTTGGAAGTGGAATGTGTGGATTTGGAAACTCATGGTCATGTCGGGCCTATGGACCATATGGACTCGGATGAGGCCTCGGCCTCGCGAAGGGTGGAAGACGGTGCCCACATGGAGGTGTGATACCTCCAACATCTGGATAATCCATGCGAGCTGGAAGATGTGTGCGGACGGGGTACAAATCCCGCATATCCAGGTAACCGGTCCGGACGGCAGGTGCGAGCCGTGTCAGGGTAGCCCAGTGGTCCTGGCGGGTGTTGTACAACTCCATGCGTAAGGCACGGTTCTCTCGGTCTCTCTCCTCCAACATCTCAATGGTGGTGCGGAGTCGTGGCTCCTCGTGAGAAGCATCGACATAAAGCCTAGTGTAATAGCCCTCCTGGCCAGTGTGCCGCCAGCAGATAGCGGAACTCAGAATCATTCAGTGATGCATACCCGACTTGAATGATGGAGATCATAGAGTAGACAACATCCTGCACGGACATCTCCACGGTGATAACAAGCCCATAGGACCAGTGCAGAGGCTCAGTAGCTACGGGATAAGAAGGGCAGATCCTCACGGTGCAGATATACTGACTCTGATTAAAGTCACAAAACTGCTCTTTGACGGTATATTTAGGATACCATCTGTAGCCTGTCTCGGTCATCACTCGGACTAACATGGCCGTGTGCCCGGGAACATCAATGCACCGGGTCAGTCGTACCACCTGGTGAGTAGTGCGAGAAGACATCTGAAACACCAAATAATGCAAAGGCATTAGAATTTCTAGCAAAAATTGGACAACATAATGGTTGTAAATGCTCAAAAAGGATTTTGAGACACTTTGCAAAAGATTGCATAGACATTCAGCAACATCATATCAAGGTTCTGGGTCCAAGTAACAACATACTGAAATAGTAGAACTGAATTGTGGCTTGTAACCATCAATCCTATAAGTTACTACGGATTAGTAACACATGAACCTGATAGAGAGAAGAGATCCTAGTCCTTAACCCCCATGGAAATAATGGATTGACTCAGATTAGAGTGCCATGAGGTAAAGGAGTAAAAAGAGCCTTACGTTCCATCCCACAATCAATTCCCCTACATATAACTAAAGCATTTCTAGACTCGACATCGACCAGTTTGGCTAGAAGAACCTACAGGCAGTCTAGCTCTGATGCCAACACTGTCAGGACCCGATTCTACGCCACACCGATCTAGCATGTAACACCTCATATCACTTTGCGGCCTCACGCACGGTATTCCCGCAGGTGTCGCCTTACTAGGCCTGGGACCGTTTGCGTGTTTTGGCGCACGTATATGATAGTGCCGCTAGCATCCATATGACAAGAACCCGGGCTGACATGGCTAGTCGTGAACCCAAAGTGGCACTAACTTACAGGGCCAGGCATACATGACCCAGCAATGAACGTGTTGATCAACAACGAGTGAATACCAAGTTGTAGCAAGCTACAAGGACTTAAAGGATCACCGCGTGACATTTTCCCGAAGGGACAGACACAGGAACGAAGAAGGACACATGCCAGCCAACCTAAGTGTTTCGTAGTAGCAGCAAGCTACCAAGGCTCAGTGGAAGCACTAGGAGTAATTTCCCGGTAAGAGAGGCTACCAAGGATAAACAACTAGATAGTCAGATCCCACACATACCAAGCATTTCAAACATACACACAATATGCTTGATATGTGCAAATACAACATGGCATCACAACAAAACTCTACAACTCAAGTACTTTATTTAAATGCCCCAGAGAACCATACATATCATTCACCCAGATAGGGGTCGCACGACCTAGCATTCAAGTCATACAAACATAGAAGCCATAAGTGGAAGCAACATGTCTGGGTATAGACATCTAGAAAGTAAAAAGGCTTGAGGAAGCCTATCTATCCCACAAGGGTCCACCATGTGCTCAGGATCACCACCTGGGCCTCAGGCTACTCGTCGACATCAAGGTCTACGTAGAAGCCATCAGAAGGGGTTGCAGCATTTTCTTCAAACGTAATTAAGCAAACATGAGTACAAAGGTACTCAGCAAGACTTACATCAGATCCTACATACATGCACATTATCAATAAAGGGATGGTAGGTTTATTGCAGCAAGCCAGCTTTGACTCTTGGCTAAACTATCTTACGAGACTCCAACTTGTAATTGTTTTGCACACTCGAGTCCACT
Organism: Triticum aestivum; assembly: GCF_018294505.1. Lineage (NCBI taxonomy): Eukaryota > Viridiplantae > Streptophyta > Magnoliopsida > Poales > Poaceae > Triticum > Triticum aestivum. The sequence goes on along the minus strand of NC_057810.1, from coordinate 209,969,153 downwards.
ACACACCACATCAATACACAACCGGGGATCCACCTCTGTCATCCTACAGAAGGGCCATCCACGACACTCACACTTATCTTGAGGCTTTTAGTAGTTTCCATTTACTTGTCTATGAACTGTATAGGCAATCAAGTAGTCCTTTACCGTGGACGCGGCTATTCGAATAGATGATGTTAACCCTGCACAGGTGTACTTCTTCATACATGTTTCCACCACTTAGCGTCTACACATGAAATGTGCTCGCCAGACTTCAAGCGAAAGCCCACGTGGTTGTAGACCATGACCTGACTAACCACACAAGTCTCTTGTCCAGGTTTATCGCCTATTCAGGTTCCATCCGCAGGGAGTCCGACCGAGGTTTCCACATACGGCCCTGAATGATGTGTACAGGGTTTCGAGACACCTAACGGATGCCCGGCATACCCGGCCACGTACCTACCGCATCACAGCCCACCCCGAGGGTCAGCGCTGCGCACGGCCTCCAGTATACTACAAACACCAGAAACTATTTCCAACTCCTGGACAGAGGACAAGGGAGGCTAATAAGTCGAGCGGGGTCATAATTCAGGGCCCAATGCATGGTAGTAGCTGAAACTTAAATCACACATACAGATCTCAGTGCTTAAGGATGGTTCCAATGAAACAACCCACCATGTACTCCTACATGGACTCTCATTGATACCTTCACCAAATCGTGTTCAACACATCACTCTCATTACCAACATGATCATTTCACTCTAGCCCATCACCCAGATGAACCAGACCTGACACGACTCTAAGCATAGTAGGCATAGCAAGGTAGGAATCACATACATGGCGGAATCAACTCCTACACATGCTAGTGGGTTTCATCTAGTTACTATGGCAATGACAAGTCATGCAGAGGAAATGGGTTCAACTACCCTAGCACATAACAGTTTGAAATGCGGTTGTCTTAAACGCAGTAAATGAGAGCAAGAGCGAGAACATGGGATTCTATCGATATGATCAAATGGGTGGTTGCTTGCCAGGCAGGTCCGTAGTCTGATATTGCTCTTCATTCGGGTACTCACGGTATTCCTCCGGGGCAAAACCTACCGTAGAGAGCACCGGTAACACAATCAATACCAAACAATATGCAATAATATGAGGCATGCACGTGACGTAGCAAAATGAGTGTATTAGGCTAATGCAACTAAAACCAGATGAGTTTGAGTCATTTTGAACCAAAGATTCAAAATCTAAACTCATTTGTGATCTTAATTAGTGCCTTATCATGTTTTGCACTAAACAGCAAGTTAACTTGTTTAAACATGCATGAAACCAGTACAGATGGATAGATTGGAGTTTTCTTATCATTTTTCATATATAACACTTTGCATTTGGAGTTACAGATTAATTTTTATGAATTTTTGAAGTTAGCACTATTTTCTGAAATTTCCTGAATAAGATTAAATCCAGAAAATGAGTTACTGCGTTGATGTCTACTACACAACCTTCTTCTTGTAGACATTGTTGGTCCTCCAAGTGCAGAGGTTTGTAGGACAGTAGCAAATTTCCCTCAAGTGGATGACCTAAGGTTTATCAATCCGTGGGAGGCATAGGATGAAGATGGTCTCTCTCAAACAACCCTGCAACAAGATAACAAAGAGTCTATTGTGTCCCCAACACACCCAATACAATGGTAAATTGTATAGGTGCACTAGTTCGGCGAAGAGATGGTGATACAAGTGCAATATGGATGGTAGATATGAGTATTTGTTATCCGAAATTATAAAAACAGCAAGGTAACTAATGATAAAAGTGAGCGTAAACGGTATTGCAATGGTAGGAAACAAGGCCTAAGGTTCATACTTTCACTAGTGCAAGTTCTCTCAACAATAATAACATAACTAGATCATATAAATATCCCATAATATGCAACAAAGAGTCACTCCAAAGCCACTAATGGCAGAGAACAAATGAAGAGATTATGGTAGGGTACAAAACCACCTCAAAGTTATCCTTTTTGATCTATCTATTCAAGAGTCCGTAGTAAAATAACATGAAGCTATTCTTTCCGTTCAATCTACCATAGAGTTCATACTAGAATAACACCTTAAGACACAAATCAACCAAAACCCTAATGTCACCTAGATACTCCATTGTCACCTCAAGTATCCGTGGGCATGATTATACGATATGCATCACACAATCTCAGATTCATCTATTCAACCAACACAAAGTACTTCAAAGAGTGCCCCAAAGTTTCTACTGGAGAGTCAAGACGAAAACATGTGCCAACCCCTATGCATAAGTTCACAAGGTCACTGAACCCGCAAGTTGATCACCAAAACATACACCAAGTGAATCACGTGAATATCCCATTGTCACCACAGATAAGCACAACAAGACATATATCAAGTCTTCTCAAATCCTTAAAGACTTAATCTGATAAGATAACTTCGAAGGGAAAACTCAATCCATTACAAGAAAATAGAGGGGGAGAAACATCATCAGATCCAACTATAATAGCAAAGCTCGCAATACATCATGATCGTGCCAAATCAAGAACACAAGAGAGAGAGAGATCAAACACATAGCTACTAGTACATACCCTCAGCCCCGAGGGTGAACTACTCCCTCCTCATCATGGAGAGCACCAGGATGATGAAGATGGCCACTAGTGAGGGATCACCCTTCCGGCAGGGTGCCGGAACAGGGTCCCGATTGGTTTTTGGTGGCTACAGAGGCTTGCGACGGCGGAACTCCCGATCTATCTTCGTTGTTGATGTTTTTAGGGTACATGGACTTATATAGGCGAAAGAAGTCGGTCGGGGGGTACTCGAGGGGCCCAGGAGACAGGGGCGCGCCCAGTAGGGGGGCGCGCCCTCCTATCTCCTGGCCTCCTCGAGGCTTCTCTGACATGAACTCCAAGTCTCACGGATCATATTCTTTCCAAAAATCATGCTCCCGAAGGTTTCATTCTGTTTGGACTCCATTTGATATTCCTTTTCTTTGAAATACAGAAACGGGCAATAAAACAGCAATATGGGCTGGGTCTCCGGTTAATAGGTTAGTCCCAAAAGTAATATAAAAGTTTATAATAAAGCCCGTAATCATTCAAAACAGATAATAAAATAGCATGAATGCTTCATAAATTATAGATACGTTGGAGACATATCAGCATCCCCAAGCTTAATTCCTACTCGTCCTCGAGTAGGTAAATGATAAAGAAAGAATTTATGAAGTGTGAATGCTAGAGGGTGCACAAGTTTGATAAATAATAATTTCAATCACCTTTTCTAGCATGTTTATATGTCATAACAGTAGTTCATCTCATAAAACTTTTCATGATCAAGTAACAAGCTATTCACATGTTAAAGCATAGACCATAAACTTTCTTGAAAACTAGCAAACTTCATTCTTAGTCATCAAACAATTGCAATTCATCTTATTTTCAGGAAGGGTCTATGTCAGAGCTTGATTTAGCAAACTTCACATACTCAACTATCATATAGTCTTCTACAATTGCTAGCACTCACGCAATACTTGTGGTTATGAAGTCTTAATCCAACACTGAGAAAGATAGGGGCTTATAGTGTTGCCTCCTAACGTATTCACCTTTGGGTGATGTCAACAATAATAGTTCATGCTAACTTAGATAGTTCAGGAATAAGTCTGCATCGACCTTCAGAGCAAATCCTCCTTCCCCGTTCACCTTGAGCAACGTCCAGACCGCCCATGAACTTCTGAAGGGCAAGTGGACTGCACGGGCGAACATGAAAGTTGTGCAAGCGGACGAGAAGGGAACTTCCTCCTGTAAACGCAAGAAATCACTGCATCACGAGGTAAGCAGTACACTTCCTCAACCATCTCAGTGTAGTTATCATAGACAAAGCAGTACAAGCAGTACAACGCGCGATTATGCAGTACAAACCCTATGCAGTGCGGTTGCTTCAGTTCATTGTGGGGGGAAATGCAGTACACTTCTATAGCTTCATTACGGATAACGATGCAGTGTGGTTGCTTCAGTTCACCTTGCGGGGTGATGCAGTCACCCTGCAATGCTTCGGCAATACAATTTTAAACATATTGCAGTAGAAACATATTGCAGTCACCCAGAAGCGACACAGAAACCCGCCCTCTGCCAGCTCTCCATCGGCAAGAATCACCCGGTGCTGCTCTTCCAAATGAGCGACACTGAAAGGTGCACCGTCTTCGACAACTTCCTCGCCGACCCCAGGTACACCTTTGCAGGCTTCTCCATCGACGGCGACAAAACCAGGCTGGAGCGCGTCAAACTGGAGGTCGCCAACTTCGTCGACATCCAGAAGGAGTGGAGGGTGCCCGAGGCAACCAAGCCGTTGGACTCCCTCGGAGACGTCTCCGGCATGATCATCGACGACTACTACAGCAACATGAAGAAAAAGATCACCGACGACGAGCACCAGCGCTGGGCCACCCTGCCTCTGTCCAGGAGGCACATCGAGTACGCAGCAAAGGACGCCTACGCAACGTATGAGATATGGAACCGCATCACCCTCACCCAGGACGGCCTTCGCCGTGCAAAGATGGAGAAGGAGGAGCCCCCCAAGAAGCACGCGAGGAGCGGCTGGGGATGGGGAGAGCCTGACTGGTGAAGAAGAAGATGATGCCGACCAGGAGCCAACAATGCGAGCGTTCTTTTAGAATTATCATCAAATTTGCTTTGTGTTGTTTGCTTACGTATCGTTAGTTTGCTTGTGTGCTGAACCTAGTTTGCTTGCCATGCACAATCGCCTGTAATGATGAACTCTGATTATGTTAGTTTGCTTTCTGTTCAACTTAGTTTGCTAGTGATGAAAATGTCGTACAGAATGCAAACAGGACGCATGCAGTGCAAGTTGTGCACGAATGCAGTACAGAATTTGTCGAATGAAGTCTTAACATACCCAACAAAGCAATACACGAACATAAATTTGAAAAAAGAATACATAAGAGCAAAACCAGAAAAAGAAAGACGCAAACACATAAATAATCAATGGAGTACAGAAATATATGAACGTGCAGTACAGAACCATAATCAATGCATTACGCGTATGATTTACTAAGCAGTGCACTACAAATACATTGGAAAAAAAGACTATATAATAGAAAAAACACGGGAATAAAAAATGAGAACTGTACATGCAGTATGGAATTCGTATACATGAAGTACAGAACCCTGATCAATGCAGTGCACACCCCAACATTGAAAAAACACATAAGGCAAACACGTAAATAATCAATGGAGTACAAAAATATATGAACGTGCAGTACAGAACCATAATCAACGCATTACGCGTATGATTTACTAAGCAGTGCACTCCCATACATTGGGAAAAAAGAACACATAACAGCAAAAAGACGGTAACAAAAAAATGGCAACTGTTCATGCAGTACGCAATGTGTACACATGCAGTACAGAACCCTGATCAATGCAGTGCACACCCCCGACATTGAAAAAAACACCTAAACAGAAAAAAAAATTGACCACCCAGGTGCTACCGGCCCCAGCCAGTCTCGTAATAGATCTGCACCCACAGAAGGCGAGTCATTCTGAGTCACAGTGCATGTGGCCGGCCACACATGGGCCCACAGGTCAGAGAGCATACAGCTGTGAGCGTCGTGTTCAAGCGCCCAAATAAGTAACAAGAAAAGTTCAACACAGAGGCCTCGCCACCGCTTATAAACATGTTGGGCGCGCCTTCCGCGGGCGAGGTGGGACTAAAAATTAGACCGCACACAGCGCACCGGGAACCAGCCGTGCTCACAGCCGACTTGGGCCCAATTGCGTCTTCACAACCAGAACACAGGGCCAACAAAAAAAAGAGGCCACTAAAAATAAAAAAAATGCTACATACCATACACAAACACAGGCACAACCACGAGTTCGCAGTTCATCATGACATGACAATGCAGTTCGCTATTTTCAACTAAGCAGTCCTGTTGCTTCTTAAATGCATTCGTGTTCACAAAATCAGACCCAATCCACCACCTAATGCCAACCACACCATTTATTACTTCCATTGCTCGATTGGTTGCATAAAAACTTATCCATTCGTGCTACAGACTAACACAACTCCTCCCCCCGTTCCTCATTTTCCTCAAAACGTAGATCTAGGATTCATCCCATCCACAGCTCTTCTATGGAAATCCACTGAACCCGCCATGGACTGTAAGTGCGGCTGCTTGGCAAGGATGGCGTCGGTAGCAGACACATGCGTCTACGCAGAAGGTCTAGAGCTCACCAACACCGAGTGGCGCAACATGCTCGGCTGCTTGATGATACCCAATAGGGGGTTTTGTGCGCCATTTCTTCATCGCCTCACAACCGCAGATCTATAGGAAAGTTGGGTATGTTTTTTCCCTCACAATTTTGGACATAATCTAGACTGCAAATACACATCTGAATATATAGTTCAATCAATTTGTTCAGTAATATCAACAAAAATACAAAACAGAATTTGTATTGTTGTTCAGATCTGTTAGCTATTAAGACTAGATGCTTCCGCCTATCTTTCTTCAGTACCACACCATGTATCAACACTAGCTAGATTAGAATCCCAACGCATGAACAAAAAAAGGGTCAGTAGATAAGCGTTGCAGTTATCTTAACATGCTGGAGAAGTACACTGTTACTGACATTGCAGTGCACGCGTGTTGCAGTATAATATATATCCCAGTAAAAACTAGGAGTCAATTGCGTATATAAGTTTGTTCATACATTGCAACTACTTTACAAAATACAGTCATATGTATGTAACTATTTAAGTAAACATAAACAAATCATACTAAGTATAAAACAAAAACATTTGCTGTTTACTTATAAATTCCTTTTCCACCCATTCCAATATGCAGAAACTGCCATCCACAATAAAAATTTCATGCTCCGAGTTCAGGGAAGCTTACTTTGGAGACAGAACACAAGAATGGCTATGGAGACATGCAAGCTGACTACCACATCGACTTTGAAGACTGCATCAACATAACTACTGGTTGGAAAGAATTTGTCTCCCAGAATGGCTTTGAGGCCGGAGAAGTGTCCATGGTCTTTTTCTACAAAGAAGAAGACTCCATGAAGTTTACAATATTTGCACTCTAGGCTGTCTAATATGAAGCAACCAATATTTCTAATAATTTGCTTATGCTCTATGCTTTTAAAATTATGTCCATCAGACAATTTGAACGATGCCTATTTAAAGTATGCAACCTCAACTGCGTCATTTTATCATCCTTTTTAGACAAAGTTGCTGTTGGCAGTAATGCAGTTCTCTCGAACGCATAGTGTGGTACTAATAATAATAAAAGGCAGCCCTCTGAACAGTAACAAGGAAATGCAAATGGTCGAAACTTTGCAGTTAACATATGAAAAACAATTCTCATAGTATGCAGTTCAATAAAATTCTTATAATAACTATTCAGCTAACACAAGCGTATCATGGACCATCCATTCTAATAGCAGAATAGAACATTAACAACACTGCTAATGCAGTACATAAATGCATATTATGTAGTCATCTAGAACACAAAATGTAGTTTAAGAAAAGGAGAAATCTCATAAGCAGCCATAACCACTGTAATGCAGCTACAACGAAGTACACTACCAAAGAAAATGCAGTGCACTACAACGTATGCCACAACTACAACAAATAAAATTAATGCAGTAAAGCTACAGACATTTGATAGACTGATAGAGGTGTCAATTTCACTCGCACTCCCATAACTCGCATAAAAATTGTACAGCCACTAAACTATCAAAAAATACACCCCCAAAAATTTACATGGAAGACATGGCAACTTGACGAACAGCATCAGCTTTCATTTAAAAAACGCAATTCAAAAAATAACAATTATACCCGCAATACAATGAATTCAAACCTACAGCAACAGTAATTACAATATTCAAACACGCGTGGACGGGCAAAATCAAAAAAATCAACAAGAACAGAGGAGCGGACGAAGCTCACCCGCCCGCACAATCAAAATAACAAGAAATTGAAAACTAACTCCTAAAAATTAACAAATTATAGAGTGAACGGACCGATTAAGCGTTTTAATCAAAGAATTCCTACTAAATAACAACATTCGAGCACATAAAAAATTGCATCTGACGCGAACACGAACAAACAGAGAAAGCTCGTCCGCCAAATCCCTCAATTTACAAGCACTCTAGTATATTTTCCTGTAAATTAGAAAGAATAAAGCTAAAATGAGATGCAGACACAAACTAAATCATCCCACGACACCCGATTCCACATAGAAAACGCGGGCGGAACACCGAAAAATGAAGCAGTTCTCCCGTGAAGCATTGCAGTGCCCAACGTAAAGGAGATGCAGTGCACTTTCGTTCAGCATGCAGTGCGGAAGCGGTGTGCAGAATAGTTATTCTCCTAATATTAGCAGAATAGACCGTCTGTATATATATATATATATATATATATATATATATATATATATATATATATATATATATATCAGGATCACCCCAACACAAAGTGCTTGCCAAAGGATAAAATGAAAAAGGGAAAGGTGAAGATCACCTTGACTCTTGCATAAAGTAAACGACATAAGGTAAAAGATAGGCCCTTCGCAGAGGGAAGCATAGGTTGTCATGCACTTTTAGGGTTGGATACACAAAATCTTAATGTGAAAGAACGTCACTTTATATTGCCACTTTTGTATATGGACCTTTATTATGCAGTCCGTCGCTTTTATTACTTCCATAACAAGATCGTACAAAACTTATTTTCTCCGCACTAATAAGTCATGCATATTTAGAGAGCAATTTTTATTGCTTGCACCGATGACAACTTACTTGAAGGATCTTAATCAATCCATAGGTAGGTATGGTGGACTCTCATGGCAAAAACTAGGTTTAAGGATATTTGGAAGCACAAGTAGTATCTCTACTTGGTGAAAGGAATTTTGGATAGCGTGAGGGGGAAAGGCAAGCTCAACATGTTTGAATGATCCATGACAATATACTTTAACTGAGATGTGAGAAAACATAACCCATTATGTTGTCTTCCTTGTCCAACATCAACTCTTTAGCATGTCATACTTTAATGAGTGCTCACAATTATAAAATATGTCTAAGATAGTATATTTATATGTGAAATCTCCCTTCCTTCAATATTCTTTCATGAATTGTTCAAATGAACAATACAATGTTTGCTAACCTTAAATAAATTTACAACCTCTACTTCTTAGATGTGAAGTCATTACTCCCAACGGGGTAAGCATATGAAACATATATAATTTCAGATTTATGACATTCAACTCATTCAACATTTACTCATAGGATATAAGTGAAGCACACGAGTAAATGACAAACTACTCCTAAAAGATATAAGTGAAGATCAATGAGTAGTTACATAACTATGCAACTATATGAAGACTCTCTCTCATTTAAGAATTTCAGATCTTGGTATTGTATTCAAACAGAAAGCAAAGCAAAACAAAATGACATTACAAGGATAGCACAACTCATATGAAGAAGCAAAAACTTAGGTTCAACCGATACTAACCAATAATTGTTGAAGAAGAAAGGTGGGATGCCTAACGGGGCATCCCCAAGCTTAGGTGCTTGAGACTTCTTAGAATATTATCTTGGGGTGCCTTGGGCATCCCCAAGCTTGAGCTTTTGTGTCTCCTTAATTCCTTTCATGTCACGGTTTCCTAAATCTCGAAAGCTTCATCCACACCAAACTCAACAAGAACTCGTGAGATAAGTTAGTATAAAACAATGCAAAACATTATCATATTCTAATGTAACAAATCACTAAAATTATTATTCAACATTGAATACTAAATGTCTCTACATATTTAATACTCCTATCCTCAAATAGAATCATTAAACAAGCAAACAAATGCAAACAATGCAAACATAACAGCAATCTGTCAAAACAATATAGTCTGTAAAGAATGCAAGATTCATCATATTTACCTAACTCCAAAAATTATAGGAAAAATACTACGGTGTAGAAGGTTTATCAGAGCTCAGCATGCAAAACGATTGAACATTATATCATTCTCTGACTTTTCTAGGGAATTTTTGCAACAGCGGTAAACTTTCTGTTTTCAAACAGCAACATGTATACTAGCAAAATAAGCATGGTAAAGGCTATCCTTGATATTTTTATTGAAAATAGAGATGAAAGACATTATTCTAAATAACAGAAAGCAAATACTAATAAAATAACATGACGCTCAAAGGAAAACACATATGATGTGGCGAATAAAAATATAGCTCCAAGTAAAGTTACCGATGAACGAAGACGAAAGAGAGGGCATCCGCAAGCTTAGGCTCTTGGTTGTCCTTGAATATTACCTTGGGGTACCTTGGGAATCCCCAAGCTTAGGCTCTTGGTTGTCCTTGAATATTACCTTGGGGTGCCTTGGGAATCCCCAAGCTTAGGCTCTTGTCACTCCTTATTCCATAATCCATCGAATCTTTACCCAAAACTTGAAAACTTCGACCACACAAAACTTAACACAAAACTCGTAAGCTCCGTTAGTAAAAGAAAACAAACCACCACTTTAAGGTACTGTAATGAACTCATTATTTATTTATATTGGTGTAATATCTACTGTATTCCAACTTCTCTATGGTTCATACCCTCCGATACTACTCATAGATTCATCAAAATAAGCAAACAACACAATGAAAACAGAATCTGTCAAAAACAGAACAGTCTGTAGAAATATGTATCAAACGTGTACTTCTGGAACTCCAAAAATTCTAAAATAAATTGGTGGACCTGTGGAATTTGTCTATTAATCATCTGCAAAAATAATCAACCTAAAAGCACTTTTCAGTAAAAAAATGGCATCTATTCTCGTGAGCGCTAAAGTTTCTATTTTTTTACAGCAAGATCATAAAGACTTCACCCAAGTCTTCCCAAAGGTTATACTTGGCACAAACACTAATTAAAACATGAAACCACATCCAACCAGAGGCTATATGAATTATTTATTACTAAACAGGACCAAAAGCAAAGGACAAAAATAAAGTTGGGTTGCCTCCCAACAAGTGCTAACGTTTAATGCCCCTAGCTAGGCATGATGATTTCAATGATGCTCATAAAAGATAAGGATTGAAACATAAAGAGAGCATCATGAAGAATATGACTAGCACATTTAAGTCTAGCCCACTTCCTATGCATAGGGATTTTGTGAACAAACAACTTATGGGAACAATAATCAACTAGCATAGGAAGGTAAAACAAGCATATCTTCAAAATTTTAAGCACATAGAGAGGAAACGTGATATTATTGCAATTCCTACAAGCATATATTCCTCCCTCATAATAATTTTCAGTAGCATCATGAAGGAATTCAACAATATAACCAGCACATAAAGCATTCTTTTCATTATCTACTTGCATAGAAAATTTACTACTCTCCACATAAGCAAATTTCTTCTCATGAATAATAGTGGGAGCAAACTCAACAAAATAACTATCATGTGAGGCATAATCCAATTGAAAACTAAAATCATGATGACAAGTTTCATGGTTATCATTATTCTTAATAGCATACAAGTCATCACAATAATCATCATAGATAGCAACTTTGTTCTCATAATCAATTGGAACCTCTTCCGAAATAGTGGAATCATCACTAAATAAAGTTGACACTCTTCCAAATCCACTTTCATATTCATCACAATAAGATTCAACATCCTCCAAAATAGTGGGATCAATACTACCTAAAGTTGACACCCTTCCAAACCCACATTCATTAATATAATCATCATAAATAGGAGGCATGCTTTCATCATAATAAATTTGCTCATCAAAACTTGGGGGACTAAACATATCATATTCATCAAACATAGCATCCCCAAGCTTGTGGCTTTGCATATCATTAGCATCATGGGTATTCAAAGAATTCATACTAATAACATTGCAATCATGCTCATCATTCGAAGATTTAGTGACAAACAATTTATAGATTTCTTCTTCTAGCACTTGAGCACAATTTTCCTTACCATCATTCTCAATAAAGATAATAACAAGATGAAGCGTATGAGACAAACTCAATCCCATTTTTTGGTAGTTTTCTTTTATAAGCTAAACTAGTTATAAAACAAGAAACAAAAAGATTAGATTGCAAGATCTAAAGATATACCTTCAAGCACTCACCTCCCTGGCAACGGCTCCAGAAAAGAGCTTGATGTCTACTACGCAACCTTCTTCTTGTAGACGTTGTTGGGCCTCCAAGTGCAGAGGTTTGTAGGACAATAGCAAATTTCCCTCAAGTGGATGACCTAAGGTTTATCTATCCGTGGGAGGCGTAGGATGAAGATGGTCTCTCTCAAACAACCCTGCAACCAAATAACAAAGAGTCTCTTGTGTCCCCAACACACCCAATACAATGGTAAATTGTATATGCGCACTAGTTCGGTGAAGAGATGGTGATACAAGTGCAATATGGATGGTAGATATGAGTATTTGTAATCTGAAATTATAAAAACAGCAAGGTAACTAATGATAAAAGTGAGCGTAAACGGTATTGCAATGGTAGGAAACAAGGCCTAAGGTTCATACTTTCACTAGTGCAAGTTCTCTCAACAATAATAACATAACTGGATCATATAACTATCCCTCAACATGCAACAAAGAGTCACTCCAAAGCCACTAATGGCGAAGAACAAACGAAGAGATTATGGTAGGGTACGAAACCACCTCAAAGTTATCCTTTTTGATCTATCTATTCAAGAGTCCGTAGTAAAATAACATGAAGCTATTCTTTCCGTTCAATCTATCATAGAGTTCAGACTAGAATAACACCTTAAGACACAAATCAACCAAAACCCTAATGTCACCTAGATACTCCATTGTCACCTCAAGTATCTGTGTGCAAGATTATACGATATGCATCACACAATCTCAGATTCATCTATTCAACCAACACAAAGTACTTCAAATAGTGCCTCAAATTTTCTACTGGAGAGTCAAGACGAAAACGTGTGCCAACCCCTATGCATAAGTTCACAAGGTCACTGAACCCGCAAGTTGATCACCAAAACATACATCAAGTGAATCACATGAATATCCCATTGTCACCACAGATAAGCACGACAAGACATACATCAAGTGTTCTCAAATCCTTAAAGTCTCAATCCGATAAGATAATTTCAAAGGGAAAACCCAATCCATTAGAAGAGAGTAGAGGGGGAGAAACATCATAATATCCAACTATAATAGCAAAGCTCGTGATACATCAAGATCGTGCCAAATCAAGAACACGAGAGAGAGATCAAACACATAGGTACTAGTACATACCCTCAGCCCCGAGGGTGAACTACTCCCTCCTCATCATGGAGAGCATCGGGATGATGAAGATGGCCACCGGTGAGGGATCCCCCCTCCGGCAGGGTGCCAGAACAGGGCCCTGATTGGTTTTTGGTGGCTATAGAGGTTTGCGGCAGCGGAACTACCGATCTATCTTTGTTGTCGATGTTTTTAGAGTACGTGGACTTATATAGGCGGAAGAAGTCGGTCGGGGGGTACTCGAGGGGCCCAGGAGATACGGGGCACACCCAGTAGGGGGGCACGCCCTCCTATCTCATGGCCTCCTCGAGGCTTCTCTGACGTGAACTCCAAGTCTCCCAGATCATATTCTTTCCAAAAATCACGCTCCCGAAGGTTTCATTCCGTTCTGACTCCATTTGATATTCCTTTTCTTCAAAATACTGAAACAGGCAATAAAACAGCAATATGGGTTGGCCCTCCGGTTAATAGGTTAGTCCCAAAAGTAATATAAAAGTGTATAATAAAGCCCGTAATCATTCAAAATAGATAATAAAATAACATGAATGCTTCATAAATTATAGATACGTTGGAGACGTATCATGCATTATCAGGTCAACAGGGGCGGTCCAGGTCAAACCTGACCAGTGGGACCCACTGGTCAGTGTCACTATTAGTTAACTAACCTAATTAGGATTAGTTTAAACCTAAGCTAGGTTTGATTAATGGGTAGGGCCCACATGTCAGTGACCCAGGGGGGTCAAATCCCTGGTCAAACTGGGTTGACTCACCGGTGTTTAGCCGCCTGTGATGTCTAGACGCGGCAGAGGCTGCGGGTTACGCCCTTCGGCGACCAAATGGACGGCGGAGGCCACCTATGTGAAGCCAGGAGCGAGTCGCGTCAAGGGGTGGTGGTGGTTGAGCTCAAGGTCACCGGAAATGACGCCAGCGAGGAGATTTGCGGCTGTCGAAGTTTGGGCGAGGATGAACTCGTCGGCGTAGTGGTTCTGGAGGCACGAGGCCAGCTCCTACGTGGCCTATGTGGTGCGGTGAGGTCAGTGGACAAGGTGGCGTGGCCGTTGGGTGGCCGGAGCTACGTCGTTAACGAGCTCAGTGGCGGCGGGTGCGGAGGAGCTTGTTGCAGTCATTATAGAGGACGGCAGCAAGAATGGAGAGGATGGGGAGGGGTAGAGGCTCACAGTGTTCACGACAAGCTAGACGACGAGGTCGGGGATGAGCTGTAGCAGTGGTGACGGCAAAGGGGATCTCCGGCGATGGCAAGGTCGGGTGAGGTCATTGCAGTGGCTCCGGTGCGAGCAAGCGCTCGGGGCTCGGTCTACTCAATGGAGGGGAGGGTTGTGGAGCTCTTGGACATGGCGAGGCGGCGTAGAGTCGACGGTGGCCGCGGCTATGATGGTGGGTTGGCTACGGCTGCATCGGCCATGATGGGAGAGGGCGAGGGAGAGACGTTGGAGAAGAAGTGAGGTGTCTAGGGGGTTGGGGCGACGACGTGGAGGTCACCCAGGCGTCCAGCAGCTGGCGCCGTGGCGAGCTCTCGCGTGTCGGCATCACCTCCCTGCCTGCCTGGCGGGGACGAAGCAGCTGGTTGGCGCGGGCCAGCACAGTGCTGGGCCGCCAGGTGGGCCGGCTGGTGGGTTTTGCTAGGTAAGTGTGTTTCCCTTTTTATTTTGTTTTTCTTTTCTTTCTGTAGGTTTATGGCATTTCTAAAAATACCTAGACACTTTCAAAAATCACCAAACTACCCATGCCCACTTTATAGAATATATCCAATAGTGAACATTTTAGTTTAGGATTATTTGGACATTTAGAATATTTTATAGCATTTAAATGCCGAAATGCAAATAACATATGATTTAATCCAGTGACCTTAGGATGACCTAGAAAATTGTGCACCATTTTTGTCAAAGGTTTAAGACCAAGGCAAAGATGATGAACATTTTGGAAGGGCATTTCAGGTTCATTGAAAAATATTTTAGTAAACCCTAGTTGGATTAAGGGGGTGTTGGGGGTTCTTTCATCCCCATTTCCAAGTTTCTGATAAAAGTAAACATGATGAAAACACTCTAATGCATGAACTAGCTAGGGTGTGACAACTTGTATATGTTTCTCATGTATTAAGTGCAGCCAAATTCGATTTATTCCTCACATGCACAACAATACAAAATTCCACCCATGACAATTGGACATCGCATTGCAGAATTGAACCAAGTAGTTAACTAAACACCACAACAAATGAACCAAACATTAACTGAGCACCACATTGCACAATATAATATACTCCTAATAGAATATCAGAAAATTAACTAAACCAAGAATGCTTAACAACTTGGAAATATAGCAACTGTATTTGTTTCTCATGTATTTAGTATTGCCAAATTTGATTTACTTCTCACGTGGTATACAATAATAGAATGCACCCACAACTATTGAACATCGCATTGCAGAATTGAACCAAACAGTTAACTAAACATCACAACACAAATGGACCAAACATTAATTGAGCAGCACATTGCACAATGTATAACCAAACCAAGCATGCTTGACAACTTGGAAATATAGCAATTGTATTCGTTTGTCATGTATTTTGTAAAGATAAATTTGATTTATTTCTCACATGGACGACAATACAAAATTGCAGCCTGAAGAATTGAACATCACATTTGCAGAATTGAACCAAACAGTTACCTGAAGATGACAACTAATTAACCAAATAGTTAATAAGTGAGCACCACACTGCACGACATATAGAACATATACACAGGAGCAACAGATTGCATGGTAAAATTAGATAGCACAATTCACTAGAATTGGTTAAGGAAAGGCAGGAGCAACACACACAACGGGTAAACCGAGCATACTTAACCGGTGTAGCTAGCAAATGGCAAGGTGCTCCTTGCTACCTCTTGAGCATGCATTGGCTTTTCCCTTGAAGAGGAAAGGGTGATGCAGCAAAGTAGCGTAAGTATTTCCCTCAGTTTTGAGAACCAAGGTATCAATCCAGTAGGAGGCTACACTCCAAGTCCCTCGTACCTACACAAACAAAAAGAACCTCACAACCAACGCGATAAAGGATTGTCAATCCCTTCACGGCCACTTGCAAAAGTGAGATCTGATAGAGATAATAAGATAAGATAAATATTTTTGGTATTTTTATGATGTATATTGGAAAGTAAAGAATGAAAAATAAAGTAGATAGAAAACTTATATGATGGAAAATAGACCCGGGGGCCATTGGTTTCACTAGTGGCTTCTCTCAAGATAGCATAAGTATTACTGTGGGTGAACAAATTACTGTCAAGCAATTGATAGAAAAGTGCATAGTTATGAGAATATCTAGGCATGATCATGTATATAGGCATCATGTCCGCAATAAGTAGATCGACTCCTGCCTGCATCTACTACTATTACTCCACACATTGACCGCTATCCAGCATGCATCTAGAGTATTAAGTTCATAAGAACAGAGTAACGCATTAGGCAAGATGACATGATGTAGAAGGATAAACTCAAGCAATATGATATAAACCCCATCTTTTTATCCTCGATGGCAACAATACAATACGTGCCTTGTTGCCCCTGCTGTCACTGGGAAAGGACACCGCAAGATTGAACCCAAAGCTAAGCACTTCTCCCATTGCAAGAAAGATCAATCTAGTAGGAAAAACCAAACTGATAATTCAAAGAGACTTGCAAAGATAACCAAACATACATAAAAGAATTCAGAGGGCATTCAAATATTTCTCATAGATAAACTTGATCACAAACCCACAATTCATCGGATCTCGATAAGCACACTGCAAAAAGAGTTACATCGAATAGATCTCCAAGAAGATCGAGGATAACATTGTATTGAGATTCACAGAGAGAGAAGAAGCCATCTAGCTAATAACTATGGACCCGAAGGTCTGTGGTAAACTACTCACAACTCATTAGAGAGGCTATGGTGTTGATGTAGAAGCCCTCCATGATCGATTCCCCCTCTGGCAGAGCACCGGAAAAGGCTCCAAGATGGGATCTCATGGGTACAGAAGGTTGCGGCGGTGGAAATAGGGTTTTGTGGTGCTCCTGGATGTTTTCGTGGTACGTAGATATATATAGGTGAAGGAAGTCAGTGAGGGGAGCCACAAGGGGCCCACGAGGGTGGGGGGCATGCCCACCCCCTAGGGCGTGCCATGGACCCTCTTGGCTGCCTCGTTTGGTTCTTGATGCCCACTCCAAGTCTCCTCGATTGCGTTTGTTCCAAAAATAACTCTCCCGAAGGTTTCATTCCGTTTGGACTCTAATTGATATTCCTTTTCTGCGAAACACTGAAACAGGCTAAAAAACAACAATTTGGGATGGGCCTCCGGTTAATAGGTTAGTCCCAAAAATGATATAAAAGTGTTTAGTAAAGCCCATAAACATCCAAAACATGTAATATAATAGCATGGAACAATCAAAAATTATAGATACGTTGGAGACGTATCACTCCTCCAAGATCTGGGCGTCGGCACGAATGGTAGCCATCGCGACCTCATCCACGCGTGCGGCCACGATTTGCTTCTCCGTTGCCAAATGCTGCTTGAGCTCATGTCTATACTACGTCCACCATGGCTTAGGGTGGCGCTTATTTGGTGGAGGGGTCGGTGATTTGGGTGGAAGGTGTCATGCTGGTGGTCGGGGCATGTGGGATGTGGAAGGAGGAGGAGGATGGGGGTCTGGTGTGGATTACCTGCCTAGATAGACGAGGCCGAGTAGCATGAAGGAGGGTCGCCAGCAAGGGGGGCGGTGCTGCAAGCAAGGAGTGAAGGTTTCAACTTGGAAAGCAAGGCAGAAATAGGGGAAATGTGTCTTTTGGTAAGGGAAAGGGGGCAGGGAGGTAGATATTTCCGTGGAAGCCAAAAATTTTGAATCGGTTCAGCGAAAATTGGCGTGCAAAGTGTCATCAGACACGGTCCCTTATTCAGAATTGTGTACGATGTGTGAACATCACAAACGATTCAGATAGCTTAACCCGTGTGTGATGAGTTAGAACTTCAATTTTTTTTGTTCCAATTTCCCTGGTTACAGTGCTCATCCACGTCATTGCATAATTTGGGTACACAAAGGAGACTACAGCACACCCACACTTCTTAATCGAGCAAGTTCAGCAATTAAACAGAGCTAGATGGCCTAAACATTACTCTAAAAAATTAAAGACCAGCGCTCTTAATTAAACAAAAGAAAGAGTACTACTATGGCTGGTGCTTGTTGATCTCCGCCGCCTCCTCCATGTCCAGCTCACGCCCGACAGTCTCCTGGGGAAGGAGCTCCATGGCATCCATCGCACTATATCTGGCAAGCATCTCGCCATCCGCGTCTGCCATCTCTTTGGAAAAGGCCGCTACGAGCTGGGCATGGGTGGCCACGATCTGGGCTCGGAAGGGCTCCGTCGTTGCAAGGTATGCGGCGGAGGAACGGATGGCTGCTTGAACGCTCTAGGCGATTGCCAACTCTTCGGCCGTGGGTTGCCGACCATTGTCGGGGTAGCTTCGTTCGATTTGTGCGGTGACCGCCACAAGCTAGGTGTTGGCGGTCTCGACATGGTCGTGGGTGGCCTCCATCAGGGCTAAGGTCGCCGCTAGGGAACGGACAGTTGTTGTGCCGCTCTCGCCAACTGCTATCCCCGAGGCAGATGTTGCTGCCACCACCTAAGAAGCAACAGCGGTCGTTTGGGTTGCATTGGCCGCTCGGTCGTAGATTGCGGCCGCGCTCATCCACCTTATTAGCACGCGTATGGCGGCTGCGGTCGTGCTCTCGCAGGAATGGGCCGCCGAAGTTGCCCTCACGACGCGGGTCCACGTCCCCATCTTTCACCGGCGACGGTTGAATAGTGAAATGATATTTGGGGAGCGAGCTAGTGTGCTTGACACACCGACTGTGGACTGTAACCAACGCACCTTCTCGCGTAAGCCATAGGCGTACTATACACCGATGGTGCTCCAGGATATTTTGTACTGCATCTCACATGGTTGGTGATAATAAACTGTATGGGATTTACTTGATTTTTCATTTTGATTTGAATTACATAATGGGGTCACAGCGGCAATGGACGGTGTTTGAATTGCTAGACCTTTTATCTGCAGTGACCATGCAACTATATGTGTGTCGTAAAAAAATTGGAATTATTCAGGGTTCGTTTGGAAATTTTATACAATAAATTGGTTTTCTAGCCATTTCAGGTGCACAATTCAAAATTGAAGCACATGCTCCTGTCCATAAAAACAGGTTGCAAAATCAAATGTTTGTCCTTGGTTGCAAGCTTAGGTCACATGCAAGAAACGAGAATGAATGTCAAACACCTTGACACTGTCGCTCAGCCGCTAACACATGCTTTTAACATTCTAGTAAATCGAAAACTCATCTAAAATTCATGAAACTTGACATGAAATCATGGAACGCCAGCGACATGCCGTGGTAAAAATATTGTCCCATTTGGGGCAGGTGCGGGTATAAGCTTCTCGCAAACCAGAGCTTCTCTCACAACAAGCCGGATGGTTTCAGTAGGTACGTGCCACCTTGTGGGACGAAACGATATATGTTGCCTCTTCTTACTTTCAAAATGTTTCTCGTGTCAACATAGAACAACACGAGTGGTGTGCAATTTTGGGGGTTTTCGGGGTTTGCTTGGACATTTTTATACATTAACTGAGTTTTCTATGCATTCATGTGCATAATTCAAATTTGAACTACAGGCACATGCTCTAATGCATATAAAAGAGTTGAAAATTCAAATATGTGTCCTTGGTTGCATGCTTAGGTCTCATGCAAGAAATGTGAATGAATGTCAAACACCCTGCCACTGTCACTTGGCCGCAAACATTGAGATACCTGGTTTTTAAATTCTAGTAAATCCAAAACTCATCTGAAATACACGAAACTTGGCATGCTATCATGGAGCGGCATCAACATGTCGTAGTAAATTTTTTGTCCCATTTGGGGTAGGTTTGGGGACATGCTTCTCACAAACCAGAGGTTCTCACAACAAGCCTGATGGTTTTGGTAGGGAACGTCCCACCTTTGGGGACGAAACATATCCATTGCCTCTTATTGCTTTCACAAAATTTCTCATGTCAACATAGAACGAGAGGAGTGTTGTGTCAATTTTTGGATTTTTCGGGGCTCGTTTTGACATTTTTATGCATTAATTGAGTTTCAATGCATTTATGAGCATAATTCAAATTTGAACTACATGCACATGCCCGAATGCATATAAATTGGTTGAAAATTCAAATATGTGTCCTTGGTTGCATGCTTAGGTCCCATGCAAGAAATGGGAATGAATGTCAAACACCCTGCCACCGTCACTCGGCCGCAAACATTGAGATTCCTGGTTTTAAATTCTAGTAAATCCAAAACTCGTCTGAAATTCATGAAACTTGGCATGTTATCATGGAGCGGCATCAACATGATGTGGTAAATTTTTTGTCCCATTTGGGGCAGGTTTGGGGATATGCTTCTCACAAACCAAAGGTTCTCACAACAAGCCTGATGGTTTCGGTAGGGAATGTCCCACCTTTGGGGACGAAATGATATCCGTTGCCTCTTATTGCTTCCAATTTTTTTCTAGTGTCAACATAGAACAACAGGAGTGTTGTGTAAATTTTTGTGATTTTTCGGGGTTCGTTTGGACATTTTTATGCTTTAATTGAGTTTTCGACGCATTTATGTGCATAATTCAAATTTGAACTACATGCACATGCTCAAATGCATATAAATTGGTTGGGAATTCAAATTTGTATCCTTGCTTGCATGCTTAGGTCCCATGCAAGAAATGGGAATGAATGTCAAACATCCTGCCACCGTCACTCGGCCGCAAACATTGAGATTCCCGGTTTTTAAATTCTAGTAAATCCAAAACTCATTTGAAATTCATGAAACTTGGCATGCTATCATGGAGCGGCATCAACATGTTGTGGTAAATTTTTTGTCCCATTTGGGGCAGGTTTGGGGATATGTTTCTCACAAACCAGAGGTTCTCACAACAAGTCTGATGGTTTCGTAGGGAGCGTCCCACCTTTGGGGACGAAACGATATCCATTGCCTCTTATTGCTTTCAAAAAAATTCTCGTGTCAACATAGAACAACAGGAGTGTTGTGTAAATTTTTGTGATTTTTCGGGGTTCGTTTGGACATTTTTATGCTTTAATTGAGTTTTCGACGCATTTATGTGCATAATTCAAATTTGAACTACATGCACATGCTCAAATGCATATAAATTGGTTGGGAATTCAAATTTGTATCCTTGCTTGCATGCTTAGGTCCCATGCAAGAAATGGGAATGAATGTCAAACATCCTGCCACCGTCACTCGGCCGCAAACATTGAGATTCCCGGTTTTTAAATTCTAGTAAATCCAAAACTCATTTGAAATTCATGAAACTTGGCATGCTATCATGGAGCGGCATCAACATGTTGTGGTAAATTTTTTGTCCCATTTGGGGCAGGTTTGGGGATATGTTTCTCACAAACCAGAGGTTCTCACAACAAGTCTGATGGTTTCGTAGGGAGCGTCCCACCTTTGGGGACGAAACGATATCCATTGCCTCTTATTGCTTTCAAAAAAATTCTCGTGTCAACATAGAACAACAGGAGTGTTGTGTCAATTTTTGGGATTTTTAGGGGTTCGTTTTGACATTTTTATGCATTAATTGAGTTCTCCATGCATTTATGAGCATAATTCAAATTTGAACTACATGCACATGCTCTAATGCATATAAATTGGTTGAAAATTCAAATATGTGTCCTTGGTTGCATGCTTAGGTCCCATGCAAGAAATGGGAATGAATGTCAAACACCCTGCCACCATCACTCGGCCGCAAACATTGAGATTCCTTGTTTTTAAATTCTAGTAATCCAAAACTCGTCTGAAATTCATGAAACTTGGCATGCTATCATGGAGCGGCATCAACATGTCATGGTAATTTTTTGTCCCATTTGGGGCAGGTTTGGGTATAAGTTTCTCACAACAAGCCTGATGGTTTCGGTAGGGAATGTCCCACCTTTCGGGACGAAATGATATCCGCTGCCTCTTATTGCTTTCAAATTTTTTCTAGTGTCAACATAGAACAACAGGAGTGTTGTGATAAATTTTTCAACTGTTCGGGGTTCGTTTGGACATTTTTATACATTAACTGGGTTTTCTAGGCATTTTATGTGCATAATTAAAATTTGAACTACATGCACATGCTCTAGTGCATATAAATTGGTTGAAAAATCAAATCTTTGTCCTTGGGTGCATGCTTAGGTCCCATGCAAGAAATGGGAATGAATTTCAAACACTAGGGCATTGTTGATTGCTGGCAAAATGTTGAGATACTTTGTTTTTAAATTCTAGCAAATCCAAAACTCGTTTGAAATTCATGAAACCTGGCATGCTATCATCGAATGGCACCTGACATGTTGTGGTATTTTTTGTGTCCATTTTGAGAGAAGAAGCACTCGAATAACAGCCAACAAAGGCATTTTCAAACAAATAGCTGCCACTCTAACATCGCAAATGTATGTATAATTCAACCCGTGTGAGTTATGTTAACCATTCACATGACACCACGTGTCTTGGTTTTAATGGCTATAGGAGGTGTCATGCGGATAGCTGCTTGACCGAATGGGAGGCGTGCGAGCACAGTCCGGTGCGCGGGCTGACCAAGAGGTGTGCAAGCTATCCTCCAATGCACAGGCTCACCGAGAAGCATGCAAGATGTACGCTGCGCAGGCTCACTAGGAATCGAGCCCTTTGACTTCCCTGGCCGCCCGCCTTCCTCTCCATTAATGGTACCCGAGCCGCTGCTTAATACGGGCGGCCTTACTATTCGCCTCCCATTCCCCTCCCTCCCGCAGACCCCCACCAATGCCATGGCGCAGAAGGATCATCTGTTGTCGGCGTTCTGGGAACGGGGGTCCCCAGACTTGCCTGCCTGCAGCCTGCGGCACGGCCCAAGGGACGGCCCAGCATGGCCCATCTTCATCAGCTCGAGCTCAAGACCCTCGCGAGGGGCCAAGCCTCGCGGGTTGGAGGACAGGAAGCTTCCTCGAGCACGGCCTCGTCAGGCTGGCTCGCGAGGAGGTGGAGAGATCAAGGTGGGTGTCGGTGTCAAAACCGGCGGATCTCGGGTAGGGGGTCCCGAACTATGCGTCTAGGCGAATGGTAACAGGAGACAAGGGATACGATGTTTTACCCAGGTTTGGGCCCTCTTGATGGAGGTAAAACCCTACGTCCTACTTGATTGATATTGATATTGTGGATGTTTACAAGAGTAGATCTACCACGAGATCAAGGAGGCTAAACCCTAGAAGCTAGCCTATGGTATGATTGTAATGGTTGTTGTTGTGTCCTACGGACTAGAGGCATCCGGTTTATATAGACACCGGAGAGGGCTAGGGTTACATAGAGTCGGTTACAATGGTAGGAGATCTACGTATCCGTATCGCCAAGCTTGCCTTCCACGCCAAGGAAAGTCCCATCCGGACACGGGACGAAGTCTTCAATCTTGTATCTTCATAGTCTTGGAGTCCGGTCGATGATGATAGTCCGGTCGATGATAGTTCGGCTGATGATGGTAGTCCGGCTATCCGGACACCCCCTAATCCAGGACTCCCTCAGTAGCCCCTGAACCAGGCTTCAATGACGATAAGTCCGGCGCGTATATTGCTTGGCATTGCAAGGCGGGTTCCTCCTCCGAATGATAGAAGATTGTGAACACCAGGATAGTGCCCGGCTCTGCAAAATAAATTCCACATTCAACCGTAGAGAGAATAATATATACACAAGTTCAATCTGCTGACGTTTTTTGCGGCATGACGTCACGCCACTACCAAGCCATTACTTGAATCGTTTTTTATTCTACCACCTCAGCGCATTTAGCGAAGCGGTTTCCTTGGCACGTCTTGTCGAAGCAGAGATCGTGTTCCCCCTTAATCCGGGATTCTCATCAATACAGACGTGGGTAACCCAACCGCGCCACTGATGGTGACGCTTGGGGGATAAGCGAGTTTTACCAGGCCGGTGGGGGACGCGTAGACCTCGCCTGCCCATATAAGGGATAAGGATTCACCTTTTCACCTACGCCTTCTTCCTCCTTTGCTTATCCATCTCCGCGCACTCGAGCTCCAGCGCCCAAGCCTGCACATCTCGTCTCAACCTTCCCCAGTTATGTCCGGAGCAGGAGGCAAGTGGATGACCTCCTCCGTTACGGAGGAGCACATCGAAAGACTGCGCAGCGTCGGCTACCTGTCCGGCGACATCGCGCACCGGCTGCCCGACGAGGGGCAGCTCATCCCCACCCCCAGGCCCCATGAGAGGGTCGTTTTTCTTCCCCACTTCCTCCGCGGACTGGGTTTTCCACTTCACCCCTTTGTCCAGGGGCTCATGTTCTACTACGGCCTGGATTTCCATGATCTGCCGCCGAACTTCATCCTCAACATCTTGGCGTTTATCGTCGTGTGCGAGGCCTTCCTCTGCATCCAGCCCCACTTCGGCTTGTGGCTCAAGACTTTCAATGTCAAGCCGAAGGTAGTGAAGGGCACTCAAGCGGAGTGCGGAGGTGCCATGTTGGGCAAGATGCCCAATGTCCTTTGGTTCGAAGGGGCCTTCGTGGAATCCGTCAAGGGGTGGCAATCGGGGTGGTTCTATATCACCGAGTCGCGCGACCCTAAGTGGGCGGCGGCCCCCGAGTTCAGATCTGGTATCCCCACGCAGCTCACCTCCTGGAAAGAGAAGGGCTTGCTGTGGGGTAGTTCGGAGGAGCTGACAGGACTCCGAGCCTGTATCCAGAAGCTGGTGAAGAAGCTCAGGCTGGTTAACGTGATCCAAGTCATGCTCGTCCGCCAGATTCTCCCATGCCAAGAGTGGGCATTCAATCTGTGCGAGTTCAATCCGGAATAGCACCAGGCACTGAGCGGGCTCTTCGACACGACGTACGAAGGTGCCTGGAGGGTGCTGTTTAAGGGTGCCGAAGCCCCCGCATCCGCGACTGAAGATCGTGGATTTCGCTCGCAGCGCCAAGCCGACGAGGTAAGTGATTCTACCCCTTTACGGGACACTTACTTTTCATAGTTTGACTCTATGCGGGTTTTAATTTCCCCTTTTCCTTTGACAGGACTGGATGAGGAAGGCGGAGCAGATTATCTGCCCGGCTCCCATGCTAGAAAACCCAGTAGACGCCCATCTAGTGAGGCTGCTGGTTCCGGCACCGCACGTGGTGCCGGAGAAGAAGGCCAAGAAGGAGGCCACGGGTGCTCGAAAGAGTTCCCGTTTTCAGGTGTCCGACGACTCCGGGGCGGACTCCTCCCCCGAAAACGAGGAGGAGAAAGAGGACTCTCTCCCAGAGGAGGGAGAGAGGAAGAGGAAGGCTTCCCCAACAGGGGAGGCTGAAGGGTCCAAGAGGGGAAGGACTATTCCCCCGGACAGCTCCGCCAACATCAATGCTGGCGAGGAAGAATGGCCTTCAAGGGCCAGGCCTCCAGCGAGATCGTAAGTATCCGGATTCCTGAGTGTTTTATAATTTCTTTTTCTGTGTCACATAGTGTCATTCTGATGCCGCATGCTGCCTGTAGTCCGGCCAATGATGATCTCCCCGCTTCATCGAGCGGGTTGTTGGCTCCATCGGATGTAGATTCCATCCCGACCGCCTCCACCCCTCGTGACACCGAGGACGCCGAGGTGGGATCCCAAGAAGGGACCCATCAGGGGGAGGCTCCGGAGGCGCCACAAGGCGTCCTCCCGGACTTTGCGCCGGACTCCATATCAGAACCCGCAGTGGTTCCGGAGTCCGGTCGGCGGCCCCTTCGCAGGAAGGGCAAGACCGTGACGCCGGCGGCTTCCGTCCAACCGGAGGCGCTGGACAATTTGTTGGAGGCGCTGCAGAGCACTTCCATCGAGGAAGAACACCGCACTATTATGAGTGCGGTGATTCAGAAGGTATAGCTTGCCAAGAGCGGGCTGACCGAAGCCTGCAGTAGCCTTCTATCAGGCTTTGAGGTAAGAAGTTAAAAAATATGCAATGTAATACCGCATAGACAGTAGCCCCTGATGCTCGGTTCGGTGTTCGAAAAGAAAAGCCGGACTGAGGATCTGAAAAAAAGAAGATATACGCAGGGTTGCTAAAAAATTATGTCAATATGGGTTGCAGGCTGCGCTGCTGACCTCTGCCGCACTGACTGCGGAGGTCGGTGCTTTGAAGCAGGAGCTCGAGCGGTCCGAGCAAGAGCTTGACCGCGCCAAGAAGCAGCTCCAGGACAAAGAAGGTGAGTAACACCACTTTGAACTTGTACCTTACAGAAAAGGATTTAGGTTGCAACAAAAAATAACAAGGATAACATGGGTACTGCAGGGACCACGAACGAGGTGGCGACACTGAAGGAGGCCGTGTCTGCGGCCGAACACAATGCGGCCGTGGAACGAGCAGAGCGAGAAAAGCAGGAGGCGCAGGTGGCGGTGGTTCAGCAAGAGCTCCAGGCTCTCATGGAAAAGCATGAGAGTTTGGAGCGTGACTCAAAGACTCGAGAGTCCGAGCTTGCCTCGGCTCTCGAAAGTGCCAAGACTGCCAAGGCCGATGCCCATAAGTCCCTTCAGGAGATTGAGTTGGTGAGGAAGATAGCGGCGGGTAAGGCATTTTTCATGCAAAGCAAGCATGTGAATGTAAATTACGTGTTACTTACCCGAATTCGGAGCTCTCCAGGGGCATTTGCAGATCTGCCTTGCAGCGTGTCTGATGCCGCCGCATTCTACCGAGCCAAGGAGGGGAGCTCAGCGGAGAAGGTCTTCTGGTCTCAGTATGCTGAGGCCGGCCATCCGGTGCCCCCTAGTGACCAGCTGGAGCAGCTGGTCGAGCTCCACAAGGTGGCCGAGCAGGCCATGAAGGGCTCATAGTCCGGCTGTTGCCTGGAGAGGCCATGCCTGGGAGCTACTTCGGTCTTGTGCGACGGTTGGTGGATGCGTGCCCCTGGCTGGAGGTTATCAAGCGCTCCGCCAGTATTGAAGGTGCTCGTCGGGCCCTTGCCCGCGCAAAGGTGCATTGGGGCAAGCTGGATGCGGATAAGCTAATCACTGACGCGCCACCAGCGGGCAAGGAATATCGTACGCCTGAGATGTACTATAAGACTGTCCTGAAGGGTGCCCGCAAAATTGCGGATGAGTGCCCCAGAGATGTAATTATTGAGTAAATTCGCAATGTGTTATCCTGTGCACTGAAAACTTTGTTCATATGCGCTAAGCAACGCTTGTTAATTTAAAATATTACCTTCTGTGCGGCCGTTTATTAAATCTGAGAGATGGCAAGTCGTCGGCTTCAGCCCCCATGCCACGAGTGCTGGGGTGTTCGGGATAAACTTGAGCGCTCTTGTTCCCATTTTTGGGTCCATCTAGGGAGGCGCTCAGCACAACGAACAAGGCAACCGGACTTATAGTGCTTGAACACTCTCACTTAGCCATAGAATTCTATAATTTT